>NC_090806.1:4843901-5213901 GCF_036512215.1 Solanum lycopersicum
TAATCTAAGGGATAGTGCATTCTCCCTAAATAAAATATCAAAATATCCTAAGTCATCACATTAATAAATTATATTTTTTTTATAAATAAATATTTGTGATTACGTGTTATAGCAAAACTTCTAACATAATTTTATAAAAATTTACTGATCCAATCAATCAACAATAATGTTAATTAACTATTCATTGTTGTAAAGAATGTCACGTGGGCCCCAAACAGTGAATGAGTTGCATCACTTGTGCAACTCATCACTTGGCCAATAATAAGCCAAAGATGTACATCACTTGGCCAATAATGGCCAAAGTGATACATATACTTATGGCTATAAATAGTCATTATATACAATTTTATGAAATATAATTACTTCCTAAATTTTCCTTCTTTTAGTATATTAATTTTAGTAAGTTTTTTTATAACACGTTATCAGCACGAGTCTCTGCCAGTTCAAATAAAGACTTTAAAAGCCTCGGAGGTATAAATTTCCTTTTCTTAATAATGTCTAATCTCTCTAAACTTAAATTTCTTGCTCTAGACATATCGAGAAAAAGCTATCTATCATGGGTACTCAATGCAGAAATTCCTCTTGATGCGATGGGTCTAGCAGACACCATCCAAGAAAATAATCAAGCATCGAATCAAAACCGTGCGAAGGCGATGATATTTCTCCGTCATCACCTTGATGAAGGTTTGAAAATGGAATATCTCACTGTTAAGGATCCTCTGGTGTTGTGGAACAATTTAAAAGATAGATATGACCACCTGAAGTTGGTCGTCCTTCCACAGGCACGTTATGACTGGATCCAGTTGAGACTTCAAGATTTTAAATCTATCAATGAGTATAACTCTTCCATGTTTAAATTATCTCACAATTAAAATTATGTGGAGAAAATATCACTGATCATGATATGCTGGAGAAAAACGTTTTCCACTTTTCCTGCCTTGAGTATGCTTCTGCAGCAGCAATATCGAGAAATGAGATTTAAAAAATATTTCGAATTAATTTTACATCTCTTTGTTGCTGAACAACATAATGACTTGCTGATGAAAAACCATGAAAGTCGACCTACTGGTTCTATGCCATTTCTTGAAGTAAATACAACAAATTTTCACCAATCTAGGCGTGAAAAAGGTCGTGGCCGTGGTCGTGGTCGAGGAAGAAATTTCAATCATGATGATCGTCTTGCACTAAATAATAACCTTCAACACCAGCAGTGTAAAAAGAAGAAGGAAAAACATGATGTAGTGCAGAAGAAAAATTCAGACAACAAATGTTATCGATGTGGAGGAAAAGGACATTGGTCACGTACCTGTCGTACACCAAGGCACCTGGTTGAGCTATATCAAGCTTCCCTGAAGGAGGTGAAAAATAGCGCTGAAGCCAACTTTATCTCGGAAGATACTGTTGAACCCGTGCATCTAGATGTAGCGGATTTCTTTGAGAATCCAGAAGGAAAGATAGATCACCTGATAGGTGATGGATCTGTGATAATGTAAATATATTTCATTTTCGTCGTTTGTATGAACTAGTATGAATATGTTTTTCTAGACTTGTAAATAACTAAAAGATTGTGTAATGTTTTTGTTTAGTAATAATATTATAATGTTTATTTCGTTTATATCTTTTATCTTGAAGAGTATATGGATACCTCAATGATCAATCATGAAGATATTTGTGTAATTGATAATGGAACAACGTGTCACGACCGGAATCTAGACCCCAGACGAGACCGGTGTCGTTGACCTCTCAGAGGTCGCAAACAAGCCTACTTACGTCATTCTTACTTTACATAGGTTAATTTTAGCGGAAAATTTGAAATTTTTGATTTCCTTAATCATACTTGTTAAACATTCTTTATATTTCGTAATCGTTCATCATCAACCATCTATCATTTAAGAGATAAGCAACTGAAAGAAATAATTCATTAAGTATTAATTATATATCGGCCAAAATAGCACCAATACAAAGTCTGAACCAAAACAGGAAAGAAGCGCTAGTGGAACATGCTCCACTAGCTCAACTCTAAAACTACGCTAGAATGTAAAACAGTAGCATCCTCGAAGCATGAGGACCTACCAAACTCCGGATGAATGCCGACGTCCGGATAGCTGCAACCACGAACCTGTCGCTCTACCGTCCACCTGTGCCTGCACCCAAAAGTAAATGTTTGTATGGAATTAGTACACACTTGTACTAAGTATGGCTATATGCAAGCACACACCAGAGACATGCATGAGAAAGAATAGCTCTTTCCTAACAACATGATTTTTGGAAGTCAAGTCAGTGGACTTGCCAAATTGAGATTGGGAAAGTTATGCCATGAGAGTGACATGCATCATTATAATTATCGTATGGTACACAGCACATAACATATTCATATAGCACATAACATATAACACATACTTTCTTTCATATTATTCATGTATATACCATGAGACTTTATTATCATAGACTTAACTTTAAGACTTTCCAAAATGAGGGCTCAACATATGGGACCTCAACTAGGGAGCCTTCTTTAGCAAACACAGAGTCTGCTTCATTCATTCATACATATTTCATTTCAATTCATTCATAGGCCAGTGCGAACACCAGCTATACCTAGGATGTAGTTTAAGACTTTCATCGAGTTTGCTGTGCAATGATCAAGAATAACCTAATGTCATTACCTGAATCTAGCTCACCTCTTGATTATCCTATCCTAATACCTTTGGTATCATTCATTTCTTTATATGATTCATTTGAGGCTGACCTCATTCATTCATTGGGAACTTTAACTTTAACCGACATAGATCATGTGAGCATCATGAAATCCAGTGTCTTCCCCACACCGAAAAGAGGTGGAATCACCGGCCAAAGCGATTCAATAACATGCTAGTGTAGATGGGAATTTAACCCCGCCAGATCCCTATAGTGGCAATATAGGTTCAAAGACTAGGAGATGTATGGAGACCCATACCCGGCAAGCCGGACAGTCTCATCTCATGAGAGTTACGTGAACCTCCGCCCTTCCCGAAAGAAGGCATCACCGCTCATAGCTAGCCTATCGGTGCTCAGTGTAAAGTTCCATTACATTCAACTCATACATCATGGAAGCTGGCTTCTAGTATGAGGACATCATAGCTCAATAGATGATTTCTCATCTCATCATTAGTATTAAGTGTTTTAAACTCAATATTTTTCATTAGAGTGTTCATAGAGACTGGTCTCTTCATTATCTTACACTCTCATTGGTGAGTACGTATTGGTAACATTTACTTAGGCTCATTTGAGATTGCTCTCATCATATACATTAGCCTCACATCATGATTGTCACCACATTCTTCATTTCATTACGTATATCTTAGGTTCACTTATTCTTGAACGTATGTTAAACTTATGTGTCTATACATACAAGCCATGAGGCTTCATTTATAATTCGTTAAGTGATTCTTATTTTCCTAAGATTATGTACTACAAGACTTATGTATCTTGTATATATACTAAGATCTTGATTTTTGATCTAAGTAGATGACATGCTTCTTGAATATTTTACTCACTTATGACTTATGTATCAATACGGAGGTTTGGGCACGGGAACCCCACTCTTGAATCATTTGGATATCATTTATATTTTTCATTGACTTTATTTCTAATATTCATAACATTAGAACTCTAGATTAAATCTCAATATTTTCATAAAATAATAAATTTTCCATTTTAATTAGAATTCTAAATTAAATCTCCATATTTACATGAAAGAATTAATTTTCTATTTTAATTAGAATTCTAAATTAAATTTCCATATTTACATGAAAGAATTAATTTTCTATTTTAATTAGAATTCTAAATTAAATTTCCATATTTACATGAAAGAATTAATTTTCTATTTTAATTAGAATTCTAATTCAAAATTTTTTTTTTTAATTTATTCATTAAATTCGCCTCATTGGGGAGGTTGTGGGTTCGAACCCCCACAACCCCCCTTATTTTCCTCCTTTTTTCGCTGAAGAGGAGGCTGTGAGGTGGTGGGTTCGAACCCCCACAACCCCTCTATCATTAATTTATTTAAATGGGGCGAGCAACAGTGAGGTTGTGGGATCGAATCCCCACAGCCTCACTTCTTTTCTTAATTAACTTCGCCCCTCCTTCAGCCTTGAGGTCGTGGGATCGATTCCCACGCCTCGCGTTCCTTTTCTTTCTTTTTTTTCGCGCATAGCTGGGGGTCGCGGGTTCGATCCCCGCCCCCAGCATTCCCTTTTTAATCTTTTTTTTTCTTTTCGCGCGTGGTTGGGGGTCGCGAGTTCGATCCCCCCAGCCCCTTTTTTATTTTTTTTCTTGGCGAATTTCGCCGGTCCCAGCCCCCATTTCGAGCCCCGCCTGGCACATCCCCCCCTTTTTTTTGTCTTACTTTGGTGAGGTCTCGGATTCGATCCCTGCAGACCTCGCCTATTTTTATTTAATGTCTTTGACACCCAAAATTTCCAGAATTCACCTGTAACGAATTTCCAGGTTCTGGAATTTTGTTAACATTTTTATGAAGTGATTTACGGGACTTTTAAGCACCTATTTATTTGTCGTTCGTTAGGATTTTTAAAACAAGTTAAAAGCATGATTTGTTCATTTGTTTAACTAAAATTTCTAGCATTTCAACCAAGCGAACATCAAGCTTTTAAGAGCCTCTATTTGCACATAAAACACGAGTAATCTCTAATCTATTAACATGCTAAAGAAAAACTTAAAGTCATGGTCAAAATCTTGCACAAATACATACATATATACTTTCATACTTTCCGAAAGACCCAAAATTTAAACACATCATTCATGCAAGAATCTAGCAGCACAACATACCCATCCTACAAATTCGTTAGGGATCTAAGGACAAGGACATACGAAGGGGAACAACCTTAGTTTCAAGAGTTTAAGAAATGTTCGAAAGAAAGTACTCTTGGAGAAAGAATTCCATGAGAGAAACCCATACCTTAATCGATGTTCAAACTTTAATGTTGCTGCCCGGAAAACTCCTCCAAACCACTCCCAATTCACTTTAACGTACACCTCACTCGACGAACCTCTCTTAGCCTTGACGTTTTGATTACTTTTTTTTTCTTTTACTTAAAAATTTTTTGTGAGTTCTTCAAGCATGAAGAGCTGTTGATATTTTGGCAGAAATAATGTGAGAAAGATGGAGAACGTGAGAGAGAGAGTTAAGAAGCGTGAAAAAAAGAGAAAACTATTAGGATTAGGAGACTAATTAAAGTATTAGTCAAATAACATTTAAAATAAATAAATACAAATCTGTTTTTGATTTATTTATTTGTTTATTCATTTAAAATGTGAAAGGACAATTATGCCCTTAAATACCTATTTATTCTTATTTATATAATTTTTTGCTGAATCGTTACATAATGCACGCCATATTCAAAGATGAGAAATACTTCTCCTACTTGCTTAGAAGAAAAGCAAATGTTACTACAATTTCTGGTAATTCAAACTTAATAGAAGGCTCCGGAAGAGCTACTATATTTCTGCCTAAGGGGACAAAACTCGTCATAGAAGATGCTTTGTTCTCTTCTAAATCCCCAAGAAACCTGTTAAGTTTTAAAGATATTCGCCGAAATGGATATCATGTTGAGACAAAAAATGAAATGAATGTTGAATACCTTGGTATTACCAAGATTGTCTCAAACCAGAAATATGTGTTGGAGAAATTATCAACTTTATCTTCTGGCCTATATTATGCAAAATAAGTACGATTGAAGCACACTCTATCGTAAACCAGAAGTTTACTGACTTAAAGACTTTTTTGCTTTGGCATGACCGAATAGGTCATCCTGGATCAATAATGATGAGACGAATCATTGAAAACTCAAATGGACATCCATTAAAGAACCTGAAGATTCTTACAAATGATGAGTTTTCATGTGCTGCTTGTTGCCAAGGCAAATTGATTACTAGGCCATCACCAATGAAGGCTAACATTGAATCCCCTCAATTTTTAGAACGAATACATGGGGATATTTATGGACCTATTCACCTATCTAGTGGGTCGTTTAGATATTTTATGGTCCTAATAGATGCATCTTCAAGATGGTCTCATGTGTGCCTCTTATCATCTCGCAACCTGGCGTTTGCAAAATTATTGGCACAAATAATACGATTAAGAGCGCAATTTCCAGATTATCCCATTTAGACAATTTGCCTCGATAATGCTGGCAAATTCATATCCAAGCTTTTGATGCTTATTGCGTATCGGTAGGGATAAAAGTTGAACATCATGTAGTTCATGTTCATACTCAAAATGGCCTTGCTGAGTCATTTATTAAGCGCTTACAATTGATACCAAGACATCTACTTATGAAAAGTGAGTTGCCTACTACTTTTTGGGTTCATGCTATCTTACATGAAGCATCACTTGTTCGTCTCAGATCGACTCATTATAATAAATACTCCCCATCACAATTAGTGTTTGGCCATGATCCAAATATTGCTCATCTTCGAATTTTTGGATGTGTTGTATATGTGCCTGTAGCACCAGCTCAGCGCACCAAGATGGGCCCTCAAAGAAGGTTAGGCATATATGTTGGGTTTGATTCACCCTCCATAATTCGCTACCTTAAGCCATTGACGAGAGTTTTGTTCACTGCAAGATTTGCAGATTGTCGATTTGATGAAACAAATTTTCCGCAATTAGGGGGAGAGAAAAAGAAACTTAAAAGTGAAATTGCATGGAAAGCTTCATCATTATCTCATTTTGATCCACGCTCCCTTGTGTGTGAACAAGAGGTCCAGAAGATCATCCATTTGTAAAACATAGCAAATCAAATTCCAGACGCATTTACTGATTCAAAAAGGATAACAAAATCATATATTCCTGCAGTAAATGTGCCTATCTGAATCGACGTCCCAAAAGGACCATCTACAAGTGTCATAGCATCTGAATCACAAATACGCCTAAAGCGTGGTAGACCATTAAGCTCAAAAGATAAAAATCCTAGAAAAAAAAGTATAAAAAATGACACAACAAAAGAATCTCACGAAGAAATTCAAGATCTGATTAATCCTGATATTCCTGAAGAGATCAGTGAACCCGAGACTCAAGTAAATGAAGAACTCTCAATAAGTTCTACAGGTGATATCATAGTGGATAATGTTTTCGCATATGATGTTGCACTTATCATTATTAAAGGAAATGAGGATCTTGAACCTCTATCTATCGAAGAATGTCGACAAAGATGTGATTGGCCAAAATGGCAAGAAGCAATTTAATCAGAATTAAATTCACTTGCTAAGCGTGAGGTTTTTTGGACCAGTAGTCCAAATTCCTAGTGATGTTAAATCAATTGGCTATAAATGGGTCTTTGTACGAAAAAGAAATGAGAGAAATGAGATTGTAAGATACAAGGCGCGCCTTGTTGCACAAGAATTCTCTCAACGACCCGGTGTCGACTATAAAGAAACATATTCACCTGTTATGGATGTAATAACTTTTCGATATCTCATCGGCTTAGCTGTACATGAAAATCTTGAAATTCATCTAATGTATGTGGTTACAACTTACCTTTACGGTTCACTTGATAATGAAATTTATATAAAAGTTCCGGAAAGACTTAAAATGCCTGCAGCATATAGTTCAAAATCTCGGGAAATGTATTCAATCAGATTACAAAAGTCATTATATGGCTTAAAGCAATCAGGGCGCATGTGGTATAATCGCCTTAGTGAGTACTTGATAAAACAAGGTTATATAAACGATGCCATTTGTCCTTGTATATTTATTAAGAAAACAACATTGGGGTGTGTTATTCTTGCTGTTTATGTTGATGACATTAATCTCATTGGAACTCCAGAAGAGGTTCAAAAGGCAATTGAATATCTAAAGAAATAATTTGAGATGAAAGACCTTGGAAAGACAAATTTGTCTTGGACTACAAATAGAATATTTAGTAGACGGGGTCTTCATCCATCAATCTGCCTATACTGAGAAAATCTTGAAACGATTTTACATGGACAAAGCACATCCATTAAGTACTCCATTGGTTGTCCGATCACTTGAAGTGAGTAAGGATCCATTCCGACCTCAAGAAGAGAATGAGGAACCTCTTGGTCCAGAAGTACCTTATCTCAGTGCAATTGGGGCACTTATGTATCTTGCTAATGCTACGAGACCCGACATAGCATTTTCTGTTAATTTATTAGCAAGATATAGTTCTTCCCCTACACGAAGACATTGGAATGGAGTTAAACATATATTGCGATATCTAAGGGGAACTAGTGATATGGGTTTGTTTTATTCTAATAAAGATAGTGCAGACCTTGTTGGTCATGCAGATGCAGGTTATTTATCTGACCCACATAAAACTCGATCACAAACAGGCTATCTGTTCACATATGGAGGTACTGCTATATCATGGCGATCTACGAAGCAGTCTATTGTCGCTACTTCTTCAAATCATGCTGAGATAATAGTCATTCATGAAGCAAGTAGAGAATGTGTATGGTTAAGATCAGTAATACATTTTATCAAAGAAAGATGTGGTTTGAAGTGTGACGTCAAGATACCCACAATACTCTTTGAAGACAATGCTGCATGCATAGCTCAATTAAGAGGAGGCTTTATAAAAGGAGATAGAACGAAACACATTTCACCAAAATTGTTCTTCACACATGACCTCCAGAAGAATGGTGATATTGATGTGCGATAAATTCGTTCAAGTGATAATCCAGCAGATTTATTTACCAAATCTTTACCAGCCTCAACTCTTGAGAAGATAGTTCACAAAATTGGAATGCGAAAACTTAACCATCTGAATCGTGATTTTTATCAGGGGGAGTAAAATACGTACTATACTCTTTTTTCCTTAGTCTAGGTTTTATCCCACTGGGTTTTCCTAGAAAGGTTTTTAATGAGGCAGCAAGTAATGCATATTATGTATGCCTATATACTTACATAGACATACAAGAGGGAGTGTTGTAAAGAATGTCACGTGGGCCCCAAATAGTGAATGAGTTGCATTACTTGTGCAACTCATCACTTGGCCAATAATAAGCCAAAGATGTACATCACTTGGCCAATAATGGCCAAAGTAATACATATACTTATGGCTATAAGTAGTCATTATATACAATTTTATGAAATATAATTACTTCCTAAATTTTCCTTCTTTTAGTATATTAATTTTAGTAAGTTCTTTTATAACATTCATCAATATTATTTTTTAAATTTTCATTTTGCTTTACGTCAACCACGAATGTGGGCTCCTTCTTTCTCCCTATTATGTTTCTTTCAATCTACTTTAATTCTCATTTTTTTTATTTCTATTTCTGTCTCACAATTTATTCTTTAATTTCAAAAATATAGTTAACTTTTGAAATTCTGTCAGTGTTCACATGAATTTAATAAATGAAATAATATATATGACTAAAAGGTTTTTTTCTTTCATTTTAATGTATTTATCTTTTTTTTTTTAAAAAAAAAGATTGATAACCAATTTAATATTATTTTTCAATTTTAAAATTTATTAATCCATTTATACTTTAACTACAAAATATATTAGAGACATAACTTTTTAAAAAAAATATAGTTAATTTTGAAACTCTATCAGTCTCACATGAGTTTAAATAAATGAAATAACATGGTTAAAAGTTATTAAGAAAACTATAAATTACATAATTAACAACTGAAAATGTTTTCGAGTCATGTGAAAAATTTGATTCACTCTCTTATTCCTTACATGTCATTTATACTAAAACAAAAAAAGTAATATCTATTACTTGAAAATGACATCAAAAGTTTTAATATTTACAATAAATTAATAATTGAAAATATTTATTATTATTCATGTAAATTGAAACAAAAGTAGCATATATATTTTAAAATGACACAAAAAAAAATATTAAATTCTTCAACTCATTGGCCAATAAAGTTTCATTGAACACGTATGCAAGATGTAAAAAGTAGTTCACAAACAATTAAATTAATGATTTTTATTACATTAATTCAACAAAACACACCAAGCAATGAAGGTACAACATTATTGAACATTAATTGTCACATCCAAACATGTCCATTAAAGCTTTATTCAAATATTAGCATTAAAGCTTTATTCAAAATTACTCTACTCATCACAAATGAAAGACAATACATCTTTGTCACATCCAAACATGTCCATGTAGTCTTTCTTCAAATCTACTTGAACAATAATTCCATTACCACATGGTGTATCATACAACCAAAACATATCACTACGTCTCAGTCCCAAACTTAGCAAACAAGGTTTACCCCAACCAAAATCAGCTTCATTAATAGGGAACCTACATAAACTTGATGCCATGCACACATCCACTTGTTCATTTTCTTCCCATTCTTGTATTTCTTTATGAAACTTGGATGCTAGGGTATATATGTCATCACTTGATTTCGCAAATGAAACGTTAGTTTTTTGTATAACGTCCTTGATCAATAGTAAAATGTCTTTTAACTCCATTCCTATTTCTCCCGGAATGAATTTGACCGGGACTTCTATAGAAAAATTCCCAAAGGAGTTTTCGTATCTTGAAAAGTCAATTTTACCACGTAAGTTCACAGGGACGCTCAATAAACAAGGTCTCATACGTCCATTATTTTTACGTTGGAAAATATTGATTAGAGCACTCCATAGAAAAGCAATCACCAACTCAACTCGTGATGGTCTGAAATAAACCACTCCAACATTTTCCCTAAGTTTTGATATCACATATTGATTTATAACAAACCTCCTCGCGACCATTTTAACATGATCATCTCTAGGAGACTCGATTCTTTTTAACAAATGATTATCACTTGTTGGTGGGAAAGTGGTACCAAAATCATCAAAGGTGAAGCAATTGATCTTATTAATTCCCATTTTACTCACTTTAGACCACTCAAAAACAAATTTCAATGCTGTGAATCCATCAATAACCGCATGTTCAGCGCTCAGAGATAAAGCTAGCCCCTTACCACAAGCAAACTCCGTCACTTGCACTACAACTAGTGGAGTGATAGACAAATTCGAATCGTTACGATTGATTTTAGGGCAAAAATTCAATGCTAGGTCGATATCTTTTTGTGCATCCTTGAGGAAATCACAAAATTGAGAATCAACTTTTGCCTTTATATACAAAACACCTTCATCATGACAATTGATAGATTGACCATCACATGAAAATCTACCTGATGCTGGATAAACATGACTTAAAAGCTTAGACAATGATTGTTGAAGTTGTTCATGTATAATGGAAATTTTAGGGGAGGTGGAATATTTGAGTGGATAGAAAAGAACACAAGGGACATGCATTTGGAGAGCAATTTGATCAAAGAAAGACAATTTGTAATTTTTTGGGTGATCAACATTATTATTATTATTATTGTTATTATCATGATTTGAAATAGGGAAGGATCTTATGATATCCTTGGAAAGAATGTTAATCTTTGCAAGAGAGGTAGACTCCATTATTTGATTTGAAGGTGTTTGCTATGATATTTTCAAAAATCACGTCACTTAATTATATATAGGGGAGGCGGTTGTTGTTGGTGAGATTTCGGGTTCGAATTTTTGAATGATCATCGGGATCTTGTTCTAGTTCAAATGTCAGAATCGAGTCCTAGATTAATTATCAGGGTTGATTTTCGGATCATAAATTAATTTTTTAAGAATATTTTCTAGTCACAAGCCAATAATAAAAGATATTTTCTGAAAAATATTTTGAGCGACTTTTATGTATAACAAACAATAAAATCATATTTGTATGTTATAACTATAGTTTGCATACTGCGTTCCATAGCAAATTTTATGTTGCCATAGAGCTTTTGATTTGTATAATTCGCTAGATATATCCGATTTTATACAAATTGTTCAATTTTGTATAAATTTATTTATACATTATAATTTGCATAATAAGATTTTTTAGTTGTATAATTATAGCGTATAGGATGAAAATATACGTATTTGTATTTGTGTTTGTATATACACTGTTATCTCATTTTATACAAACACAAATACGTTTTATACATTTTATATATTTGTATACCAAATGAATAATTGCATATTGAAAATGACTTTTTCCATTATTTATCCTATTTTCGATCGGATCTTGCCAATTTAATTATATATCGAACTAGATGACAAAAAAATGAAATATTTGGTGCGAATTACAAAAGAAATAATTATGGCTATAACAATTAATTTGAACTAATAGTCTGTTATTTCATACAATTTTCTCAAATATTTTTCATTCATCAACCAAACATTTCAAACTATTTTCCAAAAAAATCATCTCATCATCAACCAAACATGAGAAAAATAAGTTAGATATTTCTTATTTATATATATATATATATATATATATATATATATATATATAAAAGTTCCACAACTATTTTTTTCTTCATTTTAATTTGTTTGTCTTAGTTTTTTTTTTTATTTTAAATATATTTAAAAATCACATAAAAATACTATAAATCATAATAATTGACAATTGAAATTAATATATTTGTGTCACATAAAATGGGACAAAAGAAGTAACATGTATTATTTAATTTGAAAACTACGTAAAACATATTATAAATCTCAATAATTAATAACATATGGACTCTTGAAGTTCTATTTGTGCTACACATATTGGGACAAGGAAGGTAACATATATTATTTAAACATTACGTAAAAATTATAATAATTAACAACTTAAAATATTTACAAATCATATCAAAATTTAATTGACTCTCTAAATTTTATCTGTGTCACATGAAGTGAGACAAATATAAGTGTGGATGAGCACATATGTGACAGTCTGCCTGCTTCACTTGTGTGGTTCCACACTTGTAATTTGCCTACTTTTTTCATTTTAATTTGTTTGTCTTATTTTATTTTTTTTGTATATTTAAAAATTGCATAAAAATTCTATAAATCATGATAATTGACAACTCAAAATTAATATATTCGTGTCAGATAAAATGAGACAAGAAAAATAACATATATTATTTAATTTAAAAATTACGTAACAAATATTATAAATCTCAAAAATTAATAACATATTGACTCTTAAAATTTTATTTATGCTACATATATTGAGATAAGAAAAATAATATATATTATTTAAAAATTATAATAATTAACAACTTAATTATTGTTGTTACAGTAGGTTGTTAAGATAGTTAATGATTGGTTAGTTAGTTATGATTAGTTAATTAATCTTGTGAACTAAGCTCAAGCTTCCTGTACATATTATTCTTTCATCTATGTACTAGAAAAAATGGCCCGTGCTAGTATCATTAAAATCAAATTTAGTGATATATTTCTGTCAAAATAACAAATATTTGGATAAAGTTATATATAACATAAACTTGTATGGAAAAAATATTTTTAGTTGAATTGCACTATATATATTTAAATAAATGAATTATATATTTATTTATTTTTCGTTATCTTGCTCTCTCTTTTTTCGTAATGTCTTCTTAGTTATTTTCTCTATTTCATATTAACTGAGTTTTTTGGATCTTTTTTATTATTTAAAATAATCGAATTGTCCCATGTTCAAGATATATGTTAGAAATTATTTTCATATTTGCTCTTTTCTTTAATGGAGTCGGATATTTTTCAAAAAGATAAATTGCACTACTTACAAAGTTATGTTTATAATATACAAAAGATAATAGTGAAAAGTATGGTTTAAATTATGTTCTTGAATTATTATTATTTAAATAAGTATGCGTTGTCTCACAAATTCAGTTAATATGGAATAAAGAGAGTGTAGAAAAACAAATGAACTATTCTTCAATAAGTGTTCGATCCTTACTGATATGAAGACTCTACTATTTCATTCATTCAATTTCGATGCAAAGCACTCCAACTAAGAACTCTTCATCATAGAGAATTCTTCTTTCGATAATTTCATTTACATCTTTATGATCGTGACTCATAAAATTTTCATCAATCGTCTTATTACTATATAAATATTTTGCTGATATGAAAGACACACAAACACATTAAAGTTTTAACTCATGAATCATAGTAATAAGCCATGAGAAACTTAATTCGAAAAAAAAATTACTACAAAATTCTACTAATAAAATTTCGGCGTTAGTTAAAAATATTTAGGACCAATTTAGTCCAACAAAAATAAAAATGGGTATTGCTACTTGATTTTTGCTATATTTCAGAGAAATTATGTGTAACATCTAAAAAAATAAAATTATCCTTGATTTTCTCAAATATAATAAATATCAATTTTATTAACACTAAACAATACTAATTACCACAAAATATTACAGTTCTACACATTTATTATTAATTTTCTCCACTCGATTATTTTCATGTACAAAAACTGACTAATGGTACCCACATCTTCGATATAGTGTAGGCATTATAATAATATAAGGCCAACAGTGACACTATGTTCAGGTATCAGGGACGAAGTCATCTTATACTAAGAGATTATTCGAATTTTTTTCGATAAATCATTATATTCGTGAATTATGTAGAGAATAGAACATGCGATCAATAATACTTTTGTTGTCAAATTAATTTAATTTTTTTTAGTAGAAAGTACATTTGTTGAATTGAGACATATCAACTTTATTAATAAACCTGTCTATAATTCATGGTAGGTAGGGTGACAATTTTTATAATAAACCTGTCTATAATTGATGGTAGGTAGGAGTGAAAAATGATATCGTATGATATGATATTTGAATATATCAGCCTCTTAAAATTATTCGTTCATTTCACTTAGATTCAAGAAAATAAGTGGTTATCAACAGTGGTAAAGTCAGAATTTTCAATAAAAGAGTTTAAAATTCGTAAAAATAAACACACCAAATATTCGAAGGAAGTTTGATATTTACTATAAACATAAATATTATTTTAACTGTATATAAATATTATAACGTTCTATTGAAGGAGATTTGAATTAAGTGACTCAACTAAAAACATCTCATATCTCGTATTAGCCCCTCAATGGAACACTTTTTCATTCACGTTTTGGTTAACTATTCATTTTAACATAGCAAGAAATGATAATTAATTATTTTTATCTTTAACATAGTGATTGATCTACAAATTATTTTTAAAAAACTAATATTAAATACAATACAACAGAGGTAGTTGTAGACAAAATTGTTAAATTCTACATTCCTAATTAGTATTAAAATTTTATAAGGTGTATTTAATTTCAATTAGAATTCTTGACATACGAAAATCTTAAATCTTTAAAGATCTTAAATATTTTATAAATTTATGAAATATTTATAAAAAGAATAAATTTTTATTTTACAAAAATATTACTAACATCAATCAAATTATTTATGATGAATTATGCGGAGAATAGAATGTATTTATCAGAGAAGCAATTACTCTAAGGTCTCAACGTCTGAAAAAAGATCTTGTTGGACATGGGATCAATAATACTATTTTGTCTAGTAGCCTCTAGAAAGTGACTTGTTAACCTTCTATTTCGTGGAACAAAAGAATCAATTATTAGCACCTCAAAAAACCACAATTTGATCACGTGTATGTGAATTATTCACTTTTCACGTAATTATTTGTGATAAATTTTAAAGTGACAGAAAACTGGTTTGTAATCATAAATATCTCACGATTGTTAGTGATGTATTTTTCTGATTTTGATTTGATCGCTTTATAAATATTTTATAAATTTGTGAATATTCGAGATGTTTTTTTTAAATAATATAATATTTTTATATAAACATGAACTAGGGTTTAGGGTTAAGAATTATCTAAGGATCGTAATTGAAATTGAACACATCTTGTAGAGTCTGAACTCGAGCTGAACATGTCTTGTAGAGTTCTATAAAATTTCAATGTCTATAGTATTAAGAAAAAATAATTATTCATTTTACGGAAAATGATCATATTTGCCCTTGAACTCTTAGAAAATGGTCATTTTATTTTTCGTCATAGTTTTTTGATATATTTGCACTTATCATCCTACTTTAGGCACATCGATCTTTGCCCTTGTACATTTGTTTTTTTGGTTGGATCGAATTTTACTTAATGGGTCGGATAGAATACTAAATAGAAAGTAAATTTTTAATTATAATAAAAATAAATACACACGGAGTCACGTAGGCGCCATATATACTAATAAAAATGGTGATACAATACTTAAGTATATAAGGATAAATATATACCCAAAGTTGGATGGTGAAGTAAATATATCAAAAAATATGACAAAGGATAAATATGATATTTATCTAAGAGTACAGAGACAAATATGATCTTTTTTCCGTTCCTTTTATTTTACATCTAGTAATAATTACTTGTCATGACCCAAAAATAATTGTGATGACACTCATCTTATCGTATCAATACAAGTCAACCTAATTCTTAATATTACGATGACTGAAAGTAAAAATAAAAATGAAAGTCTAACAACAACTAAATAAAGCGGATAACAAAGTCTTCTTAAATAAATCCTAAAATATAGTTATCACGTGTGCAAGTCTCTAACGTTTTACAATAAAATTGAAAAAAATAAACAAATCTCGATGATATTTGTCTTTTCTCTTGTTTTAAAAGTTAGATGAAAATAAAAGAAAACATATTAATTAGGTTGAAAAATTCTCATCGTCAACCCAACCAATGATGGATTCAGAATTTTCATTATGGAATTTCGAAAAAAAAAGAGTAGTGATTTGAACCCTTAAACCACTAAGTCAACTTGTAAGTTTTTACAGAATCTTTTATTTCTTTTATATTCGATACATAAATAGAAAAACTACTTTCCTAAAAATATACGTACAAAAAGGAGAAAAATGTATAAAAAAAGAAACAATAATCAATTAAGATGGGAGAGTTAAAAGGAATGAGGTGGAATTTTATCTTTTTGGAGGGTGAAGTATGAATTTTTTAAAAATATTTTGTAAAAGATTATTATTTTTTATCGTTGCATTGAAAAACATGTTATAGGACAAACTTTTTGTCCTTACAATTAAACAGTTAAAAAGTACTTGTGAAAACAAAAATTAAGCACATCCTTGTAGTGAAATGGAGGAAGATTATCACTATTTGCCTTGTTTTGATTCTGAGCATGATATGCAAAGTATTGATGGAGTTAAAACTTTCTTCCATGAATTCTACATTGAATCAAAGAAATTATGGTTCATGGTACTTGCCCAATTTGTTTACATTTTATGTGGGACTTGTGGTGAAGCTTGGTCTGGATTTACTTTCAAGGCATTTGAAAATCTTTGGGGATTTGTTAGGTTGTCTCTTGCATCTGGTGTCATGATCTGGTGAGTCTTTCTATCAATTTTTATGATGTGCCGTCTTGAAATATTTCTCGTGTTTTACATTTTTTTTTAGAGTTAAACTATATGAATTTTAACCAATATTTTAATTAAGATACACATTTTATTGATTGTCTGAGTTTATGTAACGTCTTTCGTAATCAGTCTTAAAAAAAATGATATAATTTTATTTTTAGTAATAATTTTAACTTTAAATGACTAATTTACCACCTTAATGAAATACTTCGTCTGTTCTTATTTACCTGTCGTCCTTACTAAAAGTTTGCATGCAATTACTTGCTATTAATTAGTAACTAATATTAATTCTTTTAAGAAATTGTTAATTGTGTAGCTTAGAGTACTGGTACTTTATGGCTTTGATTATCTCTGCTGGATACGTGAAGGATGCAAAAATTGCTGTTGACGCCGTCTCCATATGGTGAGTTTACGCTGATATGAAGTTATGATTTTATATCGCATGTTTAAACACAAGCTTAGTCGCCACAAACCTTATTTGTTTCAATGTTTTGCAGCACCAGCATAGTTGGATGGACCTTCATGTTGTGCATTGGTTTTAATGCAGCAATAAGGTTTGTTTGTGTAGCATTTTTTAATTTTTTGATATTCAAGTAACGTAAAATTTGATTAATACTATAAAATATATTTTGATCAATTTGATACGAGAGGAATTAAAATTTAAGTAGGCTTTTTATTAGAATATATAATCTTTTATTTTAACTTAGCTAGTTTCTTAAGGAGTATGAGATCTAAAATAATATTCCCTCTGTCCAACAATAGTTATTCAATATTGACTTGACACACCCTTAAGAAACTATAAATAGAAAATTGAATAAAATAAAATTGTTGTTTTTGGTTGCAGTGTAAGGGTGTCAAATGAACTAGGAGCAGGGCACCCCAGAACAGCAAAATTTTCAGTCCTAGTGGTATCAATTACTTCACTTTTAATTGGGACGATACTTACGATAGCACTTTTTGTTGCTCGAAGTCGATATCCACCTTTGTTTACGAAAAGTTTTGAAGTTCAGCAAGTCGTGTATGAACTTACTCCTCTATTAGGAACTACAATTATGCTTAACGGTCTTCAACCTACTCTTTCAGGTATATTTTCATCATCTCAAAATAAATATCATATTTTATGGGTCAATTCATTAAAAGGTTCAATTGTGCGAT
The DNA here is from genome assembly GCF_036512215.1 of Solanum lycopersicum. Classification (NCBI taxonomy): domain Eukaryota; kingdom Viridiplantae; phylum Streptophyta; class Magnoliopsida; order Solanales; family Solanaceae; genus Solanum; species Solanum lycopersicum. Next base: position 4,862,332 of record NC_090806.1, read on the forward strand.
TAAATGATATATTTATGTGCTTTAGAGTTACAATTTAAAATTAAAGTTTGACATAAATAACACCCGTCAAAAAAATAGCCGATAAATGTATATTACTTGTATATTAATATCTATAATGGAGCAACAATTACAGGTGTGGCTATTGGAGCAGGTTGGCAAATATATGTAGCTTACATCAACATAGTAAGCTACTATGCATTTGGTATTCCTTTGGGCCTTATTTTGAGCTTTTGCCTCGACATGGGTGTTAAGGTATTGTAATCTATCTCCTTCTCTACGATGATAAAAATACATCTTATATTGGACTAACAAAAATGGATATTTATTTTTCGAAAATCTAAAGTATAAACTAATCTCTCTTTCTTTGTTCGTTCAGTATTGACTTAACATAAAAAGCAATAAATAGAATGATACTTTCGTTATAATAAATTCAATTCATTGAAAAATGACTATAATTAATAATCAAGATATATTAGGAACTAAATAATAAAGAGTGGTCTAAAGTCTTTCCAACATATATCTGAAATCTCAACTACACCGTTCTATTTCATGGTTGTCTTATCATCACCCTGAACATTTAATTTATTTATTTACTGCACTCTTGAGTGCTCACCTGTCATAGGAGGTGAGAACACCTTCTCTAGGTTCGTGAGAAGTAGCAATAACCTTAAGTTTTGACCAAAAAAAATGTACTTCTCCAATGGTCATCTTCCCCAAGTTAAATAAATCATTTTTCCTTCTTCCCCACTATTAACCCTTGTTCTTTTTTTAAAAATTTCACGTTTTTCTTTCAATTTAAGGTAGGTTTTAGTTGTTTATGTTCATTTGGACTTTATATCTTGAAGTTAGGATTTGTAATCTGCTCTAATTTCTTATTTAGGGTCTCTACTTTGAATTTTAATTTTTTTCGAAATTCGTTAAAAATATCAAATGAAAACTTGAATGAGATTTGTATGGATGAACATACACAAAAATGCTTCAAAACAAATGGAGAAAAGATGAAAAGGAGATGAAAGTAATTTCTTTGGGCTTCTTACGTTTTTAGGAGGGAAATGGAGAAAACACAAGAATTGGGGGTTCAAGACGTAGGGACCCCCACGTGCAAATACGTGAGACAATTTATTTGGTTTATGTGGACTGGACAACACTCAAGTGTGTGGTAGATAGGCAAATAATATGTTCAGGGGTTTGATACGATACTCTTGAAGTTAGAGTGTGTAGTTGAGATTTCGAATATAGATTTTGGACGGGGGTGGGGTGGGGGAAGGGGTGGAGGTGGGGTCCTTCAGACTATTTTCTCAATGATAAAATTATTTCTTGATTTTTTAAATTGGACTAGAAAAAAAATGAATATCCATTTTTGAAAAAGTAGGTAAATGGAATTTAAAAATCATATTATCCTGAATTATAGAAAGATAATACTCCATCCATTTCCTTGATGGACGATGGGAAACTTTTGAGTTAAGTGGATAGAGGTAGTAAAGGTAAAAGAGAATTTTAAGATTAAGTGAACAAAGACATTTTTTGTCATGTCATGATTCAACTCATCGGACCCTACAAATTCCTAGTATACAAGCAAATAAAGCAAAACTTCCACCACAAAGAAAGATGAGTAGAAGCTACCAGAGATTATCATCAGACATCACAAAATTCCTGCAATCAAACTATGCCAATTCACATAAAAAGTGTGGTACCAGTATAAACGTGTAATAGGCATCGTAGGTTCATTCAAACCTATCACATAATCTATAACATAATATTTTTTTGAAATTCTACCTTTTTCAAATTAATTAATTGAAGGTATAATAGGTAAAAAATTATCCTTACTTAATCGGTCAAAATGAACAAATAATTAAAGATAACTAAAACCTCTTTAAAAACTAGATATGAAGTTGAAAAGGTCATTAAAGAAAAATGTAATTTTGGAAAGAAACAATTAATACATTTTTGTTATAAATCTATTGAATGAGTGGATAGTCCATTAAGTTGGTACATCAACAAATCATCCATATTCACTAGGTTCATGAACCTTTTTGGATAAGAATGTATCTATTTATTATGATACTTAATATGATGACTTTTGAAGTGATTTTTCACTCTATAAATAGGAGTGTTCATTCACTATTGTATGAAAAACAGATGAGACTTAAATAGACTTGAATAAGTAGAAAATTTCTCTTGTTCTATCTACTTCTCTTGTCTTCTTCTCTTTATGATTATATTCTTATGAGCATGATTTTATAACAATTTTTAAATTTTTAAAAATTCATTCATATTTAGAACATAGAGAAAATGTTTGAGATTCATTTATTTTGGATATTAGAGAGTTCTTTCTTTCTTGATTGAGATGGACTAAAAAAGTGTATTACATAAATAGAGGAAACATTATTATATATAATTTCAATAATATCATGGTTTTTATCTTTTCTTTTGGTTTATATTTGTAAATAAATTATAAATGGCAGGGCATGTGGACAGGAATGTTGTTAGGAACCACACTTCAAACTAGTATTCTTATTCTCATGATTTCCAAAACTAATTGGAAAAAAGAGGTAATGTCTTGCAAATCCATCATATACAATAGTAATTTTTTCAAGAAAATAGTTCAATCATTTCAATTATTGTGTGAACCTGTTTGATCATGTTTTTGAAAGATTAAAGTTTTTTTTTTCTTTCAAAAAAATAATTATTTTAAAGAGTGAGAATGTCTCATCGAGCTTTTGTAAAAAATAAAATAAAATAAGTATTTGGATGAAAATAGTTTATATATCCTAAGGACAATGAATCTTATTGTTATCTCAATAAAAATTAACGATAGGTTTCTAGATCATATAGTTATGAAAATTAAGGATATATTGCCGTATTTTTATTAGGAAAAAAAATATGTTTACACAAAAAAGAAACAAAATATTTATGAGTTTGAATCAAAAGTAATAAAAGTAATATTTTTGAATCAAAATATTAATAAAAAATATCTTCTTTTATATAATTTTGCGTAATTTAAAATTATCTTAAAGCTTTTTACAGCGAAAAATGTGACTTAATGTTATCATAGTATTTTATTTTTCCACTTGTTGCAGGCTTCCGTTGCCGAAGAAAGGGTAAAAGAATGGAGAGGTAGCAAATGATTAAGGGCTTGTTTGGACCTAATTTAAATTAGGTTGAATTGAAGTTGAAATTTGTTTGGACAAATGATTTGAAATTTTTTAAGTTGTAATTTTTTTGAATATTAAACTCTTTAATTTATGAAAATTATCAAAAAAAATAAAATCAATTCTTGTACGAATTTACCGAATAAGAGCAATCATGTATCATAAATAAAAGGGAAAATGCACAAGTATTCACTTTGACTATGACTGAAATTTCAGAGACATACCTTAACTAAACTAAGGTACTATTACCCCTCGAACGTTTTTTTTTTGTAATTTTGTGTATCTTTTTGACTTACGTGACATCCAAATATCTCTCGCGCGCCTCAATTATGTGGGGTCACAGAGTGTGCCACGTAAGACAAAAAGTGTATATAATCACAAAAAAAATATTTCTGTGCATTCTCCCTAAATAAAATATCGAAATATCCTAAGTCATCACATTAATAAATTATATTTTTTTTATAAATAAATATTTGTGATTACATGTTATAACAAAACTTCAACATAATTTTATAAAAATTTACTGATCCAATCAATCAACAATAATGTTAATTAACTATTCATCAATATTATTTTTTAAATTTTCATTTTGCTTTACGTCAACCACGAATGTGGGCTCCTTCTTTCTCCCTATTATGTTTCTTTCAATCTAGTCTAATTCTCAATTTTTTATTTTTATTTCTATTTCTGTCTCACAATTTATTATTTAATTTCAAAAATATAGTTAACTTTTGAAATTCTTTCAGTGTTCACGTGAATTTAATAAATGAAATAACATATTTGATTAAAAGTTTATTATTTTTTCCATTTTTATGTATTTATCTTTTTATTTTTATTTTTTTAAAAAAAGATTAATAACTAATTTAATATTATTTTTCAATTTTGTAATTAATTAATCCATTTATTATATTTTAACTACAAAAATATTAGAAGCAAAACTTTTTAAAAAAAAATATAGTTAATTTTGAAACTCTATCAGTCTCACATGAGTTTAAATAAATGAAATAACATATATGGTTAAAAGTTATTAAGAAAACTATAAATCACATAATTAACAACTGAAATGTTTTCATGTGAAAAAAATTGATTCACTCTCTTATTCCATACATGTCATTTATACTAAAATAAAAAACGTAACATCTATTACTTGAAGATGACATCAAAAGTTATAAAATTCACAATAAATGAATAATTAAAAATATTTATTATTATTCATGTAAATTGAAACAAGAGTAGCATATATATTTTAAAATGACACAAAAAAAATATTAAATTCTTCAACTCATTGGCCAATAAAGTTTCATTGAACACGTATGCAAGATGTAAAAAGTAGTTCACAAACAATTAAATTAATGATTTTTATTACATTAATTCAACAAAACACACCAAGCAATGAAGGTACAACATTATTGAACATTAATTGTCACATCCAAACATGTCCATTAAAGCTTTATTCAAAATATTAGCATTAAAGCTTTATTCAAAATTACTCTACTCATCACAAATGAAAGACAATACATCTTTGTCACATCCAAACATGTCCATGTAGTCTTTCTTCAAATCTACTTGAACAATAATTCCATTACCACATGGTGTATCATACAACCAAAACATATCACTACGTCTCAGTCCCAAACTTAGCAAACAAGGTTTACTCCAACCAAAATCAGCTTCATTAATACGGAACCTACATAAACTTGATGCCTTGCACACATCCACTTGTTCATTTTCTTCCCATTCTTGTATTTCTTTATGAAACTTGGATGCTAGGGTATATATGTCATCACTTGATTTCGCAAATGAAATGTTAGTTTTTTGTATAACGTCCTTGATCAATAGTAAAATGTCTTTTAACTCCATTCCTGTTTCTCCCGGAATGAATTTGACCGGGACTTCTATAGCAAAATTCCCAAAGGAGTTTTCGTATCTTGGAAAGTCAATTTTATCCGTAAGTTCACAGGGACGCTCAATAAACAAGGTCTCATACGTCCATTATTTTTACGTCGATAGACATTGATTAGAACTCTCCATAGAAAAGCAATCACCAATTCAACTCGTGATGATCTGAAACAAATCACTCCAACATTTTCCCTAAGTTTTGATATCACTGATTGATTTATGACGAACCTCCTTGCTACCATTTCATGAAAATCATGATTAGGATCATCTCTAGGAGACTCGACTCTTTTTAACAAATGATTATCACTACTTGGTGGGAAAATGGTACCAAAATCATCAAAAGTGAAGCAATTGATCTTATTAATTCCCATTTTACTCACTTTAGACCACTCGTAAACAAATTTCAATGCTGTGAATCCATCAATAACCGCATGTTCAGAGCTCACACATAAAGCTAGACCCTTACCACAAGCAAACTCCGTCACTTGCACTACAACTAGTGGTGTGATAGACAAATTCGAATCGTTACGATTGATTTTAGGGCAAAAATTCAATGCTAGGTCGATATCTTTTTGTGCATCCTTGAGGAAATCACAAAATTGAGAATCAACTTTTGCCTTTATATACAAAACACCTTCATCATGACAATTGATAGATTGACCATCACATGAAAATCTACCTGATGCTGGATAAACATGACTTAAAAGCTTAGACAATGATTGTTGAAATTGTTCATGTATAATAGGAATTTTAGTAAATGTGGAATTTTTGAGTGGATAAAAAAGAACACAAGGGACATGCATTTGGAGAGCAAATTGATCAAAGAATGATAATTTGTAAATTGTGGGGTGATCAACATTATTATCATGATTTGATTTTATGATATTTTTGGAAAGGATTTGAATCTTTATAAGAACCTTAGACTCCATTTTTCTATTTTGATTTGAAGGTGTTGTCAATAATAACTCCAAATCATGCCATCAATATATAGCCTTCATGTCTCGATCCATTTCTCATAACATTTTAAAAAGAAATTAATGGAGGCTAAAATCGACCTTAATAACACAGTCAATATAATTTCATAAATAAAATATAAAAACAAAGTAAAATATATCCATGTATTATATTTACATCATAAAAATTAAAAAGTTATTTTCGACACACCTTTAATTAGGGTAAGATCTTCCATATCGTCTGAAAAAAAGGGGGATATGAACTAAAATTTTCTTTTCTAACTACTTAAACTAAAAACATATAAGATCTTTAACATTTTGGACTTTGAAAAGGATCAAAATAATTTTTAAATTATACAAAATAAATTAATTATATTTTTCGTTATATTTTGAAATGAAAAAAATCTTTTTAACATTAGCTTAAGAGACCTTAAAAATTAACACTAATATAGTAAGCAACATAACAATAATTTCGATACCTAAGCTTGTGAACTAGAATATCAACCAAATTTTAATTCAAATATGTAACGACCCTCTTAGTCGTTTTATGAATTTTACTCATTTTTCTAAGTTTAATCCTTTTAGTAATTTTTATAAATAATTTTGACTGGTGGAAATGAATATTATAAATTTTTTTTAATAAATTAAGAGTTACTTAAGTTTTATTAAATAAATAAAGGAAATTAAATTTGCTAAGTCCAAAAGGAGTTTTAAGAAAAAGAAAAGAAAAGGAAGTAATAAAAAAAATAATAACAAAAATAAAAAAATAAAAAGGGCTACACCCAATTGAAAAAAAAAGGGTTAAAGGCTGCTGCTAATAGCAGCAGTCACGCAGACTTTTGTTTAAAAAAAAATAATCAAAAGAGAAAGAAAAGGTCATATATTGTTGGCTGTTGTGAACAACAGCAGTTCGCAGAGGAGAAAAAGAATAGAAAAAAGAAGAAGAAGAAAGGGTTTAGGCGAGAATGACGACAGCTACTTCAGGTAATACCAATTATGATTGACGTGAATGTTAGAAAGTGGGGAGTAAATTGAGTTAGTGTAGTGAATATATTTTTATTTTTATATGTCTATATATTTAGAGTGCTATAGACTGAAATATTATGATGTTTATGTTGTTGGGTTAGAAGGAAAGTGAATTGCTAATTTCAATTTGAAATATCAGTAAGTCGTTGGGGTCTTTTGGATCTAAGGGAGAACAATTCCTTGAGTGGTCAATTATTAGCCAATAATTAGAAATTTATGAGTAGTTAATCATTAATAATAATAGATGACTTTGATGTAAATATGAGTCAAAAATTTTGGTAAGGTTATTGTATTCATTGGTTGCAAATGTTAGAATTTTACTGTTCAATTATGATACAAGTTTAATGAAATTAATATTAGGTGTAAGGTATTATGAGAATATCATTATTAGATTTAGGATATTGAAAAAAAATTGGGACTTAACTCTAAGATTGAAACTTAAGAACTTGATTTTAGACTTTGTGGCTTTTTGGGTCAAGGCTAGACACATAATTATATGAATGTTGTTAATTTCGAAATCTTATCGTGATCATTTGTATGAATAGATTGCTTGAGTTGGAAGTTCAACGAAAATTAAAGGCTCAAGTCATGGAGTGAGTTTTCGATAAATTGAGGCAAGTGGATTTCTAAACTCTTGTTAAGTGTATGGAATGCGTGTATTTCCTTGTGATATATGTTTGGGAGTAACGGGATTGGTGATAGGTTGACTTGTCCACATTGATTAATTCTAATGATGAAATAAAAGGGATAACAAAAGGCGATGTAATTAACTATTTATGTGTGATGTGTTGAGAAAAGTTTGATGGCTTGTTGAATCATTGTTGATGTGATTTCATGTTTGTGTGGTTGTGAACTGTGCAATGTTATGAAAATGGTCATCTCCTCATTATTTGTGTGAACATGTCATTGCATTTATTCTGAGACATGGTTGTGAAAGTGTTATGTGCATTGAGAAAGAATGATAACTTAAAGAGGATGTACCATTTCGAGGGACGTATCGCGCGCCGCGATGGATACTATATTTCGAGGGACGTATCGCGCGCCGCGATGGATACTATATTTCGAGGGACGTATCGCGCGCCGCGATGGTTACTGTTATCGAGGGTCGTGTCGTGCGCCGCGACAGATGCATGGACAGATATGTCCCCCATGGGTCCCGGACTGAGAGACAGTGGGTGTGTATCACTAGGTCAGACATGCATCATTATACTTGACATTGCATTCCATTACATTGCACATACTTATCATTAGTGAACTTGATATTGTGTTTTGCTGATCTAGTGATTGCCTTTTTGCGGAACTTGTGATTGTTGAATACTGAGCTTGTTATTGAGGATATATAATTTGTTGAAGTGTTGTTGTTGAGGATATGTAATTTGTTGAAGTGTGTTATTGAGGATATGTAAATTTTTGGAAGTGTTGCTATTGAGGATATCTAATTTGTTTAAGTGTTGATGTTGAGGATATATAATTTGTTAAAGTGTTGTTGTGGAGGATATGTAATTTGTTAAAGAGTTGTTGTGGAGGATATGTAATTTGTCTAAATGTTTTTGTTGAGTTGTAAACTGTGAGTTGTTAGGTTGGGTTGATGTTTATGCAGGTTGTAGTTGTGGATGTTCGGTTGGGGGTGGTAGGAGTACCCGTATTTCATCCCCTTAGCTTGTGTTTAGAGGTTTACTTGCTGAGTACCGTGTGGTTTGGTACTCACCCCTTGCTTCTACAAATTTTTGTAGGTTACTAGCCCGGACTTTTATGATATATTCTCTTCTTTTCCGAGGCTTCCTGGAGATTTTGTGAGGTAGTTGTTGGTCATCTCAGCATCCCTCCTTACTCTTGTTTATGATTTTGTTCTACTCTAGAAACAATATCATATGAGACTTATATTTTCTTTTGATCCGATTGTAATACTTTAGAGGCTTGTACACGTGACAACCAGGTTTTGGGGTATAATGTAAGTTGATAGTAAATTTTCCGCATTTTTATTGTAATAGTTGAGTTTTACGCTTACTTGTCTTGGTGGGATAAGACGAGTGCCATCACGTTCATTTTTGAGTCGTGACAAAATATTAATTATTTTTTTGTAGACACGACACATTAAAATGAAGAGACAAACTTGTCACCATTAAACGTGTCCATTTCTTCCTTTCTCTACAAAACAAACCTATTTCCAATATTCACATAATTAATTTAATGTCTCTCTATATATATAAAAAAAAAAAAGGTTGGATTCATTTAATATCTTTATATCGACATACTGCTCTTCATGTCTATATATATATAAAAAAAAAAGAAAAAAAAAAGAGGGTGATGGTGGAATTTGTGGTACGTAACGTGTCATTATCATTGTTATCAAACTCTTGAGCGTATTTATAGCCTTTTCAGATAATTGTAGAAGTATCTTTTATTTTAAAGTATAAAAAAAATTATAAATAATATATTTTGCATAATTAGATATTCAAATTAGTTTTCAAGACCTGATATTACTAATTACAAATTGCATAATAAAATATCTATATCAATAATAATTTTGTTAATATGTGTATTAAATTAAATAATAATAAAAAAGATTAGACGAAGTGAGTAAAAATCAATATATATATATAAATGAGGATCTTCATTCCGCCTATGTGGCATGCCTCAATGATTAGAAAAATATTTTCTATTTTTTTAAAAAAAAATATGGCTTTTAAAATTATTTCTTACACAATAATTTTATGTGTATATATACTTTACAATTAATTAGTTATTTAATGATAATTACACCTTCTTTAAATCAAGGAATTTCAAAAGGCTATCATATTGCCTCAAACGTAAAAAAATATTTTTATAATATTTTTTTTCCTAATGACCGTTTTCTACATATTATTTTTAAGTTTATATTATTATAATTTTTTTAGTTTTTATTGTTATTATAATTTATACCTTCTATTTTTATTATTTTTTAAAAATAAAAAAATTATATATATAATAAAGTTAAACAAAAGATTAGGTGATGTGGCAAATCTCAATCTCAATGGCCACCATTCGTATTTTTTTTTTTTTTAACTTTTTAAAAATTTATTCTTTATTTATATGCTAGGTTAAAAATCACTTTAGAATTATATTTTTTAATTATACCTCCCTCATTAACTCTTCTTTATTTCTCATTAAAAAAATAAGTTTATGAAACTCAAAAGACTAGCATTAATCCTCTAATAACTCACCCTAAAGGGTTATTCTACAAAATAAAATGATTTTTTATCTTCCTTTGTATTTAATTCTCATGACTTCATCTATCACTATATAAGTATCCAAAATACATGTTACATATGACAAAAATTGCTATCATCTCAATGATTTAGGATATTATGGTTAAATATTTTTTTCTTAATGTTTGTTTTTCAAATTTTCATTTTCAGTTTTTATATGTACTAATTGCTTCCAACATATGGAGTCGAAATTCTTATTTTGCAGGTATATGTTCAAAGGAGCATGTTAGAGGAGCGCAAGATAATCAAGACTCGAGACTAAAGAAATGCTTTTATCCTCCACATGATGAGTAACAAGTTTAATGTTGTTTCCCTAATTTTATATATATTAGTTGAAGTGCTTAAGATTATTATTTTTTTGTAAGTAGTTTGTTATTACATATGACAAAAATTGCTATCATTTCAATGATTTAGGATATTATGGTTAAATATTTTTGTTTGAATGGTTTTTTTTGAAATTTTCATTTTCAGTTTTTACATGTACTGATTGGTTCCAACATATGGAGTCAAACTTCTTATTTTACAGGTATATATTTAAAGGAGCATGTTAGAGGAGCGCAAAATAATCAAGATTCGAGACTAAAGAAATGTTTTTATCCTCCACATGATGAGTAACAAGTTTAATGTGGCTTCCCTAATTTTATATATATTAGTTGAAGTGCTTAAGATTTTTTGTTATTTTTTGTAAGTAGTATGTTATTTAAAGTTCATCACAAATTTTAAATATAATTTTTTTTTCTATTAAATTATATGTACAAAAAAGTAAACTATAAATGTGTTACTTGATTTTTTGTTTTTCAGCTTTCTTCTTATAATGTTACCGTAGAAGAGGTGATGTGGCATGCTTATAAAGTCAAGAATGACATTAATTAATTTTTTAAATTTTTGACATTTTCTTAATTTTTTAAATTTATATAATTTATTTAAAAATCTACAAATTATACATCACTTACATTAATTTAGAAAGATCAAAAGTCATTATTATTTAAACTAAATAATTGATACATTTTTAGATTTTACATTTTACATCCGTTTTGCTCATTTTTTCATGGGTGAATATTGAACAATAATTATAATCCAATTAAAGTGAACAATTAATATATTTTATGTCTTAAGTATGTGTTTCTTTGTGTTCTTTTATATTCCTTATTTATTTTTTTGTGATTGTGAAGCTTCACTTTTGCAAGTCGTTGCGTTTATGCCTAAAGGTTAAAATGTCTAATTTTAAACACACACAAAAAGTCAAGAAAAAATTTGTGTGATATGTATATTAAGTTTGTTTAAATATATTCTTTATAATATTATTTTATACTAAATTGGGGTAATATTATGTGTTATAACTCATAGGAATAATATCAATTTTTACTTTGCAGTTTACAGTATTTTATTTTTAATTTGCATCTTTCATACTTTATCTTGAGAAATTCATGTGATATTAAATATTCTATTTTGATAAAACTTAATGAATTCATTCTTACGGCCAAATTAAGGTATGTATTGTTTTGATTGAGAACTATTTTATATTTTCTTTATTAATTCTTACTCAACATTCAAATCTTGATATTTTGATAAATCAAGGAGTCTCATAATATATTTCAATTACTAAATAATTGATGTATTCTTTTGGTTGAGAACTACTTTGAAATCTCTTTATTAAAATATTTCTTACTCAATATTTGATAAATTTGATATCATGTGTTATAATCTACATCAATGAGTCTCATATATTCGACCTATAACATCTACCTCAATGTTAAATTCTAAAGTAGTTACTGCTTTCGTTCATTTTACTTATCATATTTTACTTTTTTATGGTTAATTTAACTATTCTCAACGCTCAATTGAATTAGATTAATTCACTATTTTAGAATTAAAATTTAAATATTTTGAAATATGTACGAAAAATACTATAAGATTCAATGTTTCTCACATTAATATGATTAAAAAAAACACATACTAAATATAATAAGGGTGAAAGTTCATATAATTTAACTCTCAAACAAAATATAAGAAACAAAATAAAATGGGATCGGAAGTGTATATACTCTACAAAATCATAAACATTTTTCTACTTCTTAATTGACACTGTAATTTTGGGAGCTATTTTTATGTATCTTTGATTTAACAATAGAGACACAACTTAACTTTTTTATTACAAATATATCATTGCAGTGAAGTTAAAATAATTCATACAGATTTTACAACTTTTTTTATTGTACCAAACAATGTTCAATCAAACATAAGTAACAATATATACTACATTAAATGGAATACAAGCATATGATAAATCAATTATAAGAGAGAGGATGAAGAGGCAAACAAAAAATTCATATTTGTATAATATAGCAAACTTTGCATAATTGCGCTCCATAGCAAACATAAAAACTGTATAATTCGCTATACATATACAAGTGTATAATTCGCTGGCATAAATTGTATAATTCGCTGGCCTATTTCGCTGCAATTGTATAATTTGCTTTGCATATAGTTGAATCGAATTAAAATGTATGTATATTGCATAATTATAAGTTTATAGCAAAAAGATATATGTTTTTCTCGCTTTATACAAAAACAGAAACACAATATATACACTTCTGTTGTATAAAGCTAGAGAAAATTGTAATTCACTGCAATTGTATAATTCGTTGGCCTTTTTCTCTGCAATTTTGAAGTAAAATGTTTGTAAATTGTATAATTAAGTGTATAACACGAAGATATACATTTTTGCATGTGTATATACAATTTTCTCTCGCTTTATACAAAACAGAAACAGAATTATACACTTCTGTGTATAAAGCGATAGAGGCGAGCGAGAATGGAGAGTGGCGAGCGAGAATCCTGGGAGAGAGACGCTGGCAAATTTTAGATAATGTTTGCTATGGAGCACAATTAAATCAAACCCTAGCTATTCTATTTGATTTAGGTTATTAGTTTGCTATTTTATACAATTTTCCCTATTTATATATGTATTTGTGGTTCTTCATTTTTTTTAAAAAGAAAAAAGTTTAAAAACGATTTTATATATATGCTAAAAATATATACAAAATTTCTTGAAATTCTTTTTTTTCTCTACTTTCTATTAAGAAAAATATTTATTTTTTTCTTTCACTTATAAGTTTATTACACGAGTACCTATAGAAGATTAAAAACTTTAAAGTGATTATAAATAATAAATTATATATAAATTAAAGATCTTTTAAAGAAATAATTGAAATAGAAGTATAATTTGTACGTAAATTTTATTAGAAATATATAAATACAATTTATATAAAAAATTGAAATCGCGCATAGTGCGATCAAATTCACTGGTATAAAGAAAGAACGAGTAGTGACCAAATAGGAAAGTAACAGACACGTGTATCGAATTGCATACACGTGTATTGAACTGCATAAGCGGTGTTTTAGCATTAATTATTATTTTATTGATTTTTAAAGATTAATATTAAATATCATTTAGTAGTGTTGGTTTCGTAAAAATAGTCAGTCGATTTCTTTTCAGGTGTGTTAAAAAAGAATTTAAAATGTAATAAATAAAAGTGAACGAAGTTTTTTATTGAACATGATAATGAAGAAAATTATTAATAAATTAATTAATTGTACAATTAAGAAGTCATATTGATTATAAAGAAAAAAAATTAGATTAATTTTATTCTAACTTAATTATTAATTAAATAATATAAAAATAATTTTTTTAATAAAATGTTCGTCTAATATAAAACGAAAAAAATACTTAAGGGAGAAAGTTAAACAAAACTAATTAATCAATACCTCCCTTCTTTCCAATAATAGAAGTCATGAAACGCACGTCACGTTTAATACTATTTAATACTTTTAGTTTCATTTTATATTTTATATTTTAATTAAAAAATAATGAAACTTTACTATTTTATTCTTATTTAATTTTTTTAAGTCAATTTTATGATAAACCGTAATTATATTTTAAAATTAATTAATTATTTTATTAAAAATATAATATGTACAATATAATAATGTATGCATAAATTCTATATCATCACAAGTATTGTATTTTAACTATTTATAGAAAGAGATGACATATAAATGCGACGTAGAGAGTAATAATTTACTACCATTATAGACTTATTTAATAGAGTAACTTTCATATTTAGCAAATAGAAAAATTATATTGTATATTATATCAAAATTTGCATAATTGCGCTTAATCGCAAACATAAATCTGTATAATTCGCTTTGCATATACAAAGAAACCAATTGTATAATTCGCTATACATATACAAAAGAAAGCAGTTGTATACTAATCAATTGTATAATTTGTGTATATATAAAACGAAAAAGAGAGAAAGACAAAAGAAAATTGGGCAGAAGAATATTATTGTATAACTATAAGTGTATAGTACGAATATATATAAATATATATATATATATATATATATATATATATATATATATATATATATATATATATATATATATATATATATATATATATTTGTATGTGTATATGCAATTTTATCTCATTTTGCACAAACAGAAACATAATTTATGCATTTCTTTTCTATTTGTATAAGCAACAGAGGCGAGGTGGTGAGCGAGATCTGCAGAGAAGGGAGAAAGGCGAACGAATATATATACACACACACAATTTTTTCTCGTTTTATACTAACAGAAACACATTTTATACACTTGTATTTGCATGAAAGTAAGAGAGAGACCGAGCCAGAGATGGAGCGAGAGAGGAAGAGTGGTGAGCGAGAGTTTGACGGAGAAAGGTGTTGACAAACAGTTTGCTAAAGGCACAACTAAATCAAAGAACATTTAATTTGATTTATCAGTTAGTCATTATATATAATTTTCCATTTAATATTATCATCATCCACTTTTAATTGTTAGAATTTCCATTTTAAGAATCAAAATATAAGACTTTGACTACTCCCTCCCTCCACAATTGTTTGACAAACATACTAAAAAGAGAAAATTATATATAATGGTAAACTAATAAATCAAATTAATTGCTATAACTATCTTTTGATTTAACTGTGCCCCGTAGCAACTGTTTGCCAGTCAACTTTCTCCCTCAAACTCTCGCTTCTCACTCTCCTCTCTCGCTCCATCTCTCGCTCGCTTCCTCTAACTTTTATACAAACACAAGTGTATAAAATTTATTTCTATTTGTATAAAGTAGAGGAAATTGTATAAATACATATGTTTTGTTCCACTCTTTCCCCTCTTCCAGATCTCGCTCACCACCCTTGCCTCTCTCGCTTATACAAACAGAAGAGAAATGTATAAATTGTAATTCTGTTTGTATAAAGCGAGAGAAAATGTATATACACATGTAAATACATATATTTTCGTCCTATATACTTATAATTATACAATAAAGATAGTCCCCTGTCCAGTTTTTTTGCCTTTCTCTCTTTCTCGTTTTATACAAATTCAAATTGTATATAATTTCTCTCTTTCTCGTTTTATACAACTCGATTCAATTGTATATTCCCTGCCTAAGTCTCTTTTGCCTTTCTCTCTTTCTCATTTTATACAAATTCAAATTGTATATAATCGTTCTATACACTTATAATTATACAATTCGTTTTATACACTTTATTTTTATACAATTCTCTGCCCAAGCCTCTTTTCCTTTCTCGTTTTATACATTGTGTATCATACAATTCGCTCCAATTGTATATGTATAGTGAATTATACATTTATATGTTTGCTATGAAGTGCAATTATGTAAACTTTGCTATAACGTATAAATATAAATTATGTGTTTGCTATATGTGAAAGTTGTCATACTAAAAATAGATGTAGAAGATTAATTGTCAATTTAAACAATTAAAATATAATTAGTCACTTTTCTCCGATTTTATCCTTAATGATAGTGTAGTTCAACCGAAAAGGTATGTAGAGTTTTAATATTCTTAATATGGTAGGGCTATTTTAGTTAAATTGCACCTTGTATTAAATTTTTCTTTAGTTGTGTGGATGACCTTATCGTGACAAACAATTATAAATGGAGGAAGTAATATTTTATGATATACTTTTTCAATACAATAATATGTAAAATTTATAATTTATAATACATATAATCTTTAATATCAAAATTTTATTTGTTTAAAATATTAAATTAATATTATAATTTATTTATTTAATATATCAAAATTAGTATGCTCTTGCGGAAAATACAAGCAATATTTTATGATATTCTTGGAAAGGACATAACCTTGATCTTTGTAAGAGCCTTGACTCCATTATTTAATGTTTGCTATGATAACTCCAAGATTGGATGCATGTGCATTTCTTTTAAAATATATAGTTCATTTGTTCGATAAATGGCACTCCCCTTCGTGTCTTTTTATGTATATTCTTTTGATAGTTTTTATTTTTAAAATAAAATTATAAAAAATTTTACTAATATTTTATGATATATTTTTATCATTTTTATATGTAAAAAATTATAATTTATAGTACTTTAATATTTAATTTTTTATTTAAAATAAAATTAATATGATTCAATTTATCTTTAAAAATTAGTTAAATTGTCTTTCGATAAGCGCAACATGACAAATATTTCTAGACGAAGAGAGTATTATTTTTTAATAATTAATTAATTAATAATGAATATTTGTTATTTTATAAAATTAATGCATAAATTATCATATTTTTTATTATTCGTGTGAACTATTAGTCTTAAGAATATATACTTGATCCACTTAGAAAAACTAAATAAATAATTCATGTTTATTGATTAAATTAATTAATTAAATTTATTAATTAAAAACTTGAACTTTAATAAAATTAAATAAGAATATAAAAATAAAATTATACCATTTTTATATATAAATATAAAGTAAAAATATATATATAAAAAAAACTAAGAAATATTTGAACAAATTTCAATGTGATATGAGAGTGATACACACCAAATAAAGGAAGTATAGTAAAGTAACTCGGAGCACAAAAAAATCAATGAAAGTTTTAAATTGAAAAAAAGAAACGTGGGAACGCTCAAATATCAATTAATTATCTTCTATCTTAATCGATAATTTTTTAATTTTTCTAGTAATTAGCCAATATTTTTTACTTTTTGAAAATAACTATTACCCCCTTGGTTCATATTAACCTGTTCATATATTTTTTATATATTTATTTATTCATTTTAATAAATCAAAAAAGGATAATAATTTTTTAATACATTTTTATTTAATTGTAGAAAAATTTTAGTACTACTAAATTGTAATGCACATTTTTTGGAACCAGAAAATACTTTTATTTTATTTGAAAGTTGCATAATCTTTTAAGTTAAAGGTGAAATTATAATTAATCTATGATAATTATTGATATCTTAATATTGTATCACTACTAAAATGAACAATTAAATAATTACAAACAAAGAACTAACTAATATAACGATTAAAGAGATAAATATTTCTTCATTTTTAATTAAAAAACCAGTTTTCTTGGTACAAAAATGCCTTTGTCAGAAAGCATATTACCTTCCTACCCCCAATATTGAATCCATTATTGAACATAACAAAAAAACTAATAATATATTCAGTATAATTTCATAAGTGAAAGTAAAAAAAAATAAAAATATAGGCATATCTTGCCTTATTAGCATCTACACCATTCAACTAAAGAATAGAAAAGTAGTTTTGAAAACAACAATTAAAGCACTCACCAACTTCAATATGTCAATACTCAATTGCTCAAATCACTCAACTCTTTGCTGGCCATCTTGGAGTCTTACAACTTGCTGCTGTTTCTGTAGAAAACTCTGTGATTGCTGAACTATGTTTGGTAATCTATTACGTCCTTCGTTTCAATTTATGTGTTTGATCTATTTTTCTTTTTAATCTGTTTGTTTCATAAGGAGTGTTTCTTTTCGTATTTAGTGAGTTCTTTTTTTTCTTTCGTCTCAATTTAAGTGTTTAATTTTATTTATTTTTAATCTTGTTTATCTCATAATGAGTGTTTTTCTTTTGGTATTTAGTGAGTTTTTATGATCCTTCAGTAATTTATATTATTTCCTTCATCTTAATTTAAGTGTTTTAATTTTATTTCTTTTTTTAATCTTGTTTATCTCATAATGAGTTCTTTTTTTTGGTATTCAGTGAATTTTTATGGTGCTTTTATAATTCATTACTCGTTTTGTTTCAATTTAATTGTTTTATTTTCTTTTATAATTTGTTTGTCTCATAAGGAGTGTATTTTTGTATTTAGCGAGTTCTTTTATGTTTTTCTAATCTATTTTGTGAATCACTTGATCCTTTTCACTACGAAACATAGATATAGTTTACATATATACGAAATATAGCTACAGATATTACATCAGGTGGAGGGGATGTATTAGGTCTGTATTAGCATAGTGAGGAACCAAACAGGAGAGGAGCTATCCTAGTTCTAGGGGTGTCAAAGTTAAATTGTTTTTTCGTTCAAAAATTATTTTATTTGTATTCATTTTTGTAGATACGTTTTAAAAAAATGATCTTTTTATTTTTTTGCAATTCTTTAATTTTAATTGTTTCAATTTGTTTGATCTATCTTTTTTTAAGTATATTTAAAAAAGAATAATCATTTTATTATTTAGCAGCTCTTTAATTTCAACTTATCATGTGATATGTCTAAGACCATAAAACTAAATATTAATATTTTAATATATTTCACATATCTTTAATTTTAAATCATAAACTTCAAAAATCTTAACTACTTCCTTAAAGTCTATGTCTCATCAAAATAAGTCAAATAATAGAACATGGGAAATATTATATAGACAGGTTAAAGTTTGAACTTTTTTTTATTTCAGTCTTAATATCTCTTAGCACAAATTGAGATGTTAATTAAAGGGCTTAATACATATTTGGATCTTAAACTTAGTTTCAAATTTTAACTTTGACCTCCAACTTTCATAATGCACAAACATACACTTTAACTATCCAACTTTTAAATAAATAAATACATGAGTCCAACATGGCAAAATACACGTAGGACATCATATAGGACAAAAAATGAGATGTAGGACATTTGTGTTTATTTATTCAACTTTATACAAGTTTAAGTGTCTATTTGTGCAATGTAATTTGAATCGAAGTTAAAAGATATATTTATGTATTATGCCTAATTAAAGTATTACAAAAGTTTTATGTTTGATATTAACTAACAACATAATTGTAATATTTTGATATTCCTTAATGAGAATTTAGCTCTCTCTGATTGATAGCGAATATCAGTTGAAAATGTGCGGAAATAAGTATCATCATGTGTGTGTACTATTACAATATATGTTGTTTTTGCTATCGTTAGTGTTGAAAAATCTTACGAAAAATATTTGATCTTTTTCGAACAGTTAGTTAGGTATGGGAAGTGCATTGGAAACACTTTGTGGACAAGCATATGGAGCTAAACAATTAGACATGTTAGGTGTCTATTTGCAAAGATCTTTGATTATACTCAACACAGCAGCATTAGTGTTAATGTTTCTCTACTTATTTGCAACTCAAATTCTACTATTCATTGGCCAGCCTATGGACATAGCAAAATGGGCTGGTAAATTTTCTATTTGGATGATACCTCAATTATTTGCCAATGCAATGAACTTCCCTATTCAAAAATTTCTTCAAGCCCAAAGCAAGATGATGGTTATGGCCGTTATAGCCGCGATCGCGCTAGTTGGACATACCTTGTTGAGTTGGTTGTTCATGATGAAAATGGATTCGGGGCTAGTGGCTGGAGCTGTAGTGCTAAATGGTTCATGGTGGTTCATGGTACTTGCTCAATTTGTTTACATTTTATGTGGGACTTGTGGTGAAGCTTGGTCTGGATTTACTTTCAAGGCATTTGAAAATCTTTGGGGATTTGTTAGGTTGTCTCTTGCATCTGGTGTCATGATCTGGTGAGTCTTTCTATCAATTTTTATGACGTGGCGTCTTGAAATACTTCTCGTGTTTTATATTTTTTTTAGAGTTAAACTATATGAATTAAGATACACATTGTATTGATTGTCTGAATTTATATAACATCTTTTTTAATCGGTCTTTAAAAAATGATATAGTTTTATTTTTAGTAATAATTTAACTTTAAAATGACTAATTTACCCTTAATGAAATACTTAATCTATTCTTATTTACCTATCGTCCTTACTAAAAGTTTGTACGCAATTACTTGCTATTAATTAGTAACTAATATTAATTCTTTTAAGAGATTGTTAATTGTGTAGCTTAGAGTACTGGTACTTTATGGCTTTGATTATCTCTGCTGGATACGTGAAGGATGCAAAAATTGCTGTTGACGCAGTCTCCATATGGTGAGTTTACGTTGATATGAAATTATGATTTTATATTACATGTTCAAACGCAGATTTAAACGCCACAATGCCTAACATTAATGGATGTGGTAGATGCACTTAATAAATTTTTTTTTTGTTAAAGAAAAAAGAACTTAAGTGGACAATTTATTATACAAAATATCTGTTGACAAATTGTATATAAATAAGTATGGTTCAATCATGATTTGGTGAAATGTATTTTCACTTTAATTTATACTTTTTAAGATTAAGATGTGCTTGGTGCGAAAATATGTCATTTTCGGGCATCAAACACAAAAAAGTAAGGAAACTTTCACATATAGCCGCTTAAAATTAATAAATTACTCTCTATAGTAGTTTGATAATTACAGTTTGTAGCTACATGTTATATGGAGGAGAGAGGCGAGCAGACTGGGAGAGAGGCGAGAGAGAGGGGGGGAAAAGAGTTGGAGAAAGTTGAATTGTATATGTATATTGGTTAGATAATTGTATATTATACATATGTATTTGTATATATGGAAAGAGAGATTGGTAGAGGGAGGAGAGAGGCGAGCGAGATCGGGAGAGGGAGGAGAGAGGCGAGCGAGATCGAGAGAGGGAGGAGAGAGGCGAGCGAGATCGAGAGAGGGGGAGAGAAGCGAGCGAGAGAGTGGGAGAGAGGTGAATTGCATATGTATATAATTGTATATTATACATATACATTTGTATATAGGGCAAGCGATATTGAGAGAGGGAGGAGAGAGGCGAGCGAGAGAGGGGAGAGAGTGGGACAGAGGTGAATTGTTAATGTATATAGGTTAAACAATTGTATATTATACATGTTAGAACAAATGAACAAGAATGATAAAATTACAAGGAATACAAAATAAAACTTGCTTGGCTTAGAGGCACGTTAATACGTTTCTTGAAGATAGTTGGAGTCTCTCCCACGAGCAATCGGAAGAATAAATAACAACTCTATCTTCGGATTCAACTAAGCCACAAAACAAGTAGCATTCAAGAATGTTGCTCTTCTATTCTCGAATTAGTGATTTCACCTTTTGATCAATGTCTCACAAGTGTTTTCAAGGGAAAATACTTTTGTTTGAATGCTTTCTTTTTCAACCAAAGGAAACTCAATTTATAGGATAAAAAGTTTTGCAAGAAAAAGATTTTTAATTAATAGAATTTATTAGGTTCATGAATTGGAAACAAAAAATTTGTCTTTCAAAAACCCATAACGTAGAATTAAAAAAAAACTTCTTGCAAATGTTTATAACAAAGAATTAAAATAAATGAATGTTACAACTCACATTCATGTATTTGTTATTTCAAAACGGATGAATTTGTTTCAAAATTAATTGAAACACTAACTCTTACAATACATATGTATTTGTATATTCTGGCGAATTATACATAGACAAACGTGACTAATTACACAAACTCGAAGTCAATCCACGTAATTAATGTATAATGTTAGTCGCGAGTGATAATTATAACAAACTATAGCTATAATAAGTAATTAAATAGTATAAATTTATTTTATTACGTAATTTTTTCAAAAATGATATCTCAAGTCTATTAAAGGAAGTATAACTCTTTTATTATATTTTTTATTTGTTTCAATATTTTGCAGCACCAGCATAGTTGGATGGACGTTCATGTTGTGCATTGGTTTTAATGCAGCAATAAGGTTTGGTTTGTTTGTGTAGAATTTTTTTATTTTTAATATTCAAGTAACGTAAAATTTGATTAATATATAAAGTATATTTTGATCAAGTTGATACGAGAGGAATTATAATTTAAATAGGCTTTTTATTGAATATATAAATTTTTATTTTAGAATATCACTACTTAATACTTACTCCTATTTATATTTATGCATCGTCCTTCCTAAAAAAACATTAATTTACCTATTTTAGTCTTGAAAATTACTCCTTAGTCTTGAAAATCTGTTTTGACCAATATAGAAAAACTAAATGATTAATTCACGTCCATTGGTCTATGTAATTAATCAAATAAATTGATTTATGCTCATTTATTGAAAACTTGACTTTAAGAGGTCAATAAATAAGGGTACAATGGTAAACTTACCTCGTTTTTTAAGGAGTGTGAGACCAAAAATGATACTCCCTCTATCGAACAATAGTTGTCCACTATTGACTAGGCACACCGCTTAAGAAACTATAAATAGAAGAACAATTTTACTATATAACCCTTTGAATATATTAAATACAATGCCTTGAAATATGTAATAGTGAAATGACTATAATTAATGGTAAGGGTAAATTAGGAAGTAAGTATAAAAATATTCATTGATTCATTAAGTGGAAAAGTATTGTTGGACATCCTAAAATAATATAGTGGACAACTATTATTGGACAGAAGGAGTAACATACAAATAGAAATGGAGAAGGACTATTTTTTCATTGAAAAATGTGTAGTGACTATTCAACATATATTTTGATTGAATCAGTAGGAAAAAAAATAATATTTTCATATGGAGAATTAGAAGTTTCTCTATATTTCAGTGAGAACTACTTTTCACCAAGTATTTTTTTAGAGAACTAATTTGATGAGGTGGAGAAATTATAGCTCATAGCACAAATTATTCATTGATTTGCACTAGAAAAAACTTTTGCTTCTAATAGTGACGATTATGAATGGAATAAAGTAAGAGAAAAGGGTCTGATATATTCCTCAACTTTGTCATTTAGAGCTGATATATCCCTCGTTATAAAAGTGGCTCATATATGCCCTTACCGTTATACAAACGGCTTACATATACCCCTGCCGTTACAAAATGGCTCACATATACCCTTCATTTAACGGAAATTAAAAAATTAGTTTTAAATTTATATTTGTTACTTCTAATTTTTTTTTAAAAAATTATTTAGGGATATATATGATTCTTTTATCAAAGTTCAAGGTATATTTTAATTTTTTTCATACATAAATTATTTTTTGACTTCTTTTATTATAATTATTTGAGTTTCTTATTCTTATTTTATTTTTTCTTTCATTCCTTAGTTTAAAGAAAAAAAATTTAAACTATTTTTTTGTGTGTATTGTAATTTAATTTCGTATTCGAAGAAAAAATTTGGTCATCTATAATAAGTTTTACAAGAATATTAGTGAAACATAAATAAATTTGATTATCAAAATAATAATTATAAATTAGTCATTAAAATAAAAAAAAAGTCAAAAAAAATATGTTTGACAAGGATTAAATTTACTCATATGAGATTATATTTTTTAGAGGTTAGTCTAACGGAGTTCACGGGGGAAAGTAAAAGCATTCAAGTGTGGTATTCAACTATCTAGCTTAATGTAACCATTGTTTTAAGCGCCAACGCCATGCCTTTAAGCAGAACTGTATTTGACCGCCCTGATCTAATGCAAGTAAGAACTTCCTATGGGTTTCAGCTTTTTTTGGTTTACGCCTTTTCTCTTGCAATATAATTAACTTGTTATTTGCAAGTATGTGAATAAATTAAACAAAACTTATCCAAGATGATAAAAGCAGCAAGCAAATTGCTTTCTTGTGATGAAAAAGTACTGAAATAAGATGCTTTGAGATCACACTAGTTAAGGCGAAATGAATGATGAGATTCTTATTTGTTTGTATGTAAAAAAATTAACCTCAATTCTACTATTTTCCACATGCATGATATATAACCAATTTGTTTATTCGATTGTAAATTGTTCTACTAGTTTATCTGTTTACTTTCTTGAATAATAACGCGGACCAAATAGAGATTCAGTCTCAGAAAATAAGACTTGTGCTAACCATAAGCAGTGCAGCTATAACATTGAACATGCTTCACTCGCAGGGAAGCAATAATGAAGGCACTAAGAATAACAGAGGTACAAGCTACAAGTGTTTTTTTTTTCCACCCCCAGTCTAGGAGGATTATTAGTACTTCCATGTACCATCCACATGACTCGAACACCCAACCTGCCTGTTGGAAATGAAGGTGCTATACAAGCTAAGCAAGCTTCATGGTCAATTATAAACTCTCTTCATAATTGCTAATATTGACAGGAAACATCTAAACAAAAACAAAAGCACAACGGTAGAACTAAGCAACTATCTACCTTGTGGATTTACAATTTGTGAGAAGACAGTGTCCGTGCTGTCCTCTGCTGACTCCTTACCTTCTTCTGCAACCGTTAACAACTCTTTATGCATAGCATAGGCATCATTAGCTTTCTGTTCCGCCACCATTTTTGGTTCATCGGGATCACTTTGCAACTGAAGGCAGTACTCAAGATTCCACAGCACTGAACCCATTGAAGGACGATCAGTTCCGTGATCAGACAAACAACTCACTGCTGTATCGATGAATTGCTTCAGACATTCTTCTATAATCTCCCCTTTAATATGTGGATCCATAAGTTCCTTGGTAGTATTTTTCCTATGGCAGTGTAATGCCCAATCTGCTAGACTGACTTGTTCCTTTGGAAGACTAGCATTTAGAGCTGGCCTTCCAGACAACACTTCAAATAGGACAACCCCAAAAGAGTAGACATCAGACTTTTCTGTCAGTTGCTGTCTTCTGAAATACTCTGGATCCAAGTATCCAAAACTTCCTTTCACCATTGTACTAACATGAGTTTGTTGGAGATTAGGTCCGATTTTCGAAAGCCCGAAATCAGAAACTTTTGCCACCCACTTGTCATCCACCAAAATGTTTGTAGTTTTCACATCCCTATGGATGATAGTGTACCTTGCACCAGTGTGAAGATAGTGAAGACCTCTGGCTGCACCAATACAAATATCCAACCTTTGCTTCCATGACAAAGGTGGCTTGTTGTGCTTGTAAAGGTGCTCTCTCAATGTCCCGTTAGCCATGTAATCATAGACTAATATCATCTCATCATTCTCTTCACAAGCCCCAATCAGTGAGACTAAATGTCTATGTCTAAGTTTTGAAAGCAATTCTATCTCAGTTTGGAACTCATGAAGACCTTGTTCAGAAGAAGGGTTTGCTCTCTTAATAGCAACCATAGTCCCTCCATCAATCTCTCCTCTATATACTTTACCAAATCCTCCAACTCCAATAACTCGTGACTCGTCAAAATTCTTTGTACCTTGTTTTATCTCAGCTAAGGTGAAGTACCTACAAAGGCCTCCACCAATGTTGGAAATGTGACTACTGCCACTGCTTTTACCTGAGATAGTTGTTCTAGTTTCTGTACTCCTAGAACTATAAATAGGTAACCAACCACCTCTGCTAGACTTATTCCCTCCATTGTTTATATTCTTCCTTCGCTTGACACAAGCAAGTACAACAACAACGATACTAAGTCCAGCTGTCATTCCTGCCACCGAACCAACTATTATGCCTTTCTTACTAGTTTTGTTTGATGCAAATGCTGGTTTTGACTGAGAATCAGTGTCTGCAGCTGCTAGGGGTGGTGATGGCACAGGATTAGGCCCTGCCAAATTCCCCTTTGTATCGTTGATCTTAAAAATCTCTAATCCATTGAGGATTGCATCATAAAACTGGGCCTTCGTCTCATCAGTAGGATGTAAAGCTACCCACATATCATCATCACCAGTTTGATATATTACAAAGTCCTTGTATGCTGGCACATTTTGAGCAGAAGACCACCCAATCACATCAGCTTCTTCTAAAGCAGTCTGATTATTAAGAAATACCTTAAACACCCTCTGATTCATCCTTTTCATTTGAAAATCACAGAAATGTAACCTCACAAGATAAGTAAAATTTGTATCAACTTTGAAGATCCAAGTCAGATTATAATTCCTATTAACATCAGCATTTGGCCCCATCGTTCGTGCTGTCCTATAAACATCCTCTGGAGCAATGTAATTAGGCAAATTAGAAGGATATGAAATTTTCATACTATTATTAGCTGCAGACGTGATACCAAAAGATGCGCCAAACAAATATGGCGCGTCATCATACCATATTCTCCCTAAGCCCGAGTTATTATTAGCTGGAATATACTGTCCACCAACATTTAACCTGAACATAGTTTGCATAGAAGAAGCTTGTGTTTCCGTAGTCTGATCTGAGAACCCCACCATAGGCGCGGGTTCAAATATTTCAGGCATTGAAACAATCTCAATCCCATTGATAAACGCAAATGAGTCATTATACGCGGAAGAAGGGGTAAATGTTATGTTAAGTGTAGAAGTTTGGAGAGGTACAAGAGTGAATTCTCTTATGATATAAGCCTGTGTTAGTGCTTGTGCTGTGATTGAAGCACTAAAGTTGTTTAGAAGAGTAAAACCGGCAATATTTACAGAAAAGAATGAACTGGAACAATTGAAATTGTCATAGGAAGAAGGATAAAAATGAAGTCTAATCCAATGGCGAGATTTCGGAGAAACAGGGAAGGAATAAGTGGTTTGATTCTTGAAAATTCTAGCAGTCATATAAGGAATATCAGAAATCAATGAAGGGTCTTGATATTTAGCTTTAGATGTGATTGAATTACCAGAAGATGAAGGGAAATATGTAGAATCTGGACTCCAAATCCTTCCATCTGCATCTGTGGCATTACTTGTAGCTCCACATGACAAAACAAAAGAATAAGAATTGGTAACATTTGTTAATGAATATACCTTGCTTAAGAGGGAACAAAATGTGGTTATGATAACCAAAAATGTGTAAAATTTCATTGTTGATTATCAAAGTAGATGCAATAGATAGATATCCAACATATAATGGCTACTTTATTAGCCATTAAGTTTAACAAAGTCTCACACCTTTAATGCATTTCATCCATGGATAAGGGATAAAAAGCATAGAAAAATGGAGATTCAAAACTAAGATTTCTTTTTTTTCCTATAATGAAATCTTTCTTCTTTTGTTACTTTGTGTTTTTCTTTGAATGAGTATTTGGATTGAGAAACGTTACATACGGTAAGTTAGTGGTAAGAGATGTTTAGGTAACGTTTCCCTCTATATTTATTGATCTATTAAATAGGGGCCATTAAATTTCATTAATTTAGTCACTGTTTATGTCACACTTTTGACACTAATTTTCACTTAGATATTTAAATTAAATTTATATCATTTTAGACACCTTATATCATGCTTTGGTGTGTGTTTTGATATATATAAATATATATATATATATATATATATATATATATATATATATATATATATATATATATATATATATATATAATCAGCCAAATATGTAAGATATGCGTAACACATTGGCCAATGATGTGTCAAAATGATGAATTAAATAAAGACACGTGAAATATATATTGAAATATTTTTAAATAATGAATTTTAATTTTTTTTTTAAAAAGATCAATAACTTAGTAACAGGTGACAATATTTATCCAAGCACCATGTACAAGCCCATCCTATGTTGTCTTCTCCACCTTCCCCCACCAAATTGTCTTCTCCACAGTCCACAACCCCTACGCCTCCCACACTCAAAGCATTTTCTACACCACCTCCAACCCCATAACCCCAACCTCTCCCCAATTTAGATTGTCTTTCTCCAATATATTTTAATTTCATAGTAATATAATTATTTGAAAAGAATTATTTTCCCAAAAGCACAATTTCTTTGCAAACATTGATTTGTCTTACTTATAACGTCAAATAAAACCAAATTATTCAAATTTAAACAAAGAGTTCCCTAAAATAATTTTCTAGATTTTCTTTTTAAAAAATATATTTTGATTCTTTTCAAAACATTTCAAGGAGGAAGAATCGCAAAAAAAAAAAAAATAAGTAATGTCGTTTGAGCTTTAATCTCTTGGTGGGGTGGGCGAGGAGGGCTTTAGACTATTTTCTCAATGATAAAATTATTTCTTGATTTTTTAAATTGGACTAGAAAAAAATGAATATCTATTTTTGAAACAGTAGATAGAGGATCTATTTCATAAAGGTTAAATGAAATTTAAAAATCATATTATCCCTAATTATAGAAAGATAATACTCCATCCATTTCCTTGACGGAGGGTGGGAAACTTTTGAGTTAAGCGGATAGAGGCAGTAAAGGTAAAAGAGAATTTTAAAATTAAGTAAACAAAGACATTTTTTGTCATGTCGTGATTCAACCCATCGGACCCTACAGATTCCTAGCATACAAGTAAATAAAGCAAAACTTCCACCACAAAGAAAGATGAGTAGAAGCTACCAGAGATTATCATCAGGCATCAAAAAATTCCTGTAATCAGACTATGCCAAGTCGCATAGAAAGAGTAGTACCTCTTAAGAAAAGCAATCCACAATATTAATTTAACGATAATTTTGTGTATTTTCTACGTCCCTAATTACTTGTCTATTTTTGAATTGATATACCTATTAAAAAAATAACGATTGACATAATGAGTTTACCATTTTACCTCTATTAATTATGAAATAGATGAATTAAAAACATAATACTTTCATGAAATTCTACCTTTTTCAAATTAATTAATTGAAGGTATTATAGGTAAAAAATTATCCTTACTTAGGGCCCGTTTGGATGAGCTTAATAAAAGCAGCTTTAAAAAAGTACTTTTGAAAGTGCTGAAACTTATTTTTAAAATAAGCAGTTATGCGTTTGGATAAAAGTGCTGAAGTTGTTATGTCAAACGTGAAAAGGGGAAACTAGAAGAAAGAGATGTTAGGGTTATATGGGTAATTTGGAGATTGTATAAAAATATTAAGGGAAAAAACATAAAAATGTGGTCAACTTAAAACAGCTTATAAGCTAAAAAGAAAAAAGCACCCCTACCCCAGCTTTTAACTTTTGGCTTAAAATAAGTTTTTTTTAACTTAAAATAAGCTATTTTGAGTATTGCCAAACAGTTAAATAAGTCAAAAACCAACTTTTAAGTCAGTTTGACCAACTTTTAAGCTGAGCCAAACAGGCTCTTAATCAATCAAAATGAACAAATAATTAAAGACAACTAAACCTCTTTAAAAACTAGATATAAAGTTGAAAAGACCTTTAAAGAAAATGTAGTTTTGGAAAGAAACAATTAATACATTTTTAAATTTTGAAAAATTGATTCATTTTTAGAACATAGAGAAAATGTTTTGAGATTCATTTATTTTGGATCTAAGAGAGTTCTTTCTTTCTTGATTGAGATGGACTAAAAAAGTGTATCACATTATTATATATAATTTCATGGTTTTTATCTTTTCTTTTGGTTTATATTTGTAAATAAATTATAAATGGCAGGGCATGTGGACAGGAATGTTGTTAGGAACCACACTTCAAACTAGTATTCTTATTCTCATGATTTCCAAAACTAATTGGAAAAAAGAGGTAATGTCTTGCAAATCCATCATATACAACAGTAATTTTTTCAAGAAAATAGTTCAATCATTTCAATTATTGTGTGAACCTGTTTGATCATGTTTTTGAAAGATTAAAGTTTTTTTTTTCTTTAAAAAAATAATTATTTTAAAGAAAGATGTCTTTTCGAGCTTTTGTAAAAAATAAAATAAAATAAGTGTTTGGATGAAAATAGTTTATATATCCCAAGGACAATGAATCTTATTGTTATCTAAATAAAAATTAATGATAGGTTTCTAGATCATGTAGTTATGAAAATTAAGGACATATTGCCGTATTTTTTATTAGGAAAAAAAATGTGTTTACACAAAAAAGAAACAACAATATTTATGAGTTTGAATCAAAAGTAATAAAAGTAATATTTTTGAATCAAAATATTAATAAAAAATATCTTTTTTTATATAATTTTGCTTAATTTTAAATTATCTTAAAGCTTTTTACACCGAAAAATGTGACTTAATGTTATCATAGTATTTTATTTTCCCACTTTGTTGCAGGCTTCCGTTGCCGAAGAAAGGGTAAAAGAATGGAGAGGTAGCAAATGATTAAGGGCTTGTTTGGACCTAATTTAAATTAGGTTGAATTGAAGTTGAAATTTGTTTGGACAAATGATTTGAAATTATTTAAGTTCTAATTTTTTTGAATATTAAACTCTTTAATTTATGAAAATTATCAAAAAAAAAAAATCAATTCTTGTACGAATTTACCGAATAAGAGCAATCATGTTTCATAAATAAAAGGGAAAATGCACAAGTATTCACCTTGACTATGACTGAAATTTCAGAGACATACCTTAACTAAACTAAGGTCCTATTACCCCTCGAACGTTTTTTTTTGTAATTTTGTGTATCTTTTTGGCTTACGTGACATCCAAATATCTCTCACGCGCCTCAATTATGTGGGATCACAGAGTGTGCCACGTAAGACAAAAAGTGTATATAATTACAAAAAAAATAAGTTTAGGGGTAATATGACCTTAGTTTAGTTAAGGTGTGTGTCTGAAATTTTGGTCATAATCTAAGGGATATTGTGCATTCTCCCTAAATAAAATATCGAAATATCCTAAGTCATCACATTAATAAATTATATTTTTTTTATAAATAAATATTTGTGATTACGTGTTATAACAAAACTTCTAACATAATTTTATAAAAATTTACTGATCCAATCAATCAACAATAATGTTAATTAACTATTCATTGTTGTAAAGAATGCCACGTGGGCCCCAAACAGTGAATGAGTTGCATCGCTTGTGCAACTCATCACTTGGCCAATAATAAGCCAAAGATGTACATCACTTGGTCAATAATGGCCAAAGTGATACATAAATTACTTCCTAAATTTTCCTTCTTTTAGTATATTAATTTTAGTAAGTTTTTTTATAACACGTTATCAGCACGAGTCTCTGCCAGTTCAAATAAAGACTTTAAAAGCCTCGGAGGTATAAATTTCCTTTTCTTAATAATGTCTAATCTCTCTAAACTTAAATTTCTTGCTCTAGACATATCAGGAAAAAACTATCTATCATGGGTACTCAATGCAGAAATTCATCTTGATGCGATGGGTCTAGCAGACACCATCCAAGAAAATAATCAAGCATCGAATCAAAATCGTGCTAAGGCGATGATATTTCTCCGTCATCTCCTTGATGAAGGTTTGAAAATGGAATATCTCACTGTTAAGGATCCTCTGGTGTTGTGGAACAATTTAAAAGATAGATATGACCACCTGAAGTTGGTCGTCCTTCCACAGACACGTTATGACTGGATCCAGTTGAGACTTCAAGATTTTAAATCTATCAATGAGTATAACTCTTCCATGTTTAAAATTATCTCAAAATTAAAATTATGTGGAGAAAATATCACTGATCATGATATGCTGGAGAAAACGTTTTCCACTTTTCCTGCCTCGAGTATGCTTCTGCAGCAGCAATATCGAGAAATGAGATTTAAAAAATATTTCGAATTAATTTTACATCTCCTTGTTGCTGAACAACATAATGACTTGCTGATGAAAAACCATGAAAGTCGACCTACTAGTTCTATGCCATTTCTTGAAGTAAATACAACAAATTTTCACCAATCTAGGCGTGAAAAAGGTCGTGGTCGTGGTCATGGTCGAGGAAGAAATTTCAATCATGGTGATCGTCTTGCACTAAATAATAACCTTCAACACCAGCAGTGTAAAAAGAAGAATGAAAAACATGATGTAGTGCAGAAGAAAAATTCTGACAACAAATGTTACCGATGTGGAGGAAAAGGACATTGGTCACGTACCTGTCGTACACCAAGGCACCTGGT
The DNA here is from genome assembly GCF_036512215.1 of Solanum lycopersicum. Lineage (NCBI taxonomy): Eukaryota > Viridiplantae > Streptophyta > Magnoliopsida > Solanales > Solanaceae > Solanum > Solanum lycopersicum. Next base: position 4,894,462 of record NC_090806.1, read on the forward strand.
TGAGCTATATCAAGCTTCCCTGAAGGAGGTGAAAAATAACGCTGAAGCCAGCTTTATCTCGGAAGATACTGTTGAACCCATGCATCTAGATGTAGCGGATTTCTTTGAGAATCCCGAAGGAAAGATAGATCACCTGATAGGTGATGGATCTGTGATAATGTAAATATATTTCATTTTCGTCGTTTGTATGAACTAGTATGAATATATTTTTCTAGACTTGTAAATAACTAAAAGATTGTGTAATGTTTCTGTTTAGTAATAATATTATAATGTTTATTTCGTTTATATCTTTTATCTTGAAGAGTATATGGATACCTCAATGATCAATCATGAAGATATTTGTGTAATTGATAGTGGAACAACGCACGCCATATTCAAAGATGAAAAATACTTCTTCTACTTGCTTAGAAGAAAAGCAAATGTTACTACAATTTCTGGTAATTCAAACTTAATAGAAGGCTCCGGAAGAGCTACTATATTTCTGCCTAAGGGGACAAAACTCGTCATAGAAGATGCTTTGTTCTCTTCTAAATCCCCAAGAAACCTGTTAAGTTTTAAAGATATTCGCCGAAATGGATATCATGTTGAAACAATAAATGAAATGAATGTTGAATACTTTGGTATTACCAAGATTGTCTCAGACCAGAAATATGTGTTGGAGAAATTATCAACTTTATCTTCTGGCCTATATTATGCAAAATAAGTACGATTGAAGAACACTCTATCGTAAACCAGAAGTTTACTGACTTAAAGACTTTTGTGCTTTGGCATGACCGAATAGGTCATCCTGGATCAATAATGATGAGACGAATCATTGAAAACTCAAATGGACATCCATTAAAGAACCTGAAGATTCTTACAAATGATGAGTTTTCATGTGCTGTTTGTTGCCAAGGCAAATTGATTACTAGGCCATCACCAATGAAAGTTAACATTGAATCGCCTTAGTGAGTACTTGATAAAACAAGGTTATATAAACGATGTCATTTGTCCTTGTATATTTATTAAGAAAACAACATTGGGGTGTGTTATTCTTGCTGTTTATGTTGATGACATTAATCTCATTGGAACTCCAGATTAGGTTCAAAAGGCAATTGAATATCTAAAGAAATAATTTGAGATGAAAGACTTTGGAAAGACAAAAATTTGTCTTGGACTACAAATAGAATATTTAGTAGACGGGGTCTTCATCCATCAATCTGCCTATACTGAGAAAATCTTGAAACGATTTTACATGGACAAAGCACATCCATTAAGTACTCCAATGGTTGTCCGATCAATTGAAGTGAGTAAGGATCCATTCCGACCTCAAGAAGAGAATGAGGAACCTCTTGGTCCAGAGATACCTTATCTCAGTGCAATTGGGGCACTTATGTATCTTGCTAATGCTACGAGACCCGACATAGCATTTTCTGTTAATTTATTAGCAAGATATAGTTCTTCCCCTACACGAAGACATTGGAATGAAGTTAAACATATATTGCGATATCTAAGGGGAACTAGTGATATGGGTCTGTTTTATTCTAATAAAGATAGTGCAGACCTTGTTGGTCATGCAGATGCAGGTTATTTATCTGACCCACATAAAACTCGATCACAAACAGGCTATCTGTTCACATATGGAGGTACTGCTATATCATGGCGATCTACGAAGCAGTCTATTGTCGCTACTTCTTCAAATCATGCTGAGATAATAGTCATTCATGAAGCAAGTAGAGAATGTGTATGGTTAAGATGAGTAATACATTTTATCAAAGAAAGATGTGGTTTGAAGTGTGACGTCAAGATACCCGCAATACTCTTTGAAGACAATGCTGCATGCATAGCTCAATTAAGAGGAGGCTTTATAAAAGGAGATAGAACGAAACACATTTCACCAAAATTGTTCTTCACACATGACCTCCAGAAGAATGGTGATATCGATGTGCGATAAATTCGTTCAAGTGATAATCCAGCAGATTTATTTACCAAATCTTTACCAGCCTCAACTCTTGAGAAGATAGTTCACAAAATTGGAATGCGAAAACTTAACCATCTGAATCGTGATTTTTATCAGGGGGAGTAAAATACGTACTATACTCTTTTTTCCTTAGTCTAGGTTTTATCCCACTGGGTTTTCCTAGAAAGGTTTTTAATGAGGCAGCAAGTAATGCATATTATGTATGCCTATATACTTACATAGACATACAAGAGGGAGTGTTGTAAAGAATGTCACGTGGGCCCCAAACAGTGAATGAGTTGCATCACTTGTGCAACTCATCAGTTGGCCAATAATAAGCCAAAGATGTACATCACTTGGCCAATAATGGCCAAAGTAATACATATACTTATGGCTATAAGTAGTCATTATATACAATTTTATGAAATATAATTACTTCCTAAATTTTCCTTCTTTTAGTATATTAATTTTAGTAAGTTCTTTTATAACATTCATCAATATTATTTTTTAAATTTTCATTTTGCTTTACGTCAACCACGAATGTGGGCTCCTTCTTTCTCCCTATTATGTTTCTTTCAATCTACTTTAATTCTCATTTTTTTATTTTTATTTCTATTTCTGTCTCACAATTTATTCTTTAATTTCAAAAATATAGTTAACTTTTGAAATTCTGTCAGTGTTCACATGAATTTAATAAATGAAATAATATATATGACTAAAAGGTTTTTTTTTTCATTTTAATGTATTTATCTTTTTTTTAAAAAAAAAAAAGATTGATAACTAATTTAATATTATTTTTCAATTTTAAAATTTATTAATCAATTTATACTTTAACTACAAAATATATTAGAGGCAATTTTTTTTTTAAAAAAAGATATAGTTAATTTTGAAACTCTATCAGTCTCACATGAATTTAAATAAATGAAATAACATATATGGTTAAAAGTTATTAAGAAAACTATAAATTACATAATTAACAACTGAAAATGTTTTCAACTCATGTGAAAAAAATGATTCACTCTCTTATTCCATACATGTCATTTATACTAAAATAAAAAAAAGTAACATGTATTACTCGAAGATGACATCAAAAGTTATAAAATTCACAATAAATTAATAATTGAAAATATTTATTATTATTCATGTAAATTGAAACAAGAGTAGCATATATATTTTAAAATGACACAAAAAAAATATTAAATTCTTCAACTCATTGACTAATAAAGTTTCATTGAACACGTATGCAAGATGTAAAAAGTAGTTCACAAACAATTAAACTAATGATTTTTATTACATTAATTTAACAAAACACACCAAGCAATGAAGGTACAACATTATTGAACATCAAATATTAGCATTAAAGCTTTATTCAAAATGTACTCTACTCATCACAAATGAAAGACAGTACATCTTTGTCACATCCAAACATGTCCATGTAGTCTTTCTTCAAATCTACTTGAACAATAATTCCACTCCCACATGGTGTATCATACAACCAAAACATATCACTACGTCTCAGTCCCAAACTTAGCAAACAAGGTTTACCCCAACCAAAATCAGCTTCATTAATAGGGAACCTACATAAACTTGATGCCATGCACACATCCACTTGTTCATTTTCTTCCCATTCTTGTATTTCTTTATGAAACTTGGATGCTAGGGTATATATGTCATCACTTGATTTCTCAAATGAAATGTTGGTTTTTTGTATAACGTCCTTGATCAATAGTAAAATGTCTTTTAACTCCATTCCTGTTTCTCCTGGAATGAATTTGACCGGGACTTCAATAGCAAAATTTCCAAAGGAGTTTTCGTATCTTGGAAAGTCAATTTTACCACGTAAGTTCACAGGGACGCTCAATAAACAAGGTCTCATACGTCCATTATTTTTACGTTGAAAAATATTGATTAGAGCACTCCATAGAAAAGCAATCACTAACTCAACTCGTGATGGTCTGAAATAAACCACTCCAACATGTTCCCTCAGTTTTGATATCACAGATTGATTTATGACAAACCTCCTCGCGACCATTTTAACATGATCATCTCTAGGAGACTCGACTCTTTTTAACAAATGATTATCACTTGTTGGTGGGAAAATGGTACCAAAATCATCAAAGGTGAAGCAATTGATCTTATTAATTCCCATTTTACTCACTTTAGACCACTCGTAAACAAATTTCAATGCTGTGAATCCATCAATAACCGCATGTTCAGCGCTCAGAGATAAAGCTAGCCCCTTACCACAAGCAAACTCCGTCACTTGCACTACAACTAGTGGAGTGAGAGACAAATTCGAATCGTTACGATTGATTTTAGGGCAAAAATTCAATGCTAGGTCGATATCTTTTTGTGCATCCTTGAGGAAATCACAAAATTGAGAATCAACTTTTGCCTTTATATACAAAAGCCCTTCATCATGACAATTGATAGATTGAGCATCAGATGAAAATCTACCTGATGCTGGATAAACATGTGTTAAAAGCTTGGACAATGATTGTTGAAGTTGTTCATGTATAATGGAAATTTTAGGGGAGGTGGAATATTTGAGTGGATAGAAAAGAACACAAGGGACATGCATTTGGAGAGCAATTTGATCAAAGAAAGATAATTTGTAATTTTTTGGGTGATCAACATTATTATTATTATTATTGTTATTATCATGATTTGAAATGGGGAAGGATCTTATGATATCCTTGGAAAGAATGTTAATCTTTGCAAGAGAGGTAGACTCCATTATTTGATTTGAAGGTGTTTGCTATGATATCTTCAAAAATCATGTCACTTATATATAGGGGAGGCGGTTGTTGTGGGTGAGATTTCGGGGTCGAATTTTTGAATGATCATCGAGATCTTGTTCTAGTTCAAATGTCAGAATCGAGTCCTAGATTAATTATCAGGGTTGATTTTCGGATCATGAATTAATTTTCTAAGAATATTTTCTAGTCACAAGCCAATAATAAAAGATATTTTATGAAAAATATTTTGAGCGACTTTTATGTATAACAAACAATAAAATCATATTTGTATGTTATAAATATAGTTTGCATACTGCGCTCCATAGCAAATTTTATGTTGCCATAGAGCTTTTGATTTGTATAATTCGCTAGATATATCCAATTTTATACAAATTGTTCAATTTTGTATAAATTTATTTATACATTATAATTTGCATAATAAGATTTTTAGTTGTATAATTATAGCGTATATGATGAAAATATACGTATTTGTATTTGTATATACACTGTTCTCTCATTTTATACAAACACAAACACGTTTTATACATTCTATATATTTGTATGCCAAATGAGTAATTGCATATTGAAAATGACTTTTTTCATTATTTTTCCTATTTCTGATCGGACCTTGCCAATTTAATTATATATCGAATCAGATGACAAAAAAAATGAAATATTTGCTGTGAATTACAAATGAAATAATTATGGCTATAACAATTAATTTGAACTAATAGTTTGTTATTTCATACAATTTTTTCAAATATTTTTCATTCATCAACCAAGCATTAAAAACTATTTTCCAAAAAAATCTCCTCATCATCAACCAAACATGAGAAAAATAAGTTAGATATTTATTATTAATTTTTTATTTATATATCTATATCTATACTTATATATATGTGCGGATAACCACACAGGTGGAGGTCAACATGCCTGTTTTTTCTGTGTGGTTCCACAGTTACACACATATATATAAAAGTTTCACAACTATTTTTTTCTCCATTTTAATTAGTTTGTCTTATTTTTTTTTATTTTAAATATATTTCAAAATCACATAAAGATACTATAAATCATAATAATTGACAATTAAAATTAATATATTTGTGTCACATAAAATGGGACAAAGGAAGTAACATGTATTATTTAATTTGAAAACTATGTAGCACATATTATAAATCTCAATAATTAATAACATATGGACTCTTGAAGTTCTATATATGCTACACATATTGGGACAAGGAAGGTAACATATATTATTTAAACATTACGTAAATAATACAATAATTAACAACTTAAAATATTTACGAATCATATCAAAATATGTGACGGTCTGCCTGCTTCACCTGTGTGGTTCCACACTTGTAATTTCCCTACTTCTTTTTCCATTTTAATTTGTTTCTTTTATTTTTTTAATTTCTTTTATATTTAAAAATTGTAGAAAGATGTTATAAATCATAATGATTGATAATTAAAATCAATATATTCGTATCAGATAAAATGAGACAAGAAAAGCAACATATATTATTTAATTTAAAAATTACGTAAAAAATATTATAAATCTCAAAAATTAATAACATATTGACTCTTGAAATTTTATTTATGCCACATATATTGAGATAAAAAAAGTAATATATATTATTTAAAAATTACGTAAAAATTATAATAATTAACAACTTAATTATTGTTGTTACAATAGGTTGTTAAGATAGTTAATGATTGGATAGTTAGTTATGATTAGTTAATTAATCTTGTGAACTAAGCTCAAGCTTCCTGTACATATTTTTTTAGTTGAATTGCACTATATATATTTAAATAAAAGAATTATATATTTATTTATTTTTCGTTATCTTGCTCATTCTTTTCGTATTGTCTTTTTATTTTCTCTATTTCATATAAACTGAGTTTTTTGGATATTTTTTATTATTTAAAATAATCGAATTGTCCCATGTTCAAGATACATGTTTGGAATTATTTTCATATTTGCTCTTTTCTTTAATGGAGTCTAATATTTTTCAAAAAGATAAATTGCACTACTTACAAAGTTATGTTTATAATATACAAAAGATAATAGTGAAAAGTATGGTTTAAATTATTTTCTTGAATTATTATTATTTAAATAAGTATGCGTTGTCTCACAAATTCAGTTAATATGGAATAAAGAGAGTGTAGAAAAACAAATGAACTATTCTTCAATAAGTGTTCGATCCTTACTGATATGAAGACTCTACTATTTCATTCATTCAATTTCGATACAAAGCACTCCAACTAAGAACTCTTCATCGTAGAGAATTCTTCTTTCGATAATTTCATTTACATCTTTATGATCGTGACTCATAAAATTTTCATCAATCGTCTTATTACTATAAATATTTTGCTGATGTGAAAGACACACAAACACATTAAAGCTTTAACTCATGAATCATAGTAATAAGCCATGAGAAACTTAATTCGAAAAAAAAATTACTAAAAAATTCTACTAATAAAATTTTGGCGTTAGTTAAAAATATTTAGGACCAATTTAGTCCAACAAAAATAAAAATGGGCATTGCTACTTAATCTTTGCTATATTTCAGAGAGATTATATGTAATATCTGAAAAAACAAAATTATCCTTAATTTTCTCAAATATAATAAATATTGAACAAAAGAATACAATATATGATAGTTCAATATCAATTTTATTAACACTAAACAATACTAATTACCACAAAATATTAGAGATCTACATATTTGTTATTAATTTTCTCCACTCCGAATATTTTCATGTACAAAAACTGACTAATGGTACCCACATCTCGATATAGTGTAGGCATTATAATAATATAAGGCCAATAGTGACACTATGTTCAGGTATCAGGGACGAAGCCATCTTATACAAAAAGATTCATTCAAATTTCTTTCGATAAATCATCGTATTCGTGAATTACGAGGAGAATAGAATACGTGTACATATACCAAAAACCAATTATTTTATGGTCCCATTTTTTGAATAATCACGTGGAGGACAGAACATGTGATCAATAATACTCTTGTTGTCAAATTAATTTAATGTTTTTAGTAGAAAGTACTTTTGTTGAATTGAGACATATCAACTTTATTAATAAACCTGTCTATAATTCATGGTAGTTATAATAAACCTGTCTATAATTGATGGTAGGTAGGAGTGAAAATGATATCGTATGATATGATATTTGAAAATTTTTGAAAACGCTAATTTAACTTTAAAAAATATTATAATATTAATATATTAATTTAATTTTAATATAATTTAATATATTAAAATTCAATTTAATATTCTATGATATGATAAATATATCAGCCTTTTAAAATTATTCGTTCATTTCACTTAGATTCTAGAAAAGAAGTGGTCATCAACAGTGACAGAAACAGAATTTTCAATAAAAGGGTTTAAAATTTGTAGAAATAAACACACCAAATATTCAAAAAAAGTTCGATATCTACTATAAACATAAATATTAGTTTAACTATATATAAATATCATAACGTTCTATCGAAGGAGATTTGAATTAAGTGACTCAACTTAAAATATCTCATATCTCGTATTAGCCCCTCAATGGAACACTTTTTCATTCACGTTTTGGTTAACTATTCATTTTAACGTAGTAAGAAATGATAATTAATTAGTTTTTCATTTTTATCTTTAGCATTGTTATTGATTCTACAAATTATTTTTTTTAAAAAAAACTAATATTAAATACAATTCAACAGAGGTAGTTGTAGACAAAATTGTTAAATTCTACATTCCTAATTAGTATTGAAACTTTATAAGGTGTATTTAATTTCAATTAGAATTCTTGACATACGAAAATCTTAGACCTTTAAAGATCTTAAATATTTCATAAATTTATGAAATATTTACAAAAAAAAATAAATTTAAATAATTTTAATTATAAAAAAATATTACTAACATCGTTCAAATTAATTATGATGAATTATGCGGCGAATAGAATGTATTTATCAGAGAACCAATTACTCTAAGGTCTCGACGTCTGAAAAAAAATCTTGTTGGACATGGGATCAATAATACTATTTTGTCTAGTAGCCTCTAGAAAGTGACTTGTTAACCTTCTATTTCGTGGAACAAAAGAATCAATTATTAGCACCTCAAAAAACCACAATATGATCACGTTTATGTAAATTATTCACTTTTCACGTAATTATTTGTGATAAATTTTAAAATGACAGAAAACTAATTTGTAATCATAAATATTTTACGATCGTTAGTGATATATCTTTTTGATTTTAATTTGATCGCTTTATAAATATTTTATAAATTTGTGAATATTCGAGATGTTTTTTAAAATAATATAATATTTTTATATAAACATGAACTAGGGTTTAGGGTTAAGAGTATCTAAGGATCCTAATTGAAATTGAACACATCTTGTAGAGTCTGAACTCGAGCTGAACATGTCTTGTAGAGTTCTATAAAATTTCAATGACTACAATATTAAGAAAAAATAATTATTCATTTTACGGAAAATGGTAATATTTATCCTTAAACTCTTAGAAAAGGGTTATATTTATCCTTTGTCATACTTTTTTGATATATTTGCACTTACCATCCTACTTTAGGCACATCAATCTTTGCCCTTGTACAATTTTGTTTTTGGTTGGATCAAATTTTACTAATTAATGAGTCGGATAGAATACTATTAGAAAGTAAACTTTTAATTATAAAAAAATAAATACACATGGAGCCACGTAGGCACCATATAGACTAATATAAATGGTGACACATTATGAAGTGTATAAAGACAAATATGTACCCAAAGTTGGATGTTAAAGTAAATATATCAAAAACGTATGACAAAGGGTAAATATGACATTTATCTAAGAGTACATTGACAAATATGACCCTTTCCGTTCTTTTTATTTTACATCTAGTAATAATTACTTGTTATGACCAAAAAAATGATTGTAATGACATTCGTCTTATCCTACCAATACAAGTCAACCTAATTCTAAATATTACGATGACATGTGGAAGTAAAAATAAAAATAAAAGTCTAATAACAAGTAAATAAAGCGGATAACAAAGTCTTCTTAAATAAATCCTAAAAATATAGTTATCACATGTGCAAATCTCTAACATTTTACAATAAAATTGAAAAAAATAAACAAATCTCGATGATATTTGTCTTTTCTCTTCTTTTAAAAGTTGGATGAAAATAAAAGAAAACATATTAATTAGGTTGAAGAATTCTCATCAGTCTGTACAGCTAGTAGCGGGGAGCCTTCCACTATGGCAGGTCATCGTCAATCCAATCAATGGTGGATTCAGAATTTTCATTATGGAATTTCAAAAAAAAAAAAGAATAGTGATTTGAAATCTTAAACCACTAAGTCAACTTGTAAATTTTTACAGAATCTTTTTTTTTTTATATATTCGATACATAAATAGAAAAACTACTTTCCTAAAAATATATGTACAAAGGAGAAAAATGTATAAAAAAGAAACATGTTATAGGACAAACTTTTTGTCCTTTCAATTAAACAGTTAAAAAGTACTTGTGAAAACAAAAATTAAGCACATCCTTGTAGTGAAATGGAGGAAGATTATCACTATTTGCCTTGTTTTGATTCTGATCATGATATGCAAAGTATTGATGGAGTTAAAACATTCTTCCATGAATTCTACATTGAATCAAAGAAGTTATGGAGTCTTGCTTCTCCAGCAATTTCAACTTCAATATGTCAATATTCAATTGCTCAAATCACACAACTCTTTGCTGGACATCTTGGAGTCTTACAACTTGCTGCTGTTTCTGTAGAAAACTCTGTGATTGCTGGACTATGTTATGGTGCTTTGGTAATATATTACGTCCTTTGTTTTAATTTATGTGTTTGACCTATTTTTCTTTTTAGTCGGTTAGTATTGAAAATCTTATGAAAAATATTTGATCTTTTTTCGAACAGTTAGGTATGGGAAGTGCATTAGAAACACTTTGTGGACAAGCATATGGAGCTAAACAATTAGACATGTTAGGAGTCTATTTGCAAAGATCTTTGATTATACTCAACACAGCAGCATTAGTGTTAATGTTTCTCTACTTATTTGCAACTCAAATTCTACTATTCATTGGCCAGCCTATGGACATAGCAAAATGGGCTGGTAAATTTTCTATTTGGATGATACCTCAACTATTTGCCTATGCAATGAACTTCCCTATTCAAAAATTTCTTCAAGCCCAAAGCAAGATGATGGTTATGGCCGTTATAGCCGCGATCGCGCTAGTTGGACATACCTTGTTGAGTTGGTTGTTCATGATGAAAATGGATTTGGGGCTAGTGGCTGGAGCTGTAGTGCTAAATGGTTCATGGTGGTTCATGGTACTTGCCCAATTTGTTTACATTTTATGTGGGACTTGTGGTGAAGCTTGGTCTGGATTTACTTTCAAGGCATTTGAAAATCTTTGGGGATTTGTTAGGTTGTCTCTTGCATCTGGTGTCATGATCTGGTGAGTCTTTCTATCAATTTTTATGAAGTGGCGTCTTGAAATACTTCTCGTGTTTTACACTTTTTTTTGGAGTTAAACTATATGAATTAAGATACACATTGTATTGATTGTCTGAGTTTATATAACATCTTTTTGTAATCAGTCTTTGAAAAATGATATAATTTTATTTTTAGTAATAATTTAACTTTAAAATGACTAATTTACCCTTAATGAAATACTTAATCTATTCTTATTTACCTATCGTCCTTACTAAAAATTTGCATGCAATTACTTGCTATTAATTTGTAACTACTCTTTTAAGAAATTGTTAATTGTGTAGCTTAGAGTACTGGTACTTTATGGCTTTGATTATCTCTGCTGGATACGTGAAGGATGCAAAAATTGCTGTTGACGCAGTCTCCATATGGTGAGTTTACGAAATTATGATTTGGTGACAAATTGTATATAAATAAGTATGGTTCAATCATGATTTGGTGAAATGTATTTTCACTTTAATTTTTACTTTTTAAGATTAAGATGTGCTTGGTGCGAAAATATATGTCATTTTCGGGCATCAAACACAAAAAGTAAGGAAACTTTCACATATAGGAGTTTAAAAATAATAAATTACTCTCTATAGCTATAGTTTGATAATTACAGTTTGTAGCTACATGTTATATGGAGGAGAGAGGTGAGCAGACTGGGAGAGAGGCGAGAGAGAGGGGGAAAGAGTGGAAGAATGGTGAATCGTATATGTATATTGGTTAGATAATTGTATATTATACATATGTATTTGTATATATGGAAAGAGAGATTGGGAGAGGGAGGAGAGAGGCGAGCGAGATCGAGAGAGGAGGAGAGAGGCGAGCGAGATCGAGAGAGGGGGGGAAAGAAGTGAGCGAGAGAGTGGGAGAGAGGTGAATTGTATATGTATATAATTGTATAATATACATTTACATTTGTATATAGGGCAAGCGAGATTGGGAGAGGGAGAAGAGAGGCGAGCGAGAGAGGGGAGAGAGTGGGACAAAGGTGAATTGTTTATGTATATAGGTTAAACAATTGTATATTATACATATGTATTTGTATATTCTGGCGAATTATACATAGGCAAACGTGACTAATTATACAAACTCGAAGTCAGTCCACGTAATTAATGTATAATGTTAGACGTGAGTGATAATTACAGCAAACTATAGCTATGATAAGTAATTAAATGGTATAAATTTATTTTATTGCGTAATTTTTCCAAAAATGATATCTCAAAAGTCTATTAAAGGAAGTATAAATCTTTTTTTTTTTTTTTTGTTTCGATATTTTGCAGCACCAGCATAGTTGGATGGACGTTCATGTTGTGCATTGGTTTTAATGCAGCAATAAGGTTTGTTTGTGTAGCACTTTTTTATCTTTTAATATTCAAGTAACGTAAAATTTGATTAATATATAAAATATATTTTGATCAAGTTGATACGAGAGGAGATATAATTTAAATAGGCTTTTTATTGAATATATAAATTTTTATTTTAGAATATCACTACTTAATACTTACTCCTTCTATTTATATTTATGCATCGTCCTTGCTAAAAAAAACATTATTCTTCCTATTTTAGTCTTGAAAATTACTCCTTAGCCTTCAAAATTTGTTTTGACTAACATAGAAAAACCAAATGATTAATTCACATTCATTGGTCTATGTAATTAATCAAATAAACTGATTTATGCTCATTTATTGAAAATTTGACTTCAAGAGGTCACTAAATAAGGGTAATGGTAAATTTACCTCGTTTTTTAAGGAGCGTGAGACCAAAAATGATACCCCCTTTATCCAATAATAGTTGTTCACTATTGACTTGACACACCGTTTAAGAAACTATAAATAGAAGAACGATTTTACTATATCACCCTATGAATATATTAAAAACAATGTCTTGAAAAATGTGACAGGAAAATGACTATAATTAATGGTAAGAGTAAATTAGGAAGTAAGTGTAAAAATATTTATTTTTTCATTAAGTGAAAAAATATTGTTGAACATTTCAAAATAATATAGTGGACAACTATGATTGGACAGAAGATGTAACATACAAATACAAATGGAGGGAGGACTATCTTTTCATTGAAAAATGTGTAGTGACTATTCAACATATATTTTGATTGAATAAGTGGAAAAAAAAATTATGTTTTCATATGGAGAATTAGAAGTTTCTCTATATTTCAATGAGAACTACTTTTCACCAAGTGTTTTTTTAGAGAAATAATTTGATGAGGTGGAGAAATTATATTTCATAACACAAATTATTCATTGATTTGCGCTAGAAAAAACTTTTGCTTCTAGTAGTGAAGATCATGGATGGAATAAAGTAATAAACCTGAAATAAAATGAATTTGTTATTTTTGATTGCAGTGTAAGGGTATCAAATGAATTAGGAGCAGGACACCCCAGAACAGCAAAATTTTCAGTTTTAGTGGTATCAATTACTTCACTTTTAATTGGGACGATACTTACGATAGCACTTTTTGTTGCTCGAAGTCGATATCCACCTTTGTTTACGAAAAGTTTTGAAGTTCAGCAAGCCGTGTATGAACTTACTCCTCTATTAGGAACTACAATTATGCTTAACGGTCTTCAACCTACTCTGTCAGGTATATTTTTATCATCTCAAATTACATATTATATTTTATGAGTCAGTTCATTAAAAGGATAAATTGTGCGATTAAATGATATATTTATGTGCTTTAGAGTTGCGATTTAACATTAAAGTTTGACCTAAACAACACCCGTCAAAATAATAGCCGATAAATGTATATTGCTTGTATATTAATACCAATAATAGAGCAACAATTACAGGTGTGGCTATTGGAGCAGGTTGGCAAATATATGTAGCTTACATTAACATAGTAAGCTACTATGCATTTGGTATTCCTTTGGGCCTTATTTTTAGCTTTTGCCTCGACATGGGTGTTAAGGTATTGTAATCTATCTCCTTCTCTGCAATAATAAAAATACATCTTATATTGGATTAATAAAAATGAATAATTTATTTTCTGAAAACCTAAAAGTATAGACTATTCTCTTTTTCTTTGCTCGTTCAATATTGACTTAACATAAAGAGTAATAGACAAAATGATAATTTTGTTATATTTCTTTTTAAATATAACAAATTTAATACGTTGAGAAATGACTATAATTAATAATAAGGATAAGTTAGGAACTAAATGATAAAGAGAAATTGGTCTAATGTCTCCCTAATTTATATCTGAAATCTCAACTACACACTTTAACTTTACGGGTGTTTTCTCACCTCCCTAAACATTTTATTTATCTATTTACTGTACACTTGAATGCCGACCTATCACAGGAGGTGAGAACACCTCACCTCCTAGGCGCGTGAGAAGAAGCAATAGCCTTAAATTTTGTCCAAAAAAAATGTACTTCTCCAATGGTCATCTTTCACAAGTTAAACAAACCACTTTTCCTTCTTCCCCACTATTAACTCTTGTTCCTTTTTTAAAAATTTCACGTTTTTCTTTCAATTTAAGGTAGGTTTTAGTTGTTTATGTTCATTTCTACTTTAAATCTTGTAGTTAGGATTTGTCATCTGCTCTAAATTCTTATTTAGGGTCGCTATTTTGAATATTAAATTTTTTCGAAATTCGTTAAAAATGTCAAATGAAAACTTCAATAAGCTTTGTATGGATGAAAACACACAAAAATGCTTTCAATTCAAATGGAGAAAAGAGAAAGGGAGATAAAAATCATTTCTTTGGGGCTTCTTACGTTTTAGGAGGAAAATGGAGTAAACACAAGAATTGGGGGCTGAAGAGTAGGGACCCGCACGTGCAAACACGTGAGACAATTTATTTGGTTTATGTGGACCGGACAACACTCAAGAGTGTAGTAAATAAGCAAATAAAATGTCCAGGGGTGTGATAGGACACTCGTGAAGTTAGAGTGTGTATTTAAGATTTCAGGTATAGGTTTTGGGGTTTGGGGAGGGGAGGGGGACTTTAGATCATTTTCTCAATGATAAATTATTTCTTGATTTTTTCAATTGAACTAGAAAAAAAGTGAATATCTACTTTTGAAATAGTACAGAGGGTGTATTTCATAAAGGATAATTGGAATATCAAAATCACATTATTCCTAATTATAAAAAGATAATACTCCATCCATTTCCTTGACGGAAGGCGGGAACTTTTTAAGTTAAAGTGGATAGAGACTTTAAAGGTAAAATAAAATTTTAAAATTAAGTGGACAAAGACATTTTTTGTCATGTCGCGATTCAACACATCGAACCCTACATACTCTTACTGTACAAATAAACAAAGCAAAACTTTCACCATAAAAAAAGATGAGTAGAAGCTATTAGAAATTATCATCAAATAACAAAAAATTCCTACAAACAAACTATGCCAAGTGGCATAGAAAGAGTGGTACCAATATAAACACGTGTACTAATATAATATAAATAACCAAAATAAAGCATGCAATATATAGAAGTGACACCACCTCAAGTCTCTATACACTTGCTTTTATCCTTCCAGTTATAATTGTTACATTTGACAAGATTCAAAAATGGATTAATGAGATGATATGGTAGTTAGGAGGATAATTCTTCATTGGTAGAAAAATCAAGATAGCAACTTTTGTAGGTGAAATTTAGGTTAACCATAAATTGATTTCACAAGGTAAATGTTGACATTTTGACATATTGTGATGTCATGGATGACATCAATAGGAAGAATTCACTACTATAAATAGGTAGTTCCTAATTCATTTGTAACATACCTCTCACTTGTCTTCTCATCTCCTAAGGCATTTGTTCTTCTTTCTCTCTTGTAGTATTTCACTTGTACTCTTTTGGAGTGAAATAAATATTGGTTGTTTGTGTCCGAGGAGTAGGCAAAAGAAAATAAAAGTTTGCCGAACCTCGTTAATTCCTGGTGTTTTTTTGTTGTTGTCTCATTTACTACTTATTAGCTACCTTTAGATATAGTAGTTGTGATTCCATCACTCTATATATTTGGCTTTCGCAACAATTGGTATCAGAGCCAACGTATTATCTAAGTATGCTCTGTGGTTGCAGCATAGTCTGAACTTCCACATCAGAAAAAGATTTACTTTGGTCTTTGCATTGTTAGCTAGTAAATAGTATTTGTAGTAAAATGGGAGACAAGAAAAATGATGAGTCCACATCAAGTGTCAATAATACGTCATCATTGGCATCTTCGCTTATGACAAGAATTGTGTCAAATGCGAAATTTGCAGTTAAAAATTTTGACGGGTCAGGACATTTCGGAATATGGCAAGGCAAGGTCCTTGATGTTCTTTTTCAACAAGGGCTAGATATTGCCATTGAAGAAAAGAAACCAGACGGTGTAGGAGAAGAAGATTGGAAGATTATCAACCGTGTTGCTTGCGGTACCATTCGATCTTACCTTGCAAGAGAACAAAAGTATCCATACACGAAGGAAACATCTGCAAATAAATTATGGAATTCATTGGAGGAGAAATTCTTGAAGAAAAACAGTCAAAATAAACTTTACATGAAAAGAAGACTGTTACACTTCACTTATGTTCCCGGTAGCACAATGAATGATCATATCACCAGCTTTAATAAGTTGGCGACAGATTTGCGAAATATGGACGTGACTTTCACGAATGGAGATATGGCCTTAATGTTGTTAAGTTCACTTCCCGATGAGTTTGAGCATCTTGAAACGACTCTACTGCATGGGAATGATGAAGTATCTCTCAAAGAAGTTTGTTCTGCCTTATACAGTTATGAACAAAGAAAGAGAGAAAAACAAAAAGGCGGAGAAGCAGAAGCACTAGTTGCGAGAGGTCGTTCTCAAAATCATATGAGAACGAAGAAAGGAAGATCCAAGTCAAGATCGAGACTCAGCAAAGATGAATGTGCCTTTTGCCGAGAAAAAGGTCATTGGAAGAAAGACAGTCCAAAGTTGAATAGCAAAGCCAAACCAAATAATGGGAAGGCTGTCATGGATTCAAATGTGGCTGATTGTGATGATTCCGATTACTCACTAGTTACAACAGATCCATTCAAATTATCTGATGTATGGTTGATGGATTCAGCTTGTAGTTATCATATGTGTCCCAATCGCGACTGGTTTATTGATTTACAAGAAAGAGAATGTGGAGTTATCACACTGCAAACAATAATCCTCTTACCGCATATGGTGTTGGTTCAATCCAATTAAGGAACCATGATGGATTAAGTTGAACATTAATAGATGTTCAATATGTACCAGATTTGAAGAAAAATCTCATTTCTGTAGGAGCCCTAGAATCAAAGGGGTTCAAAGTCATTGTAGATAATGACGTGATGAGAATATGTTCTGGTGCACTGGTTGTAATGAAGGCAATTCGAAGAAATAATAACATGTACCACTATCAAGGTAGTACAGTTATTGGGACAGCGGCAACAACATCCAATGACAAGAAGGAGGCAGAAATGACCAAGCTATGGCATATGCGCTTGGGGCATGCTGGAAGGAAATCATTGAAAACTGTATCAGATCAAGGATTGCTAAAAGGAGTAAAAACTTGCAACTTGGAGTTTTGTGAGCATTGTATCAAGGGAAAGAAAACAAGGATTAAATTTGGAACAGCTATCCATAATACTAAAGGTATTTTGGATTATGTTCATTCAGATGTTTGGGGTGCTTCCAAAACACCTTGATTAGGTGGGAAACACTATTTTGTAACCTTTGTTGATGACTTTTATCGAAGATTGTGGGTGTATACGATGAAAACAAAATATGAAGTATTGGAAATTTTTCTCAAATGGAAGGCGATGATAGAAACTCAAAGTGGCAGAAAGATCAAGTTTCTTCGCACAGACAATGGTGGCGAATACAAAAATGATTTTTTTCAGAAAATTTGTGAGGAAAATGGCATCGTTAGACATTTCACCGTAAAAAATACACCACAACAGAATGGAGTGGCAGAACGCATGAACCGAACTTTGCTGGAGAAAGTTCGATGTATGTTGTCCAATACTGGCTTGGGCAAAGAATTTTGGGCTGAGGCAATAACATATGCGTGCCACCTCATTAATCGTCTACCATCTGCTGCTATTGGTGGGAAGACACCATTTGAAAAATGGTATAGAAAACCTGCTGAAGATTATGGTTCTTTATATGTATTTGGCTCAATTGCATATTATCATGTAACAGAGTAAAAATTGGACCCAAGATCAAAGAAAGCTTTATTTATGGGAGTTATTTCTGGAGTCAAAGGATACCGTTTATGGTGTCCAGAGACAAGAAAAGTTATTTTCAGCAGGGATGTTACCTTTGATGAATCTGCCTTGACAAATAAGGTATCACTTCAAGAAGCCAAACAAATTGATGCTACTTCAAAGCAGGTGGAGTTTGAGGGAAAGATAATTTTCCCAACACAGGGATCAAACGAGGAAACAACAGAAAATTTTTCTCTTGAAGGAGAGCCAGTCGTAGAGGAGGTTCCATCTCAGGAACCTCAACTACAACTTGAATCAATAGCAACCGGCAAGCCAAAAAGGACATTAAGAAAACCTACTCGACTCATAGATATGGTGGCTTGTGCGGACTCAATTGCATCTGATGACATTCCTACCACTTATAAAGACGCAGTCCAAAGTTCAGAAGAAGATAAGTGGAGGATTGCCATGGATAAAGAAATGCAGTCCCTTCATCAGAATCATACGTGGAGATTGGCCAATCTCCCAAAAGGCAAGAAAGCAATTGGGTGCAAATGGGTATTTGCAAAGAAAGAAGGATTTCCTAACCAAGAAGATGTTCGCTACAAAGCAAGATTGGTGGCCAAAGGATATGCTCAAAAGGAGGGAATTGATTATAATGATGTGTTTTCTCTAGCTGTGAAACACTCCTCCATTAGAGTTTTGTTGGCTTTGGTAGCACAGTTAAATTTGGAACTAGTTCAGTTGGATGTAAAAACTGTATTTTTACATGGAGACTTGGAAGAGGAAATCTACATGACTCAGCCAGAAGGATTCAAAGTTGATGGAAAAGAAAATATGGTGTGCAAACTTGAAAAATCATTGTACGGATTGAAAAATCTTCTAGACAATGGTACAAACGATTTGACAAGTTTATGTTGCAGCAAAGGTACATAAGAAGCAAATACGATCATTGTGTGTATTTGCGCAAGCTTGAAGATAATTCCTTTATATACCTTCTCCTATATGTTGATGATATGTTGATAGCTTCTAAGAGTCAAGAGGAAATTGAGAATCTAAAGAATCAACTAAGAAAGGAGTTTGAGATGAAGGATTTGGGTGAGGCAAAGAAGATTCTTGGCGTGGAGATAAAAAGAGATAGACATTCAAAGAAACTCTATTTATCTCAAAAGGAATATTTGAAGAGAGTACTAAAGCGATTCGGTACGAATAAAAAAATGAAGTCGGTTAGCACTCCGCTTTCTCCTCATTTTAAGCTTAGTTATGCTATGTCACCTAATAATGAAGCTGATCGAGAATATATGTCAAGAGTACCATACGCTAATGCTATTGGTAGCTTGATGTATGCAATGGTTTGCACAAGGCCAGATATTTCACACGCTGTTGGAGTTGTAAGCAGGTACATGCACAATCCTGGAAAGGATCATTGGCAGGCTGTAAAATGGGTTCTACGGTATATTCATAATACTGTAGATGTTGGTTTGGTTTTCGAGCAGAAAGATAGTCAATATCTTGTTGGATATTGTGACTCAGATTATGCAGGTGATTTGGACAAACGAAGATCAACTACTGGTTATGTTTTCACTATTGCAAATGCACCAGTTAGTTGGAAGTCTACTTTGCAGTCAACAGTTGCTTTGTCTACCACTGAGGTAGAGTACATAGCAATTACAGAGGCTGCGAAGGAAGCGATTTGGCTTCAAGGATTGCTTAGAGAGCTTGGTATTGGACAAGAAGAAATCACAATATTTTGTGATAGTCAGAGTGCTATTCAATTAGCAAAGAACCAAGTTTATCATGCAAGGACGAAGCACATTGACGTCCGATATCATTTCATACGAGAAATCATAGAAGATAGTGGAGTCATAATGCAGAAAATTCATACTACAGATAATCCTGCCGATATGTTGGCAAAAGTGGTGACTGCGGTCAAGCTTCAACATTGTTTGAACTTGATCAACATTGTTGAACGTTGAAGATTAGGGTTGAAGACACAATCAAAATTGTTGTTGAGAGAAAGTTGAAAATGAAGAATCTTGCCAAGGTGGAGATTTGTTAAATTTGACAAGATACAAAAATGGATTAATGAGAAGATATGGTAGTTAGGAGGATAATTCTTCATTGGTAGAAAAGTCAAGATAGCAACTTTTGTAGGTGAAATTTAGGTGAACCATAAATTGATCACCTAAATTGATTTCACAAGGTAAATGTTGATATTTTGACATATTGTGATGTCATGGATGACATCAATAGGAAGAATTCACTACTATAAATAGGTAGCTCCTAATTCATTTGTAACATACCTCTCACTTGTCTTCTCATCTCCTAAGGCATTTGTTCTTCTTTCTCTCTTGTAGTATTTCACTTGTACTCTTTTGGAGTGAAATAAATATTGGTTGTTTGTGTCCGAGGAGTAGGCAAAAGAAAACAAAAGTTTGCCGAACCTCGTTAATTCCTGGTGTTTTTTTGTTGTTGTCTCATTTACTATTTATTAGCTACCTTTAGATATAGTAGTTGTGATTCCATCACTCTCTATATATTCGGCTTCCGCAACAATAATGCCATAACTACAGCCCCATGATCACATGCCTCTCTGTTACGTTACCACAATATCAAATCATAGTCTAATATTTTTACCATATTAATATTCTCAAATGCAAGGCACCACCAACCCTGTCAATTTTTCAAAATTTCATCAACTCACTATAACGCCTGCAAGCCGCTACAGCCAGGGGCGGACCCACATTGTGTGTTATGGGTGCTCGAGCACCCATTAGCCTCGGCTCAAGCTATGCATATTTAAGTAGAAAAATAGCTATATTACTATATATGTAATAGCGAGAACCCATTGAACATAAAACTGGATGGCGCCTTTGGTTTACGCATTTTTTCCCTTTTTTTCTTTCTTATGTCTTGCTCATTTACTTTGTTTTCTTCTAACATTCTCCTTTTAGCTGTAAAAGTATATTGCTTCGCTTTTTCTTTTTTTTCTTGGGCCATCCAAATAATATATAAGACCTACATAAATATTCACACTTCAAATTAAAGTGACTTTTATTTCATAATTTCGCATTATATAAATTGTCAAAATTTAAAGTAAACGTTATGTTACACTCATATAGTTATTCATTACATTATTGTGTTGTCGGGTCAAATTTATTAGAAAAGTCGTATATTTATTTTCTTATTGGTTAAACTGAAAATCAAACCATTAAGGACCAAAATCACAACAAATTGAAACGATAATATATAAAATCGAACCGACTCGAACTATGCACACCCCTAATTGAGCACCCGTAGCCATAAAATTCTGGATCCGTCACTGACTACAGCACACCGCCATAACGGAAAGCCTCCCACAATGGTGGTCTGACGTCAGTCAGACTCAAAAATCAATTTGGACCAAAAATGGTCATGTGCTAAAGTATTCTTAAAAGTGCACTACATTTTCAGAACTTTGAGACTCCACATGAGATGCCCTTTAGAAATGACTGATCCGATCGATACATTTTTAGAGTGTAATATACCTCTTAAGAAAAGCAATCCACAATATTAATTAAAGGATAATTTTCTATACTTTTTATATCCCTAATTAGTTGTCCATCTTTGAATTGATACACCTATGAAAAAAACAACGATTGAACATATAAATTTATCATTTTACCTCTATTAATTGTGGAATAGATGAATTAGAAACATAATATTTTCATAAAGTTCTACCTTTTTCAAATTAATTAATTGAAGGTATAATAGATAAAAAATTATCCTTACTTAATCAGTCAAAATGAACAAATAATTAAAGATAACTAAAACCTCTTTAAAAACTAGATATGAAGTTGAGAAGGTCATTAAAAAAAATGTAATTTTGGAAAGAAACAATTAATACATTTTTAAATTTTGAAAAATTGATTTATTTTTAGAACATAGAGAAAATGTTTGAGATTCATTTATTTTAGATCTTAGAGAGTTCTTTCTTTCTATAATTTTATGGTTTTTATCTTTTCTTTTGGTTTATATTTGTAAATAAATTATAAATGGCAGGGCATGTGGACAGGAATGTTGTTAGGAACCACACTTCAAACTAGTATTCTTATTCTCATGATTTCCAAAACTAATTGGAAAAAAGAGGTAATGTCTTGCAAATCCATCATATACAATAGTAATTTTTTCAAGAAAATAGTTCAATCATTTCAATTATTGTGTGAACCTGTTTGATCATGTTTTTGAAAGATCAAAGTCTTTTTTTTTCTTTTAAAAAAATAATTATTTTAAAGAGTGAGGTGTCTTTTCGAGCTTTGGTAAAAAATAAAATAAAATAAGTGTTTGGATGAAAATAGTTTATGTATTATAAGGACAATGAATGTTATTGTTATCTAAATAAAAATTAATGATAGGCTACTAGATCATATAGTTATGAAAATTAAGGATATGTTATCGCTATTTTTATTAGAAAAGAATGTGTTTACACGGAAAAGAAACAACATGCTTATGAGAATGTATTTTTGACTCAAAAATAATTAAGTAGAATATTTTTAAATAAAATATTAATAAAGAATATCCTTTTTTATATAATTTCACATAATTTAAAAATATCGTAAAGCTCTTTACGCTGAAAAAAATGAATTGATGTTATCATAGTATTTTATTTTCCCACTTGTTGCAGGCTTCCGTTGCCGAAGAAAGGGTAAAAGAATGGAGAGGTAGCAAATGATTAAGGGCTTGTTTGGACCTAATTTAAATTAGGTTGAATTGAAGTTGAAATTTGTTTGGACAAATGATTTGAAACTTTTTAAGTTTGTAATTTTATTTTTTTTTTGATAAATATTAGAACTCTTTAATTTATGAAAATTATCAAAAAAATCAATTCTTGTATGAATTTACCGAATAAGAGCAATCATGTTTCATAAATAAAAAGGAAAATGCACAAGTATCCTCCTAGACTATGATTTAAATTTCATCGACACACCTTAACTAAATTAAGATCCTATTACCTCCTAAATTTTTATTTTTATTTTGTAATTTTGTGCATCTTTTTAGCTTACGTAGCATCCAAATATCTCTCACACGCCTCAATTATGTGGGGTCACAAAGTGTGCCACGTAAGACCAAAAAAGTGTATATAATTACAAAAAATAAGTTCAGGGGTAATAGGACCTTAGTTTAGTTAAGGTGTGTCTCTGAAATTTTGATTATAGTCTAAGGGGATAATTAAAAAAATTGATGATGTGGCCGAATTATAATTGGACACGTGTCAAAAATGGTTTTGCAAAACCACCGTTAAAAAATAATGGTATGAATGAGTCTTTTCTTTAACAGTAATGGCATAAATGAGCCAAACTTTTAACTGATGGCATAAATGAGTCTTTTCTGAAAGTTCAGTGGCATATTTGAGTTTTTTTCCCTTGTTAATTATGAGGCTCCTTAAATTTGAGGGCCTAAGACATATATGTCTTTATTTTAACACTGTCGAGCCACCCCCGGATAACCCCTTAAAGTTTTGCTCAAATTTAGATACAAATATAATTTTCATTTTTTAAAAATTTAAATATACTATTTGCTTTACACGTGTGTAGTACACTAATTCTGTCATATAAGTATGATCAATGGTGAGAGAAATTTGATATAAAGTGTTCCACTGATCGTGTAAGGGTTAATTTAGTTGGTTAAGGGAAAGGGTTAAGTAGAAGTATACGTAATATAAACTCGGACAAGTATAAAAATTCGTTAAACCATTTTTGCAAATTTATTATAATGCATATAAAGTATACTTCTCTTTTTTCTTAGTTTACCGTCGTTAAATATCGATAATTATTAGCTTCCACATAACTCCGTATATATTAATAACCTCAATCCCAACATGTCTAGAGTTCACTAAAGAAAAAATTAGCTCTAACTAATAAATAGAAAATTCATGTTATTAGCAAAAACTTTATTACAAGTACATAAAAGAATTGAAAACTTAAAAAAAAAAAATTAACAAATTAAATTCTCCTCATATAATTTTCAAATAACATGCAACTCTAGCTTGAGACCTTCAAAACACCCTTTTTTGCTTGTTGAGATGAAATAGTATGGCCCAGATTTGTCAAGAGTAATTGATGTTTGGCCACTATTATCCTTGTAGAAAGTTTTGATATTACTATCACAAAGTGCATAGCTTGAAATATCCACTGAGGCCACATCTATCACTTTTGGGGCATAGAAGAAATCTGTCGAGTCAAAATTTGAAATTTATGAGTTTAAAACTATTTTTGTTATAATTTATACGAATTTAATAAATATTTTAAGATAAATACAGGATTTATACCAAAATTACTGAGTTTGGTGAAGCTTTATAGCTCCACCCCTAACTCTTTTCTTTGTGAATAAAATTTCAAGACAATTTTAGTAAATTTATTCTGTTTCCTCTAATTTAACCGGCGAGTTTGATTGGATGTGAAGTCTAAAAAATAAAAATAAGTTTAAAAAATGTGATGAAAATCACAGGGGTGAAATGAGAAATAGATTGCTATATGACAAATAATACAATCTTGCTAGACGAGTTTAAGTAACTACGTTGACTTCCACATTAATTTAAAAAAGAAAGACTTTGAAGCTACGTGACATTTTGAGGTTATATACTATCATTAAAGTATATGTTCAGTACGAAGAAAAAGAATATAAGTTATTTTCTATCGAACAAACACCAATATTTCTTTTTAAGAAAAAAGAATTATTAAAAGGGAAAAATTAACTTTCACCACTTATATATTTCTCTCGTGATGTAATTAATTTAAAACATTTTCAAGCTTTTAATTAAAGAGTATTAGACCATGAAACAAATGTCTTTCATCCAATTCTTATAGAATTTATCACTAGATCATTTCTAAATAACGAATAAGGTTAATCATAGCGAAAAGGGTTTTTCATGAAAATAATTTTTCAAAAACTTAAAAATGAATTTATCTAACATGCCAAGTGCACCTTAAAAGTAAAAAATAGATATTCATTTTTCTTCTTTAAAACTAATAAAAAATGAAAGTATGTCATGTAAATTGAAACAGTACTTACGTAGAACATCTCCAACACGAAAGCTTTTGCCATAAGCCCATGGATGATAATCAACCCCCGGCCTCCAACCTCTTTTGTCACCCACAACATACTCATTTGCTAAACTACTTGGCATTTCAACATACAAAATCAAGAAAATGCACACAAATACTAATTTTCCAATTGAAATGGCCATTTAATATGTATTTCACTATGTTGCTAGAGCTCTTTCTATTTAATTTCTTCTAACAAAAGAAGATTGAAATATTAGAATAAAGATAACAAATAGGTTGTTAAGGCAAGTGTAAACATATCAATTAAGGTTTTGTTTTTATAGAGATGTTGAAGAATCCAAGTTGCTTTATTTTATTTTAACATAAATGTTTGTTTAATTAATCAACTCTATGCACGAAACTAATACTAAATTGGCTTCAAATTATGGACTGGCTATAGACAGCAAGATTGTAGCACATGCATAGGCGGATTTAAAATTTGAACGTTCTGATTCGAATTTCAAGTTGAGAAATTATATCACAACCCGGCCATATCATATACTTTGATTTGAAATCGATTATATATTTGTACTTATTTTACTTTTTTTTGACACATATAGATGATGTTTTTAACCCTATGATGCATCTAATGGATCTCATGAATTTGTCCATTGACCTATGCTATCATCTAGCTTAAAAGAGCACATATCATGTAAATTGTGTTTCGTCTCAGTTACGTAGCGTTTTACTTTTTAATCAGTCACTTTTTACGTTGGGATTTATCTTTTGTGGTACGTGCACTTTTTTTCAAAAAGTTTATCAGCCCAGAAGTTTATTAGTCTTGTTTTTACAACATTTATGGAATGTTGTAAAAACAAGTACTAAAACTAATGAAAAAACAATAGGTGGTCTCCCTTCTCCTGAGTTAATTTTTAGAGTTGAGTCATTGAATATAATGTTTATTTCCTTAAATAATTACAGAGTAGAACTCATTTCGATTCTCTCTTTCAACGTTGGAACCCCATATTAAATTATGTTCACGCACTAGATGTCCAGCTTTGGTACATGCTGGTCTTCCACTCTTCCTTGACAGGAATTAATTAATAAGAACTTAGAATCTGAGATTTATAACCAAAATGAATAAAATAATTATACTTAATATAATAATTAATACAAGAACCAAAAAATAAATAGATAGAATTTCCGGAAATTTTGGATCTTGTTATATATCCATAAATAATAATGAGTTGAGTGTAGCATTGATGGAAGTTTCCTTATTTAATAAAAAAAAAAATATAAGGTGAAAAAAGAGTACTTCTTCATCAATTTTATTTAAGAAAATAAATTGATTTTAAAAAATTAGCCCAATAGGTATTATTATTTGGGCAACTTTCACATATAGAAAATAAAAAATTTATATTTATATGTTATAGCAAAGTTTGCATAATTGCGCTCTATAGCAAACATAGAAACTGTATAATTCGCTATACATATACAGTTGAAGCAAATTGTATAAAACGAAGTGTATAAAATAAGAAAGAAAAAGACACTTGGGCAGAGAACTGTATAAAAATGAAGTGTATAAAACGAATTGTATTATTATAAGTGTATAGAACGATTATATACAATTTGAATTTGTATAAAATGAGAAAGAGAGAAAGACAAAAGAGACTTGATAAGGAATATACAATTGAATCGAATTGTATAAAACGAGAAAGAGAGAAATTAGATACAATTTGAAAATTGTATACAATTTTCTCACGCTTTATACAAATAGAAAAACAATTTATACATTTCGCTTCTGGTTGTATAAGTGAGAAAGGCGAGGGTGGCGAGCGAGATCTGGAAGAGTGGAGAGAGGGGAACAAAAATATATGTATTTATACAATTTTCTCTGCTTTATACAATTAGAAACAAATTTTTTTCACTTGTGTTTGTATAAAAAGTGAGGAAGCGAGCGAGAGATTGGAGGAGAGTGGCAAGCGAGATATTTGAGAAAGAGGAGTCTGACAATTTTTTACAAACGTTTGGTATGGAACACAATTAAATCAAACTATAACTACTTCATTTATTTTAGGTTATTAATCTGATATTATATATAATTTTCCCTTATTATTTTCATGTATAAAATTATGTGATAAGAATCTAAAACGACATTTAATTTGTTAATCAAGGCATGTGACAAGTTAATGACAATATGAGGATCTTGCCGTATATCTCGTAGTGTGGTAACTAAGGAAGCTGCTTATATACGGATTCGACTCTTTTCCATTTTTATATTATTTTTATTTAGATGAAAAAAAACATCTTTAAAAAAAATTAGAATATTAAATATTTTTCATAACAAAAAGGAATGAAGACGATCGAGCTCAAGGACAATATTATTCATTTGGTCATGAATATTTTTATGTTTATTTGAAAAATTATTTTTTCGAAACTATTTAGATGCAAATTGATATAATGAAAATTATCATAATTTAAAAATATTAAACTATGCTAAAACAAGCTTCATGAGTACTAGTTATGTGATTAAATATTTTAAAAAATTAGGTTATAGATTTTAAATGTCTAAATCATTGCAAAACTAAAGAACAAATATTTAATATTATTACTATTCTTAGTGTTAAATTTTACCTTTTTAGCGTTAGAATTTATTTGATTTTGATATGAGTTTTATTAGAATTAATAATATATAATATGGACTATACCTTTTGTTGGACCATTCAAGAATTTTAAGTCTCAAGAACTTGAAATAATATGTTAAAAGATAAAAATTATGAAAAAATATAAGATATATTTACGAATTATATCAAAATAAATAGTCTTATGTATAAAATAATTCTAAAAAATTGTGTTTATAATGTTGGGTTGATTTGATCTCAGATTGAACTTTTTAGTTAAAATCAAGCCAACTCGAATACAGTCTGATTGTTTTTCCCAATACCATACTAAGTCAAACCAAATCATTAGTTAAGTTTTTTAAAAATTATACTCAATTTACGATTTGATTCGATTTTCAGTTCAATTTTATATTGTCTCAGTTAATAAATTAAATGGTAAGCCAAAAGCTAAATTATCACTAAATATAAAAATATGTTATTTTTTTATCGACTAAAAAGAGAACATATCATTTTTTCAAACAAATTCAATAGATTTTCCTAATAAACTAATTTAGCTCAGCTATAATCCACAACTATTAATTGTTCACTTTTTCTACGAAAACGGTGGTGATATATCATATAGAAAAGGTACACAATTAATAGTTAATAGTTAATACTATGTGTTTTGATAAATTTGGTGGTAGTTAAAGATTGGGCTTTTTACAGAGTTTATGTTCAAGGCCCATTAAAAGTGGCCCAGTCCAGAACAAAGATCAATCGGACTCACACTTAATGGGCCATAATGACTCGGGCTGGCCCAAATGTCTCTCTCTTGTAGTGTCACAAAGGAGCATTTTACTAGAGAGATTAAATATACGAAAAAGTATATACAAGAAGAGGTCAAGGAGATTCAACAGTTATTATATGTAATAAAAATATTTTTTTACTTTGGGATAATATAATATTTCATCAAAAAGATTCAAATGAACACTCTTACGTTCACTTGTCTCCATCCCTAATCTGAATTATTGATCGATAAAAAAATCTAATAAAAATTCTCAATTTTCAAGATTTATGTCAATTCAAACATCACGATCATCAAAACTGTGTATTTACGTACCAAATTAAGTTTTGAGAGTGACTATTAGCGAACAAATCCATATACCTCGTTATATATATATTCATACACGTTTATTTGTTACCTTTTATAGTGATAAATAAAAGTTGTGTACTTTTAAACTTTGTCAATAAAAATTTGGGCCACAACAAATAAATAAATGCTAGTAACAACCAACTGTTAAAAAGGTCCCAAAATCTTTTCAAAAATCCTGTCAAACATGTGATCAATAATATTTTCTATACTTTAATTTATGTGAATTTATTTAACCAAATAATTATTATTTAACTATATTTTTTAAAAAATTTATAACTTATATATGTCATGATATTTGTGTGATGAAAACAACTTGTCATTGGAGCCTGGATATAAAATGAAATATTTAAATTAGATTATTTTCAATTTAAGAATAAAAATATTCTTTTTATAATTAATTTTTAAGCCGATATATATATATATATAAAAACACAAATATGTAATGAATGAGGGACCCTTACAACATAAAAGCTCTGGAAAAGCTTCAACTA
The DNA here is from genome assembly GCF_036512215.1 of Solanum lycopersicum. Classification (NCBI taxonomy): domain Eukaryota; kingdom Viridiplantae; phylum Streptophyta; class Magnoliopsida; order Solanales; family Solanaceae; genus Solanum; species Solanum lycopersicum. The sequence continues at coordinate 4,924,070 of NC_090806.1, forward strand.
CCACATGCTACTCCAACAAAATCATCTTTTTGAATGTGGACAAAAGCATTGTATTATTAATATTTTTTTTGTTTTAATTTATTTAATTTATTCATTTTCACTTGACTGAAATATAAGAAAGTAAGAAGAAATATAAATTTATAATTTTAAATTAAAGATATTTAAAATATATATCAGGATATTTTTTAATATTGTGATCTTAAATATGCTATATAGAAAAGTAGAATCAAAATATTTGTAACGACCCGCTAGGTCGTTTTGAGAACTAGGACTAGTCTGACTCCTTTTAAAAATTTAAAGGGGTATTTTTTTTGCTATTCGAAGACTAAGAGTATTTAGTTGATAAAAATTTTTAGGGAAGAATTAATATAGTTAATAGTTAGTGGGTCATATCCATAATTCATTTAATACCTTTTTACTTGACCCATTAATTGATTTAGGTTAGTGAGGTTAGTTTATTTGCTATACATAATTAACATTAGAAGCGCAGAAAAGAAAATAAGGTTAGAACCTACCTTGTGCGACGACGACAGGAACGGTGACTTCATCGATTCCCAGGTAAACCAATTCAAATTTTTTTTTTATGTGTGTATATTTAATTGTAGGATCTGTACAATTTTTTTTGCTTATAATTTCTTTATGTATCTTTCTTTATGGCATTAAAATTGAGGGGAGGACAAGAATAATAGCCAATCATGCCAATGATTGGCATGCATTTAGTAGTGACTTTTTGAAAATTGTGCATGTTGTGTGCATAATTAATTTTTCTTATAAAATGGTCACGTTGCAACAGTGCTCTTTCCAGCGTTGTTAATTGGGGGAATGTGATGCTTATTTTACTTATTTATCAAATCAAGATACTAGCTTTTGATATATTGAGATAGGTAATTAATTATTAGATGTATATTATATGATCTAACATTGAATTCTAGAGTATTTAGAGAGGTTAAAGTTAAATTCTTGACTTGAAATTTAGCAAATATGATAAATTTGGCATACAAATTTTATCAAGGCTTGGAGCTAGATTAGAAATATGAGTGAGTTTTAGGGTCTACGATAGACATATAATGATTTGATACAAACTCGCTTACTTACGAATAATTGCATCATTGGTAGATCGTGAACGTTCCGAAATTTTGCGAAAAGGGGAGGAACTACCTTGAGGTTTCGTGGCACGAGTTCGGCACTGAGGTATGTTAAGACTTTTAGACTTGTTGAAGGACGTTTTCCTAATTAAAGATTAAAAATGAAAATAGACAAAGGAATAAGGGGGAAAGATGGTGGTCTCGTATTAATGGTGTGACGGGCATTGGTACGAGTACCGGTGTTATAAAAAGGAAAATTACTATTATAGAATGTGGATTGAAATTTGAGAATGCCAAAGCATATGGGCATTAGCTGATATATTATTGACTTGAATTCCTTGTGTGATTGTGTTTTATTTATTTCACCCGTATAGTTGTGATAATTGAGGTGGTTATGTATTATGTTCATATTGATTGATTGAGATGCATCATCATCCCCTCTATTGAAATAATATTGTGCACATGCATAGACATAAGACTGAGTATAAGTTGGGCACGTGGAGATCGTCCGTGCTGGGGATGGTGAGATGTTAAGATTGTAATTTGGGCGCGTGGAGACCGTCCGTGCGAAAATTATTTGATATTATGATAGTGCGTTGAGATTGTCCGCACAGACACGTGGAGATCGTCCGTGTCGGTATATGGACCTCGCGAGTCCCCCATGGGTCATGAACTCTCGATGTATTTCCGAGGAGTATCATGTATATACGGTTGAGTGAGTACTGGGTATTCTGAGACATATCATTACATGGCATCATATTGCATTGCATTTCATCCCATCATTCATTCTTGATGACTATATGTTTCGTTGGTGTTTGGAAAATATTAAATGTTGATTTCCTTTATTGATGAAACTTAAATAGTAAGTGTAATATATATATATATATATATATATATATATACTTGTACAATCTAAGAAATTATTTTCTTATATAACTCCCGTCACTACTTCTTCGTGGTCGGTCAATGAGACATACTGAGTACACGTGGTTTCGTACTCATACTACACTTGTTGCACTCTTTGTGGTGCAGATTCGATTCCAAGTAGGAGCACATCTCGAGGAGCAGTTTGAGTCCGAGTTTGGAGTGTCTTAGAGTTGTGGTGAGCTGCTTGACTGTTCCGTGGCCCACACCTCCCTCTATCTTTTACTTATTCTGTTATTCAGTATTCAGACAGGATATCCCTTATGTTAGATTTGCCTTTTTAGTTTCAGACTTGCATCGTATTTAGAAGCTCTTGTACTCATGACACCATTTCTTGGGTAGTATTTTTTTCAGTTTTTCCGCATTCGTACTTATAAGAACTCAGTGTTGGAGATTTGGAAATTGTTGTCTTTTCACTTCTTGTTAGTTAAGTTTGTTAAAATATGTTGGTTGGCTTACCTATTGGTTGGGAATATAGGTGCCATCACGATTCGTGATTTTGGGTCGTGACAAATTTGGTATCAGAGCTCTAGGTTCATCGGTCTCAAGAGTACAAGAGCAATGTCTAGTAGAGTCTTGCAGATCGGTATGAAGACGTCCATACCTATCTTCGAGAGGCTATAGGACATTTAGGAAATATTCTGTTCTTTTATTCCTTATCGTGCACACTTGACCTTGTAGAAATTCTAATCTTGATATCTCATTCTCTCTCAGATGGCGAGGAATCGTACGTCGGCAAGTGGTGGTCAGGATCCTAATCCTGCGCCTGCTTCTGGGGACCCTATCCGAGGTAGAGGTAGGGGACGAGCTCGAGGTCGGGGTAGGGGCCGTATTGCAGCACCTGTGGGTGGTCAAGTACCAATAGCTACCCAGGGTCATGATAGGACCGTACCTCCTGATGCAGATGTTCTTCATGGGGATGTGCAAGATCGTGTCGAGGGGGATGGGCCAGCTCAGGCTCCAACCAGTACTATTGTTCCACCAGTGCTTCAAGATACCCTGGCTCGTATGTTAGGAATCCTAGAGGGGATGGCCCAGGCAGGAGCTTTGCCTGTCACATCTGATGGCTCACAGACCCGTGTTGGAGGTCAAACTCCAGATCCGATAGTTGCTCCAGATTCTCAGACTCCCAGGACTCAGCCAGCTGCCGCTGTAGCTCCTCGTTTGGATAGTATGGAGTTTCCAGATATGACATCACATTTGGTGAACAAGCCTTCTATGACTATTGATGAGCAAAAGATGTTTGGGAGGTTCAGACTAATGAATCCTCCTACTTATACTGGTGACTTAGCTGAGGATGCATATGAGTTTATAGTTAGTTGTCATGAGAGGTTGCATAATCTTGGATTAGTGGAGTCTCATGGAGTTGACTACACAGCGTTTCAGATGACTGGCTCTGCTAAGCAGTGGTGGAGGGATTATATTAGTAGTAGGCCAGCTGGATCTCATCCACTATCCTGGACTGAGTTTACTCAGGTATTTCTATCCAAATTTGTTCCACGCAGTGAGAGGGAGCGCAAGAGGGCCGAGTTTGAGGGTTTGCAGCAAAATGGCATGTCAGTTGCAGAGTATGAGGGTAAATTTCATGCCTTGGCTAGGCATGCTTCGATGATACTTCCCACAGAGGCTGAGAGAGTGAGGACGTTTGTTAAGGGGCTGATTATTCCAATTCGTCTAGGAGTTTCTCAGGTTGCTGCTTCTGGTGTTCCATTCCAGAAAGTGGTAGATGCTACTAAGGAGTTGGAGATGATTCGACGTGAGGGATTTGAGCAGCGAGAGGGCAAGAGGACTCGTTATTCAGGTGATTATGGTGGTGCTCCGTCTATGAGTCGGGGTTACTTGGGCAGAGGTTATCACCCTCAGTCCAGCAGACCCATTCATGCTGCCATACCAGCGTCTGAGGCTGGTTACGCTGGGCATAACTCTTCGAACTCGGTACATACTTCGCAGGGTTCATCTTCTAGACCTGTAGTTCGTGGAGGGCATTCTGGTCATTCCGGTTCCTCTCATCAGCCGGCGTCTCGTAGGGGTTGCTTTGAGTGTGGTGATATGGGACACTTTGTGAGAGACTGCCCTAGGACCAGACGTGGTGGCTTACATTAGGGTTCTCAGGTTTCGACTTCCAGGGCTGCACAACCTCCAGCTAGGGGTGGTGCACAGAATGGTAGAGGTGGTTCTCATTCAGGTAGAGGTGGTTCTCCTTCTGGTCGAGCTGGTGGTCGTGGAGGTCCACAATCTGATGGAAGTCGTTCTCACTGTTATGCTTTTCCAGGTAGGCCAGAGGCTGAAGCCTCAGATGCTGTTATCACAGGTATTATTCCGGTTTGTCATCGACCAGCTACTGTATTATTTGATCCAGGCTCTACTTATTCTTATGTGTCCACATATTTTGCTCCTAGTCTGGATATATTGTGTGAGTCTCTTGATTTGCCGATACGTGTTTCTACTCCTGTCGGGGATTCTGTAGTTGTAGATCAAGTGTATCATTTATGTACTGTTACTTTGATGGGGTATGACACTCATGCAGATCTAAAGGTCTTAGAAATGATAGATTTTGATGTGATTCTTGGTATGGATTGGTTATCTTCTTACCACGCAATTTTAAATTGTCATGCCAAGACCATCACTTTAGCTATGCCTGGAATTCCTATAGTAGAATGGAGAGGTACTCTTAGTCATCCTTCTAAGGGTGTGATATCATTCCTTAAGGCACGTCAGTTGGTACAGAGAGGATGTTTGGCTTACTTGGCCCATATTCGAGATACTAGTATTGAGACTCCTATGCTTGAGTCTATTCCAGTGGTGAGTGAATTTTCAGAGGTATTCCCGACCGATTTGCCAGGTCTTCCACCAGATCGTGATATTGATTTTTGTATCGATGTGGAGCCAGGCACTCGGCCTATTTCCATTCCTCCTTACCGTATGGCACCGGCTGAATTGAAAGAGTTGAAGGAGCAGTTGCAGGATTTGTTGAGCAAAGGTTTTATTAGACCAAGTGTATCTCCTTGGGGTGCTCCAGTATTATTTGTGAAGAAGAAAGATGGATCTATGCGTATGTGTATTGACTATCGGTAGTTGAACAAGGTAACCATCAGAAATAAGTATCCGATACCTCGTATTGATGATTTATTTGATCAGTTGCAGGGTGCTTCAGTTTTCTCCAAAATTGACTTGAGATCTGGCTATCATCAGCTGAAGGTTAGGGCGGAGGATATCCCTAAGACGGCTTTTCGAACACGTTATGGTCATTACGAGTTTTTGGTGATGTCTTTCGGACTGACTAATGCCCCAGCAGCTTTTATGGACTTGATGAATGGAGTGTTCAGACCGTATTTAGATTCCTTTGTTATTGTCTTCATAGATGACATATTGATATACTCACGCACTAAGGAGGAACATGAGCATCATTTGAGGATTGTTCTTGGGATTCTAAAGGAGAAGAAGCTTTATGCAAAGTTTTCAAAGTGTGAGTTTTGGCTTAGTTCGGTAGCATTCTTGGGACATGTAGTGTCCAAGGAGGGTATCATGGTGGATCCTAAGAAGATCGAGGCGGTTAGAGATTGGGTCAGACCTACTTCAGTTACTGAGATTCGGAGTTTCTTGGGCCTTGCAGGTTATTATCGACGGTTTGTTGAGGGTTTCTCATCCATTGCATCTCCATTAACTAGATTGACACAAAAGGAGGTGACTTTTCAGTGGTCTGACGAATGTGAGGTTAGTTTCCAAAAGCTCAAGACTTTATTGACTACTGCTCCAATTTTGACCCTACCCGTGGAGGGAGAGGGTTTTGTTGTATATTGTGATGCTTCTCGGATTGGTCTTGGTTGTGTGTTGATGCAGAAGGGAAGGGTGATAGCATATGCTTCGAGGCAGTTAAAGGTTCATGAGAAGAACTACCCTATTCATGATTTAGAGTTGGCGTCTGTTGTGTTTGCTTTAAAGATTTGGAGGCATTATCTTTATGGTGTGCATTGTGAGGTGTTCACGGATCATCGTAGTCTCCAGTATATATTCAATCAGAGGGATCTCAATTTGAGGCAGAGGAGATGGTTGGAGTTGCTCAAAGACTACGATATGACTATTCTTTATCACCCAGGCAAAGCAAATGTTGTAGCAGATGCCTTGAGTCGGAAGGCGGTAAGTATGGGTAGTCTAGCCATGTTACAGGTTGGCGAGCGTCCTTTAGCTAGGGATGTCCAATCCCTGGCCAATAGCTTTGTGAGACTTGATATTTCAGAATCTGGTAAGGTGTTGGCTTATATGGAGGCTAGGTCATCCTTGTTGGAGCAGATTCGGGCTCAACAGTTTGATGATGGTGAATTATGTAAGATTAGGGACAAGGTTTTAAAAGGAGAAGCCAAGGTTGCAATTCTTGATAGTGAGGGAGTTTTGAGGATTAAGGGTCGTATATGTGTTCCTCGTACAGGTGATTTGACTAGATTGATCATGGAGGAGGCTCATAGTTCGAGGTACTCTATTCATCCGGGGGCTACTAAGATGTATCGTGACTTGAAGCAACACTATTGGTGGTGTCGTATGAAGAGGGACATAGTAGATTTTGTATCTCGATGTTTGAATTGTCAGCAAGTGAAGTATGAACACCAAAAGCCTGGAGGTATGACTCAGAGGATGCCCATACCTGAGTGGAAGTGGGAGCGCATTGCTATGGACTTTGTGGTAGGGTTGCCACGTACCTTGGGTAAGTTTGATGCTATATGGGTCATCGTGGATCGACTGACTAAGTCTGCACACTTTGTACCAGTTCAGACTACCTATAACTCAGAGAAGTTAGCCAAGATCTATATTCAAGAGATAGTTCGTTTGCATGGGGTTCCTATATCTATTATTTCAGATCGTGGCACCCAATTTACATCTCATTTCTGGCGGTCTATGCATAAAGAGTTGGGCACTCGAGTGGATCTTAGTACAGCCTTTCACCCTCAGACTGATGGTCAATCTGAGCGAACTATTCAGGTTCTTGAGGATATGTTGCGGGCATGTGTGATTGACTTTGGTGGTCAGTGGGACCAGTTCTTGCCTCTAGCGGAGTTTGCTTACAATAATAGTTATCACTCGAGCATTGAGATGGCACCATTTGAGGCTCTGTATGGCAGGAGATGTCGATCTCCAATTGGCTGGTTTGATGTATTTGAGGTTAGACCATGGGGTACAGATTTGTTGAGGGAGTCCTTGGACAAGGTCAAGTTGATCCAAGATAGACTTCTCATGGCTCAGAGCAGGCAAAAGAGTTACGCAGATAGGAAGGTTCGTGATTTGGAGTTTATGGTTGGAGAGAGGGTTCTACTTAAGGTTTCACCCATGAAGGGTGTGATGAGATTTGGAAAGAAGGGCAAGTTTAGTCCAAGGTACATTGGTCCTTTCGAGGTTGTGGAGCGTATTGGTGAAGTGGCATATCAGTTGGCTTTGCCACCTGGGTTGTCAGGTGTCCATCCTGTATTTCATATTTCAATGCTTAAGAAGTATCATCAGGGTGGTGATCATGTGATTCAATGGGATTCAATGTTACTTGATCAGAATTTGACTTTTGAGGAAGAGCCGATCACCATTTTGGATAGGCAAATTCGGAAGCTAAGGTCCAAAGAGATTGCTTCAGTAAAGGTTCAGTGGAAGCATCGTCCAGTGGAGGAGGCTACATGGGAGACAGAGGCAGACACGAGGAGTAAATATCCTCATCTTTTTGAGCGTCCAGGTTAGCTCTTTTCCTTTTCCGTTCGAGGACAAACATTTGTTTAAGTGGTAGGTGATGTAACGACCCGCTAGGTCGTTTTGAGAACTAGGACTAGTCTGACTCCTTTTAAAAATTTAAAGGGGTATTTTTTTTTGCTATTCGAAGACTAAGAGTATTTAGTTGATAAAAATTTTTAGGGAAGAATTAATATAGTTAATAGTTAGTGGGTCATATCCATAATTCATTTAATACCTTTTTACTTGACCCATTAATTGATTTAGGTTAGTGGGGTTAGTTTATTTGCTATACTTAATTAACATTAGAAGCGCAGAAAAGAAAATAAGGTTAGAACCTACCTTGTGCGACGACGACAGGAACGGTGACTTCATCGATTCCCAGGTAAACCAATTCAAATTTTTTTTTTTATGTGTGTATATTTAATTGTAGGATCTGTACAAATTTTTTTTGCTTATAATTTCTTTATGTATCTTTCTTTATGGCATTAAAATTGAGGGGAGGACAAGAATAATAGCCAATCATGCCAATGATTGGCATGCATTTAGTAGTGACTTTTTGAAAATTGTGAATGTTGTGTGCATAATTAATTTTTCTTATAAAATGGTCACGTTGCAGCAGTGCTCTTTCCAGCGTTGTTAATTGGGGGAATGTGATGCTTATTTTACTTATTTATCAAATCAAGATACTAGCTTTTGATATATTGAGATAGGTAATTAATTATTAGATGTATATTATATGATCTAACATTGAATTCTAGAGTATTTAGAGAGGTTAAAGTTAAATTCTTGACTTGAAATTTAGCAAATATGATAAATTTGGCATACAAATTTTATCAAGGCTTGGAGCTAGATTAGAAATATGAGTGAGTTTTAGGGTCTACGATAGACATATAATGATTTGATACAAACTCGCTTACTTACGAATAATTGCATCATTGGTAGATCGTGAACGTTCCGAAATTTTGCGAAAAGGGGAGGAACTACCTTGAGGTTTCGTGGCACGAGTTCGGCACTGAGGTATGTTAAGACTTTTAGACTTGTTGAAGGACGTTTTCCTAATTAAAGATTAAAAATAAAAATAGACAAAGGAATAAGGGGGAAAGATGGTGGTCTCGTATTAATGGTGTGACGGGCATTGGTACGAGTACCGGTGTTATAAAAAGGAAAATTACTATTATAGAATGTGGATTGAAATTTGAGAATGCCAAAGCATATGGGCATTAGCTGATATATTATTGACTTGAATTCCTTGTGTGATTGTGTTTTATTTATTTCACCCGTATAGTTGTGATAATTGAGGTGGTTATGTATTATGTTCATATTGATTGATTGAGATGCATCATCATCCCCTCTATTGAAATAATATTGTGCACATGCATAGACATGAGACTGAGTATAAGTTGGGCACGTGGAGATCGTCCGTGCTGGGGATGGTGAGATGTTAAGATTGTAATTTGGGCGCGTGGAGACCGTCCGTGCGAAAATTATTTGATATTATGATAGTGCGTTGAGATTGTCCGCACAGACACGTGGAGATCGTCCGTGTCGGTATATGGACCTCGCGAGTCCCCCATGGGTCATGAACTCTCGATGTATTTCCGAGGAGTATCATGTATATACGGTTGAGTGAGTACTGGGTATTCTGAGACATATCATTACATGGCATCATATTGCATTGCATTTCATCCCATCATTCATTCTTGATGACTATATGTTTCGTTGGTGTTTGGAAAATATTAAATGTTGATTTCCTTTATTGATGAAACTTAAATAGTAAGTGTAATATATATATATATATATATATATATACTTGTACAATCTAAGAAATTATTTTCTTATATAACTCCCGTCACTACTTCTTCGTGGTCGGTCAATGAGACATACTGAGTACACGTGGTTTCGTACTCATACTACACTTGTTGCACTCTTTGTGGTGCAGATTCGATTCCAAGTAGGAGCACATCTCGAGGAGCAGTTTGAGTCCGAGTTTGGAGTGTCTTAGAGTTGTGGTGAGCTGCTTGACTGTTCCGTGGCCCACACCTCCCTCTATCCCTCCCTCTATCTTTTACTTATTCTGTTATTCAGTATTCAGACAGGATATCCCTTATGTTAGATTTGCCTTTTTAGTTTCAGACTTGCATCGTATTTAGAAGCTCTTGTACTCATGACACCATTTCTTGGGTAGTATTTTTTTCAGTTTTTCCGCATTCGTACTTATAAGAACTCAGTGTTGGAGATTTGGAAATTGTTGTCTTTTCACTTCTTGTTAGTTAAGTTTGTTAAAATATGTTGGTTGGCTTACCTATTGGTTGGGAATATAGGTGCCATCACGACTCGTGATTTTGGGTCGTGACAATATTGTCAAAAAGTATGATTTTAGAATGAAAACAACCTACGAGAAGAAGTAAGACAAACTAATTAAAATAGAGGAAGTATCATAAATATCGAAGCAATTCTCAATTTTTTAATGTGTTGCCCCGATTATTTTCGAATTGTGTAATTCTTGAGTGGGCAAGTACTTCTCTCCAAGCCAACGAGAACACAAGACCTCATATAGTGTTTGTAAGCCCTAACCAATAGACTAAGTCCTTCAACTTGTTTCAGGAAGTATCAATTTATGCATTTATATTTATTAAACTAAAATTTAACCACCATATATAACGTAATTTTCCGACGAAGAAGTATCGCTCGACATCCCTTGGACTAAGGTAGGTCCACCACTAAACATGAGTTGTATTGTAGTGTTGAGACTGTTTCACCTTTAATTAAAATTCTGCCCAACAAACTTCTATCAATCATAAATAATTAAGGAATCGTGTAATAGCTAAATAAGAAATAAGTTATATATACATGTTTTTTTTTATACCTCATATGATATTTGGTAAGTAAATAGGAAAATAAGTTATTTATCTATAAAAAATAATACGATATGCGATTAATAATTTTAAAATTTGCATAACTAATATATGTATAAATCATGAGAATTTATGTAATATTTTATATAGAAATAGAATTATAGAATATTGAACAATTAATACATATATAACCACTTTCTACATAACTAATATATAGAAATAAGATAATATTATATAAACTCATTCAATTAATTTGTATATTACTAATATCTACGTAATTCTACCGATTACCGCTCAGCTAATCACTACACCTATTCTTTAGGCCTATCAGTACACATGCATATCATGTCTCCCCACCCACACATTTATTGACCATCTTAGACAGGTTCTCAGATTTATGGTGAATGAAGTTAAGGGGACACCAAAATTTTCTTTTGTTATTAATAGGGTACAACTAGTAAGGGTCCAATGGATTATCCAAGTTTTATTTGATCAAAATTATATTATTTATATATAACTAAAATTATTTATTTATTTGACATTTTGAATTCTTTTAATTTCTTTATTTAATATTTTATATTTTAAATTCCTTTAATGAACAAAAAAGGGTCTAAAATTACCCTTCATTCACCTATTGGCTCCAAAATACTTTTTCCATCCATCTATTGGCTCCAAAATACTCTTGTCATCCATCTTTTGGATTCAAAATTAACTACTTATTTAACGATTTTAAATTTAAACTATTTAAATATTTTTCTAAATACGTTGCACTCAACTATTTGTTATAATTTAACTTATTATTAGAATTTTAAAAAAATCAATCTACTACCCACTTATTACTAATTAAACCTCACCAAAAAAATAAATTCCTCACATTACTAATGCAACAACAGGGCAACTACTGCCAACGAGTGTTTTTAAAAATTTAAGGCGAAAATATCTATAGAAGTATATTATCATACATTCAAATGTCTAAATTAAAATTACCGATAAACATAAAAGTCTGACGGTTCATCTTAATTATCCTTTCGTCTCAATTATGTGATGTTACTTTGTCGATAACTTTTTTTTAAAAAAATAATATGCTAAAGGTTTTAAAGCAAATCATCAATATTTATGAAATCATTTTTTAAAAAAATGCATGCATTAATTCGGGATGTACTACTTCTTTACCTTTACTCATAAATTTCGAATTCAAGCTTGAAAGAGAATCATATCGAAAATGTTCTCCTAACTAAGTGGCTCAACCAAAATTTAATTGGGGTTTCAATTCGGACTCGAATAATTTTGGATGTCATTTTCAGGAATCTGTAATTTTGTAGTGTTTTAGTAGTGTTTATCGCGATTTCGATATTATATTCGATTTATTAATTGGGTGGGGCTTAGTTAGTAATGAGTGGGTAATGAGTTGATTTATTAATTATATTAATAAATTAAATTATAATCAATAGTTGAGCGTCAAGTATTTTAAAAAATATTTAAACAATTTAATTTTAAAACAGTTAAATAGGTGGTCAATTTTGAAGCCAAAGGTGAACGACAAGTTATTTTGAAGTCAATAGGTGGATTAGAAGGGCATTTTAGAACCAATAGATGAATGTAGGATAATTTTATATCATTTCCAATACTTTAAGGATATTTTAAGTTTTTTTCCATTTAGTGAAAATCATCGCTCTATCATGTTGGTTACCAATTTTAAGTACTAATTGTGTAACAAAGTTCGTAAAAAAGACATAATCGATTACCCATTCTCTATAAGTGATTTATGCCAAATCTCTTAAAAGTCAATCATAGTTATTTATAACAAATTTTAAAGTGATAGAAAATAAATTATAATCACAAGAAAATTATGAAAAACATAATTTTATTCTTCAAGATAGCGGATATAATTTTATTGGTTCCTTGATTCTTCTCTCATTAGATACTGATCCATAATTTGAGGGCAATTTGTGGTATATTTATTTGACTTAGGATGATTAGGACTTAATCTACATAATTTGAGGGTGATTAGTGGTGTATTTCTCAAACTAATATAATTTAGACTTGATCTACATAATTTGAAGCTTATTAGTGACGTATAATTTGGGGATCTACATAATTTGAGGACCCTTGACGGCGTATTTATCAAATTAGATGATTTGATTCGATCTTAAATACCATCAAAGTCATAAATTAGTGTGTAAAATATGGTTTATGAAATATGAAAAAATAACATAATATTTTCTTCATCTTATTTTGTGTGACACTATTTTATCTGACACGGTGTTTTACATAATCAAAGAAAGACTTTCAAAATTTATGATCTTAAATAAACTTTCTATATTTGTATGGTCGATCGTAAATCAATTTATCAAGGATAAAAGGAAAATTTTTAAGTTAAATTGTTTCTAATTATATTAGGATGATATTTCTTTTGAGATGAATTAATAAAAGAAAGGATAGCACATAAAATCGATAGAGCATGTCTAATTGATCCGTATGAAAAAAGATTTCCTTAGGATCTCTTTCTTTTATCAAAGATCTTGAGTTCGAATTTTATGTCTGGAATTTTTTTTTTGGTTAGTAGTCATTTTATTTTCTTTAATAGACCTTACATGACGTGAATCTAAATTAATTGAGCTCATATATAGAAATGAAAATTAAAGAATAAATAATACAATTATCACTAGTTTAGAGTCTAATTACGTGTATTTTCTTTAAATTTTGAAATTATCTTTTATACCACATTTATTCTCCATATATATGTATCGGATGCACACCGATATATGCATTTTAGAAATGCGCAAGTCAAACTAGGTGTCTGTTCTAGATACATCGTATCCACGCGTGATTCACATGTATATGGAAAAGTGACTCTTTCTCTTGTTAGGATTGAAATAATTAGGTGTCATGCGGAAGCTAGCAAAGCAAAATTAAGAAGACAAACGAGAAATATAACAAAAGACACAAAGATTAAATGTGGTTCGATCAATCGATCTACGTCCACAAAAAGATGAGTAATCCACTATATATAAATAGAAATACCATTAATTAACCCCCTAACCAAAACTCTCAAAGTCCATAGAACTACGTTGTGAATGTTAATTAAGTTATAAGGAATGTTCATCTATTTATAAATTCCTAAACTTTTTCGTACAAGAAAAAGGGCTAGTTAATCCTAACATTTTCTTAAAAGGCAAAACCTAAATTGGTAAGAAACTCAGTACAATTAATACCCAACAAATCACCTCTCTCCTATCTCACTCGCCTCTCTCCTCTCTCCCTCGCCTCTCTCTTATCTCGCTCGCCTGCCTATCTCCTTATGAATTTAAATTTCATAATGTATTTGGTACCAAAGGTATATTCATATAACTTGAAATTTGATCTACAAAATAATTATTTAGTGAGACAATATAATTAAATTCATACTTCTTCGAAAAATAAATAAGAATCGCAAATAATAATCAATTTAATACTTCCTCTATTTCAATTAAATAACACGTGACATGTTTCTAGTTAACTCCGTTAATTTGACTGGAAATTTTTATTAATTACTCTTTAAACGTCCAAAAATGTCAGAAATTAAAAACGATGCCTTATACAGCTATTACAGTATTTTGTCCAAAAATAAGTATTTATTTCCTATATTTTAGTTAACTGATACCACATAAATAAAACGAGAAGCCAAAAAATAATAAATATATATTAACAATCTGTTTGAGAAGAACATATATTAACAATAAACAAAAGAGCAAGACAAAATTTTCTTGTTCGAAGAAGTTTCCTTTATTGTGTTTGTATATGTATGTAGATCCTACATTTTCCCCTATATTAAAGTTTTTATTTTAATGTATACAATAATATTAATTGCCTATGTTTTATTGTATTTCTTATTGTACACCACAAAAAAAAAAAGATTTAGAAACAAACAAATCTCATAGCTAAATAGTAAAATTAACCGCTAATTGTATTAAACGATGAATTGGAGATACATTTTTCGTTAACTTCAAATAAAATAACGATGGACTAGTGAAAAAGTTCATTGTAAATGTAATAATTTTTAGTAGGGTTAGAATTGTGTATAATTTTCTCTCTCTCTTTTTTAGAGTAAAAGAAAATTTATGATGCTAAAAAAAAGTTAACTAGTGCACTTACAAATTTTAATTTCATGGTAAAAAAGCTATCTGTCATACTATACAATTCACTTTTTTTCTACTTTGCCTTTCTCGTTCGTCTCTTTTTCGATTTCGCTTGTCTCTCTCTTTTCTCTTTCAATTTTGCTTGTTATGTATATATATATATATATATATATATATTCACCGTTTGCCTCTCTCCTCTCTCCCAGTCTCGTTCACCTCTCTCCTCTCTGTAACATGTAGCTACAAAATGCAATTATTAAACTATAGCTATGCAGAATATTTAAGCTATTTTTGAGTGGATATATATGAAAATTCTCTTTAAAAGAAAGTAATATTTTTTTGTATTAAGAAACTATTTTATTTTAAGTGATTTATTTTTTCAATTGCAAGTTTCTACTGTAATAAAATCTCCTAAAATCTAAACAAATATGATAGGTCATATTTTTATAGAATAATTTCATTATCCTTATTTTATATTCTATCAATTTTTTAATATTCAAAAATAATTTCATTCAATTAGAAATTTGAAATTATTAAAGACAATCCTTTTTGGGAAGTTTCCTTTTTTTTGTATTATTATCTTTTTTTTTCATATAATATAGACACGTAGTGATTCAATCATTATTAATGTTTGACAAAGTTATCAAAGATTGCTCTAGAGACAGGATCAAAACCAATCTATTCATGCAAATTAAATGAAAATGACATTTATAAGATTTGCAAAATACAAAACACAACTACTTGAAAATTTTAGTTCATGTTTTATAATGTTTTCTTAGGGAGTCGTAAATATTACTCCATTCGTTCTATTTTATCTGATATGATTTTATTTGGTATAAAATTTAAAGTAAACGAAAGAAGATCTTTCATATTTATTGTTCAAAATAAATTTTAAACATTTATATAATTATAAATCATTTTAAAAAAATTTAAAGTTATAAAAAAATATTTTTTTAAGATAAATTAAATAAAAAAGTATATCACATAAATTGAGATCAAGAAATTCCCTTTTTTTTTAAAAGAAAAAGAATATTCACACTATAATGTCATACCATATCGTGTATATATCCTTGTAGTTGAATAATGTAGTAGTAGGTACTTCAGGTCTCTTGAATCGACGTTATTTTATTGATTAAAAGTGACTAGTGAAAGTGATTTAAAATAATTATATATTGTCTCACTAATTAATAATTTTCATGTTATATTTCAAGTAAGATATATCTGGATACATATACTTTGTCATCAGATATACTCTAAGCATACAAATATATAAAGAGAGATCGCAAAAGAGATTGGGAGAGAGACGAGTAAGAGAGGAAAGAGGTAAGCGAAATAAGATTGAGGCGAATGAAAAATATCCCAGATACATGCCTACGAATCACACTATATAAATACATATGTATCTGGGATATGAAATACATTCTGAATTACAGATACATACACAGAGAGAGGCAAACGAGAGAGTTAATATACGACATACACATATGAGTTCACTTGAATATATTAGATCAAAATTTAAACCCTCTTAAACTTGTAAAAAGAAACTATTCGAACTAGCTAAGAATATGCATACTATATGTAGGATGTCATGAATAACAGTATCCGTATAAAATAATTATAAATTAGTTATTTTTAAAAACCTCAGTATTTTTTTTCTAACTATAAAAATGATAGTTACTATCTATCTACTAATGTGGATGTAACTTGGAGACCACATATAAGGAAAATGGAAAATAATTGGTGAAAAGTGAACATTGTGCTTATATATAAACCAATCCAAGATAGCACTTTTATAATGTCACCCTACTCCCAAAATACTTGTACAATTACTTAAAATCTCTTCGTAAATTTTATTTAGATATTTTACTTAAATTTTATTTTAATTAAATATATGAATAAATGATAAAAACGGGTTTGCTAAATAGTTTCAAACTTAAAATTTTGATTTATTTTTTTTTTTGCAACTTCTCAAACATACAATACATATATAAGTTAATCATGTAATATATATCACTTTTTATTGTTATATAAACCAACATCAATTTAAATCAATCTGTATTTACATTATTATTGAGTCTAATGCACATAGTTAAAGCAAATATCATCTCTAAGTGAAATTAATATGTCCTTGCGAATACACGTGAAAAAAATCAAAATTTTGAGTCAACAATATTTAATAATAACACTTTATCACGTAACTTCAAATACAAAATAAAAACATAACGACGATAACAACAACAATTATTAAAGTATACCTAATGTATAATCTCATAGATAAATCTAGAAAAAATAGAATATATATAAACATTACTTTCATCATGAAAAAATAATTAAAAATTGTTTTTGAAAGAATTTAGTAGAAAAAATACTGACAATTGTAAAAGGAAGTTAATGTGTTCTACCTTTTATATATATTTTTACTATAATAAAATGCACCAACTTTGAAACAAAATATTTTATTAGTAGATTAAATTAGATAAGTAGCTTCTCAAAATGTTGTCTTTTTGAATTTGAAGGGGCATTTTAAGGTGCTTTTTATAAGTGGGGTTGCATTTTTATTAATGAGGTGTGATGACAGCAAAGACTGAAAAGGATAAGGAAGGGACCATATCTTTGATCTTTTTCTTTTAGTTAACAAGACATAACATGATAGATATACACTTATGGATAGGAACACATGATTTGTCTTGGCTTCAATTTGAGCCAACAATGCCTAACCAAATTTCGATATCAGTAGTGAAATTCGATTAAATTTAGATTTATAAGATTTATATATTACGAGGTTTATTTTTATATAACAACATATTTAGGGTTCTTCAGATTTACGTGAAGTCCTGAACTCATATTTTTGTTTTGAGATGATATATAGTAGTGTTATATTTTTTAAAAAATTAGTCAAATATGCATATGTGAATTCACATACATAAGAAGTATTATATAACGCAATGATGATTGGGTGTACCTCTCTAACTGAGATTTGAAATTTATATTAAAGTCTAATTAAATTCAAATTTATGTATAACGAAATTTATTTTTGAATATTTAAAGACAAATAAATCTCAACCATTCATCGTAAAGTTGTTGATATGCTTGTAGTAAGTCCAATTAATTAGTAACTTGAAAAATAAATAAGTGAAATCTAATATGACAAATTAAATTGTAATGAGAAAGTAAAATGTTTTTCTAGTTATTGGTGTATATGAGCTAAATATAAGATAATATAATAAGGAAATAGATACTTTTTAGAACTTTTTTTTTATGATTGAACAATGTGGATTAGTGGATACATTGGAGTACAATAAATTTCTCAATCATGATAAATTAAGGGAATTTTTAGAAATTACAATGTCATCAATAAAAAAAATCAAGAATATTGCATTGGCCAAAACATCTTGAACTTACAATTGAAATTTTACAAAGAACCCCCTAAAAATAATCCCTCTATATTTACGAAATCATAATAATCTCAAAGAGAAAGATACAATAAAATAAAATTATTGATGGTGCCACCTAGTAATCAGTGAGATCCGTTGAAACCATAAGAGATCAGGTTTAAATCATAGCACGAATGTAACAAATTTTCCAAATATTGACATTGGTGGAATGCAAATAGATACCTTGTACTTGCAAACTAGTCCAAAAATCATCAAAATAACTTTATCTCAATTCCAATGTAAATTGATGTCCGCTCTATGAATTCTCACTAGCCCTTTCCGGCCAATCATCGGCATCATAAAAGAACATTAAAAAATGGAATTAATGGGAGGAAAATGAGATAAGGAGAGAACAATTGTACTAGACAAATGAGTTGTCCAAGTACACAAAAGCTAATTCGAACATCATTAATAACAGACACGCCTCAATCTCAAATATGTTGAGATTGATTATACGACTCTGTACTAGCTCGAACATTACCATTACTTCTTTTTTTTAGAAAAAATGTAATTAATAGAAGGAATAGGAAAGTAGGAGAGAACAATTGTACCGGACAAAAGAGTCCATGTACACAAAAAGCTAAGTCGAACATCATCAACAATAACGGACACACCTCAATCCCAAATAAGTTGAGATTGATTATACGACTTTGTACTTGCTCGAACATCATCAACAATAACAGACACGCCTCAATCCCAAATAAGTTGAGATTAATTATATGACTCTGTACTAGCTTGAAAATCATCGAGAATAACAAGACACACCTTCAATTTGTGTTCAAGAAGAATACAAGACTAAACGCCTAGAACAAAGAGTACATTGATATTTCCTCTTAATAATGAAGCAAAGAGGAAGAAAACAGAATTTTGAACGACTCTCAACATCAACAGCTTGAACTTTGCCACCACAAGAAGGACAAGCTCCTGATGCAGCTTGTCTTCCAAGCTCTTTCTCTTCTGAATCACAAATATATATTATCAAACACATTTTTTTTTTACTCTTTGTATCTCACTATGTTTCGTTGGGGGAAGGGAGTATTTGTTTATATTTCTCTTAAAAAATGTATTGATGTGATTGGCATGTGCACTTATATAGATGTGGTATCAAGTGAGTAAAGGATTTTTACGGACGGTGATGTATAATACATAAATATGTCTTTTAAATTGATCTTAGCTGATAATTATGTCACTTAATTTTTAATGTGTATAAATAAACATGTATATCGTATATGGAATAATAATATTATATTTATATTACGTAGGATATAAATTGTCATGTAAAATACTTCAGATTTAAATTTTCGTAATAAAAGTTGGAGGATGTAGATGTCAGCAGATATCAAGTTAAATACCATATTTAACTTATATGGTGATATCAAGAATTTTTACTGACTGTAAAAATATCCTCTTTATATTTGTTCTACTTTAATCTTTTTAACTTATGTGATAATTTTATTAAATGCTAATAGTGTTCATCAACGACAAAGACAAGAGTTCTAGTAAAGGAATTTAATAAAGATACAATATATAAACATGTCTTTAAAGTAATTTTAGCTGATATTTTTAGTATTATATTTTTGATGTGCATAAATAGACACATATATTTTATATGACATAATAATGTTATGTCTATATTACGTAATACAAAAATTGTCATATAGAATGCTTCAGCAAGTGTCGACCGATACCCTTTCATCAAGAAAATACATAGTATAACTAAAATAATATATATATATAGAGACATTTCTTAGTTTCTATAGGATTTTACTTTTTATGCTTTAACACCTTATAAAAAAATTCTATCTTCGTCTCTATGTTTCAGGAGACACAAATATTTATTTATTTAATTTTATACCATGTTCACTTGTATACCTCTAATATTTAACGGCGTAGATGCAGCATATGTCAAATTATAATTCATATTTAACTTATGTAGATGTGGTATCGATAATTTTTAAAATCTTCTATTTTTTTTCTACTTTATTCATTTTAATGACTCATATAATGTAATTTTATTAAATGCTAACGGTATTCATCAATGACGGAGATCTAGACAAGACTTCTAATAAAGGAGTTTGATAAAAAGCTGACAAATGAGAATCAAATTTGTGCACTTTAGAATTATTTGAACCCTTTTTACTGTATGTGCTAAAACGTTAAATGTGTTATATATATATATATATATATATATATATATATATATATATATATATATATATATATATATATATATATATATAAAATAAAAATTAATTATATATATAAAAGATAATTTTTCGATGAAAAATGTTTATTTGATGAACACGTTCAACTCTATGTAGATCTGCCTTGTAATCGTGGTAAAAAAAATTAATTCAATAATTCCTGTTTTTCATTTCTTAAAAAAGCTGTATCATTACTATATTAAGTTAGTTTTTGATCTGTAAAGGATTTTTACTGTTCTGTTCTGTTAAGTTCATTATTTTCATGTGACCCTATTTAATTGTTACTTTTTCCGATATTGTTTGTCATAATTTCTATTGTTAGAGTCAACTTATAAAAATTTTGACAACAATTAAGATTTATTTTTTTATTATATTAAAATACAAAAAAATTGTAATTTATAGTACTTTTCATATAATTTTAGAATATCTAATTTTTTTGTTTAAAATATCAAATTAATATGATTTAATTTACTTTTGAAAATTAGTCAAATTGACTTTTGGTAATCGCAACATGACAAACAATTCTGGACGGAAGGAGTATTTTTATTAAAAATAATTATTTTAAAATACTCATTAGTTTTTACAACAAAAGAAAATTATTATTTTTTTGCAATCTTTATTGTTATGACTGTAATAAATGTTCTAAGAAAATATACTTAAAGGATTAAGAGAGATGAAAAGATAATAAATTAGAAAAAAAACAGTCTTAACTTTTTTTAAAAAATATTTTCTTAAAAGATGTTAGGAATATTAAAAGTGATAAGTAATAGATGTAGGGTTTTATTTGCCTTGATTTTCTTACTATAAATAGGTTTTACTTTTAGGAAAATATTTTGGATTGACTAATATTTTTTCTTGTAGGAAAAGGTTTAGAACTCTATAAGTAGAGACATATTCCTTCTAACTTAATCAGCATTCACAATGTAGTTTTAAGGTTTTTGAGAGTTTTGTTTAGGAGGAAATTTGTGGGTCACAAATTTAATACGTTATCCCTTGTGTGAACTTCACATGTATTCCGAGCGAATTGGTTGAGGTTGTTTCTCTCTGTATTTTGTACTTCATATATATAGTGGATTGCTCATCTCCTTTGTGGACGTAAGTCGATTGACCGAACTACGTTAAATCTTTGTCTTTCGCTGTATTTCTCGTTTGTCTTCTTACTCGTGATCTTTCGAGATTCGCTTTGCTAGCTTCCGCATTACACCTACTTATTTTCGATCCTAACAATAGTATCGGACAGAATACTTTTAAATAATAAGCAAAAAATAAAGTTAATGTTATAAAATCTAAACTCAATACGATATAAATGTAAAGAGAAGAAGACAAGAAATATAGATGGAAGCGAGAAGACTTTTCTTCTATTCAAGTGTATATCTCAAATGGTGAATGATATCTCTATTTATAGTGTTGAGATATCACTCTCAAAGGTCACCGAATTAATACATACATAGTTATCAAATAAAATCCTAAGGGGTATATTACCTTCTTTTATTTATAATTTTTAAAAGAATGTATAAAAAAATACAATTAATATAAAACGAAAATAGTATAGTAAAACCTCACCACCTTTTTTCTAGCTCTGGGACCAAAAAAAACTAAAATGGTCACAACAAATATACATTGTTTTTTCTTCTTGGAAAATTGGTAAAAATTGTCAGAAAATTTGGCATTTGATGTCCTATACGTTGTTTCGATTATTTATTATTACTTTTTTTTTTGTCTGTTAATTGTAGGAATACGTGTTTGCAATTTCCAAATAAATTCCCGTGAATATATAAGTACGTTTTTTGGTCGATATAATTAATTGATAGGTCACCACTCTTGCCAGCTACAATTATGTTTGAGCTGTCAAAATTCATCAGAATTTTTGTTGTGGTCAGAGGTTTCGAGGCGTTGTCATGATTTGAAATTTATGAGTTTAAAATTTTAGCATATTGAAAATTACTATACATATGTTTTGTCTAACTCCGCCTATGATGGTATGCTTCTTTTTTTGTTAAGTCTACTGATGATTTTAAATATATGAATCGGCATGAGCAGAGACGGATCTAGGATTTGAAGGTTGAGGGTGTCACAATATTTAAGTAAGATAAAAGGACTGATTGCTTTAATTTTGAGTTACAATTCAGGTTATTAATTTAATTTTGTTTTATAAACAAATCGATTAAATGTGCTTATAGAAATATTTTCTTTTATATATTATGTGATCAGAGATAACTAAACAATTCAATTTATTTTTTTTGGAATTAAATGTCTTATTTGCTGAAACTTTTGAAAAAATAGTCACGTTAAACTTTGAGCTTATATAAACCATCTAATAATATTAACAACCCATATGTATTATAGTAAATTTTATTTATTAGTAAAACAAATTATATAAGTACCCTTTGATTTCATAATTAAACATAATCTCACTATTATAACATAGTGATTCATGGAAAAAACACCCTTTGATTTTATTTATGATATATTTTTACTTAGGACCCGTTTGGTAGGAAGTATTAATCAAAACATTTCATTGATTAAAATATAGTTCAACAAAAACATTGTTTGGTTACTTTATTTAACCTAATCAATGGATTAATTATACCTCATACAAGGTCTTTCTTAGAAAGAGAGGGATAGCTAATCCAAGGTTTAGCAATCCTTGGATAAGACCCCTTAAATGACTAAATTATTCCCAAATATTTTTTCCTTTTTTTTTTTTTGTAATTCATGTTCTTTTTTTTATTTATATGAGCATATTTATGAATGTTCGTTGAATTCTCCAAATTTATTCCATGTATTTTGATGGTTTCACAAACTAATATTTTTTTCTCCATGTTTGAATTGTTATATTGGGTTGATTTTTTGTTTTTAAATGTAGTTCGTCAATTGACCACGTGAACTATTTTTAAAAAAAAAATAAGCTAAGCGTATTTAAACAATTTAAGTAGCCTTAAATTCATGTTAAGTTCAAGGTATATTTGACCAACAAAAAATTAGAAATATACCATGTGACATCACACCTCAAAATTAATAATATTTTTATATTTTTTTTAATATTTAACTTGACTAGTTAAATGAAACATAATCTCACAATAACTAAAGGGTATGATAGAAAATAAACTTTTTCTAAAGTTTTAAACCAAACATAAGACTAGGTAGGAAATAATGAACCAAACGCCTACTAAAAAATAATCTCTGCACTACTAAACCCTGCATTACTAATCCATACATTACTAATTCATGCATTACTAATCCTTGCATTATGCATCTTTGTACCAAAGGACCCCTTAGCCAGGTTGTCATCTACCAACACCTTGTAGTCTGTTTGGATTGATAAGTCAAAAGTCATACGTCTGTTTTTTTTTTCTGAATGACAAGAAAAAGTCGCGGTTGTTATTCTTTAGGTGTGCACAGGGTAAAATCTCAGTTCTTATGTAATAGCTCATAAACCACACAGGAGAGAGGTAATCCGCACTAGGCAAGCCCGGTGAGACGAGCTCGACCAGAAGAAAACTCCCTGCTTTCATTGGCAATTAGTTTCGAACTTGAGACCTCCAATATGGAAGTCCCAAGCCTAGATCACTGGACCACTCGAAGGGCGTCCTCTATATTATTTTATGGACATTATTTGACTTGATACGATTTTTTTAAAAAAGAAGACTTTTAAAATTCGTGATCCAAATAATTTTTAAATATATGTAAGGTTGAAAAGCATCTCATTAAGGGTACAAGAGGTATTGTAATGTTAAATTGTTCCTAAGAGGGTGTTTGAATTGTTTTAGAAGTTGATCAAATCTATTTTTAAGTCGGATTTTGACTTGTGAAAGTGTTTGACAAAGGTAAAAATAACTTTAAATATGTAAGATAGTAAAGTAAAAATAACATAAAATAAGTTAGGAAGTGTTTCGCAAGGATAAAAATAACTTAAAATATGTTAAAAACTAAAAATAGGTATCCTCTACATTTTATGTTTTGACTTAAAAATCATTTAAGTTTAACTTTTTATTTTGATGTAAAAATTAATTTCTTTTAAATTACTCTGAATGGGCTCTAATCACAGTAAGATCGTAATATTCTTTTTGAGATGGACTAAAAATAAAAGAATGCCACATAAAATAAAAAGAAGAAAGTAATTTGTAAGAAATTTGAACTTGTAATTTATTCGTATTATTTTGACTTAAAAATAAGTGCTCATCAAGATATTTTTTAGATTATCCAAACAACATAAAATTGTATAAAAGTTATTTTGTCTTCCAAACAAGCTTTTATCTTTGTGCTTTATGAGTGGATGCATGCAAATCTACGGTGAGAAGTGAGTGTTCATTTCCTCATTCATTCATGGTTAGTCAGTGTCCTATCAATTCTACAAAAGACAAAAGATTATTGGTCCAAATGAAGTTTTTTCCAATTGCTTTTATCTTTAGTAACTTATATATATATATATATATATATATATATATATATATATATATATATATATATATATATATATATATATATATATATATATATATATATATTTATTGTATTGTTTCTTTTCTAATAGAAGTCTTTAATTTGAATTTTGAAAATGAAAAAGTCTTTTATAGGGAGCAATGTCCCTCCTAATTATGGGGCCCTACATGGCGCTGAGAAGTGAGTTATTAGGACTGTCTCTTTTCTAATCAGAAGTTTTTTGTTTGAATTTTAGAAATGATTTTTTTTTTGATAAATCCCTCCTAATGGGGCCCTACGTGACGCGAATACAAAATAATCAAATTTCAATATGGACACCAAATACGTAGCGGAAAACCAAAGAATAACTTGATGCTTGTATAAATTGCTCAAGAGTCTTTGATTTCTGAATCCTCAACTAGTGTTAACCATTTGGAATTTTGATATTTAGTTGAAGTTTGAATCAAATAGTTTATGTTGAAGTACTTGAAATACGGATAACTCGATACATAAAGCATTTTGTGTAAATAGAATTTGTGGAGGAGTCATATTTCAAAAAGTTTGATGTGAACAACTTATTCTAATAAAATAACAAGATAGTTACTTTTGCAAACGACGTAATACTTTTAACTATACAAACAAAAATTAAGTTAAATACATTAGTGGGGAGAGTTTTTATATGCTCATTAGTCATTAGGTAATCTATTTTATTCTTAAAGAAATTTTCCCTATCGATATACTTCAATAATTTGATAATGTAATTATTTTTCACATATATAACTTAAATTCAATAATAATTGGTATATGATATGTTTGCCGTTTGCCACATGTTGCTATGTGGGTGTCTTCCTTTTCTTTTGGCCTCTATATTTAAAAAACAAAATACAACATGGTACATTTAGACATTTTTAATTTCCTTTAACAACGAAATTAAT
Organism: Solanum lycopersicum; assembly: GCF_036512215.1. NCBI lineage: Eukaryota > Viridiplantae > Streptophyta > Magnoliopsida > Solanales > Solanaceae > Solanum > Solanum lycopersicum. The sequence continues at coordinate 4,949,753 of NC_090806.1, forward strand.
TTTGTTGATGTCTATTTATTTCGAACTTTGAAACTTTTATGTCCTAGTTCAATGAAACATGATTTTGATTTCTTGTCATGATAGGTAGGATAGCAATTTGAATTAACTTTAGTTCCTACTTATCACTAAAGAGAAGAATTAAATTTTTATGTCGTATATTAAGCTCTTATTTATAAATTTTCAAATCCGAGTGAATGATCGTTAAAAAATAACCATTTTTAGTATTATTGACAAGAACAATGACATACTTGTATTTTTAGTCCCAAAACTTGGCAACTTATAGCCAAGTGCAATAAATTAAAAACCTTTTGATAAGTTTACAATTATAAAATGATATACACGATATATATAATGTGAAATAAATTGTGAAAAAATATGCTAGAATTTTTTATATAGCCCAACTTCTAAAGAGTTTTGTCACTTGATCTGAACTTATTTCTTCTATTTTTATGATTTCTTGATAATAGGTATTCTTCTATTAAGATTAGGTTTATATTTTGTGCTATACTAAGTTCATTTCTCTTTTTATGTCTTACCTTTTGTAGTTAAAGATATTGCAATTTTGTAAGTTATTAATTGGTTGTTGTGAAAAATATCTAAGGTCTGTTGAGAAAAAATAAATGAAGAAAGAGAGATACAATTATAGGAATTATCTATTTGCCATTTTTTTTGGGACTAAAATTATCTATTGCCTTTTTAAAAATTTATACATGACAATTAAACAAGTAATTTTTTTTTTACTAGAATTATCTACTTATTTACAAAAAGAAATTAAAATTAGCTAACTCTCTTCATTTCTTTTTAGTTGTCATGATAAGATTCGACATGATTTTTAAGAGAAAAAAAATAAGGAGTATTGACAAGTAAAAAGAAGCGGGGAAGTAGTTAACAAGTTTAATCGCTAGACTATCATTACATTGCTCATATTAACATACTTTTTTAATAGAATGAGCAACTAATTTTACTATTTTACAAAATTTGACCATGTTTGATTTCTATTGTTCGAGTAATGAAAAATACCTTTCTTCTAAAGGTATGAAAAATACATTTATTTTACAATGCACGAAAAATAATAGACGACTAAAATCGTGCAAAGCTAAAAGTCTAAATACTAATTCGACCAAAAGTGCAAAGCTAGAAGTCCGAATATTAATTATGTTTGAACCAACATAAATGCCAAAGAAACAAGCTAGAAGTCTGGATACTGATTCGATCGAATAATTTAAGGGTACAAAACAAGTCGCCTAGAACATAAAGAACAAATGTACTTTATTTTAAACCTCAAACAAATAGGCAAACAAAAAAGCTTGCCTTTGCCTTCAATATCCACAGCCTCCACTGTCCCTCCACAATATGGACATGCCCCTGATGCTTTCTTCCTTCCTACTTCTTTTTCTTCTTCTTCACACACATATATCATACGCATTCTCTCTTTCTCTCTCTAGATCTCTCTCTCTAAATTTCTTTCTTTTTTACTCTTCTTCTATGTGTGTGTGTGTCTAATAAATGTTGTGCTTTATATAGGTGTGTTTTGGACTTTTGGTGTGAGAGTGAGCTAAAGTCACTAGTAGAAAAGAAGATGTTGGTGTAGATGGACAAATTCTATAGATAAATATCAAAATTTATCGCTAATTTTTTTTATGGGAAAAAGGATAAATATACTCTTGAACTATCGAAAATATTATGCAGATACCCTTCGTCATGTTTTTGGGACATTCATGCCCCTGTCGTCCAAAATCTAGAGCATATATACCCTTTATACTAACAGATATATACGTATCATAATCTTATTTACCGACCGAAATTTATTAAATATTGAATAGACGGATAAGATTGTGTCACGTGTCCTCATTTAGTCTTCCGTTAGAGTGAAGGACATATATGCTCTAGTTTTTGGATGGCAGGGCACCAATGTTTTAAAAATATAACGGACGGTATCTTCATACCATTTATGATGATTTAGAGGTATGTTTGTCCTTTTTTCCTTTTTATTGATGAATTTGTGAAGGTAATCAAAAGGTTTTGTTAGCTACGAGCAATCTAATGAAGGATTATTGACGAACTTAACGACATTGTATCTAAAGTAATTAAAGTCTTTAGCAGCATTAATAGACTTTTAATTTAAATATTTATATTTATTATTACCGCTAAATATAATATAGCAACAATTATATTAATACCGCTAAATCTTTTTTTTGTTAAAAGGTGGTAAATGATATACTAAATAATATATGTTCAGGAGCAAAACTAAGTAATGCAAAAATAAAATAAAATTAGGGCATGGTCACATTCTTAGTGGAATTAGGTTACCATCTATATACTCTTGTTGTTCTTGTCATACGTGGACTCTGAATTTCATGTGTCCAAAATCTTTTGAGGAAAAAAATGTTCGAGTAACATTTTCTTTTCTAAAACGATAAAATTTGATCACAAGTTTTAAAAATAAGGCAAAGTTGCTCGATATTAAACAGTACAAGAGCAAACATGACCTTAAATATGTTACTTCGTATGTAATTTTTATCACCGTTAATTATATCGACCCACTATTCGAATCTTTAGTCCTTCTAAAGTATTACATCATGATGATATGCCTTTCACAAAAATGTCATGTCTTTATGTAAAATGTACAAACTATGTGATGGACCATTTCTATGAAAGAAAAGAAAAAAAAAAGCAAGTTACCAAACTATTTATAGCCATTTTTTCATATATAGTTGTCAACACTTTCATTTTGGTTTAGATAATAGTAAAAAATAAGAACACAACCAAATTACTTTCTAAACTCGTAGAGTCCAAACAAAAATGCTCTAAGCAATGTTAGTTTCATTTGACAATGACATCCTTCTGTATTGGGTCAATCTACTGTCCAACTTTCTTGAGTCACTTTTTGAATGTTCCTTTAAAAAAATACATGAAGTTATCAATGATATAATTGATCATTATTGTGGTTTATTTTGGACATTTTTGTGTTGAGAGTGTGCAATAGGTCACCTATAACACGGCTCTCCCACTTGAGTTATCTTAGCCCCAGGCAGATCCAAAAAGGGAGAGGACACACACCGTTCGGTGCGTGAAAGACGAGGAACGGGGAGAGGGGGAAGGGAGAAGTAGGGCTCGAAGAACAAGCCGAGCCGTGATTCTGGCAATGTAGTTGGACTCTCATGTCGATCCGAATGAATCATCCTTTTCTAATTAACTAATAAAATTGTGCTCTCTCTACTAGCTTGCGCTTTTAAATAAGATAAGTCAGACACTTCAACATGTCAAAGCAAACATAAGTGTTCTGATCGAAATATCAAAAAAAAAATCCACGTGTTTAGTCTAGTCTGTGAAAAGAAATCAGGACTGCACGTGAGGTGACATATTGAGAATAGAATTAACTAATAAAAGTATATTCTCTGTAGCAATATAAATTTTTAGATGAGATTGTCACCGTGTGTGACATTTTCTAGTATTGTTAATTAGTGGTGTTTTTACCTTTATTTGCACAAAAGAACTTTTTGTATATCTTCAAAAAAAGGTATCTTTTCCACTTTTATGGTGAAATTATTGAAAGTGAAAATTAGTTGCACTATTAGTTTTGCTTTAAAAAATAATCCTTCTCCTCAAATGCTTATTGTACGCGTATATATCAACCTTTGTTTTTATTCTTTTTAAATCAAGATATTTTTCCTTTTTTAAGAAAATCTATATAACAAATTCCTATAGAAAGAAATTATTTTGAGAACAAAAAAAGAATTATTGATTGAGTGCATGAGTTAATGGTGTTCTATAAGAAAATAAATAAATATAAGAAATTAATTTTACAATTATGAAAAAATTAGTTTTTATTATGATACTCATCATTGAAGTTTAATTTGAATATTTTTTTTTTTGGAATTTTCTGATATTGCTAATTATTTTTTTGATTTAGTTTGAACTTTAATACTTTAATTTTTACAAATCTTAAAAGTATCTTTTCCACTTTAGTGGTGAAATTATTATTATTGTCATCTTATCTCGTTTTGATTATAATTATTAGTTCACACATGGAAATTTTTAGAAATTATTGTGCTATCAATTTCTAATTTTACTAACAATTTCCTTTTTCAGTGGCAAGAATTACACCAATGTTTGGCATACAAAGGAATTTCAAATTAAGTTAAATTTTATCAATAATGGGTATCAAGTATTAATATATACAGCAAAATGAAAAAAAATAAGTAACATAAAAGGGATGTTTTCCTTTGTATAACAAATACAAAATAATTTGGCTTCTAATTATCCATTTTTAAATGGATGAACCATTTTTTGGGAAATAGCAAAATAATTCTAACCATATACAATTACGATAAAATATACACATGATATACATAAATCATACATTTAAAATTATATCATATTAAAACTAATCATCGAAAAAATACCTAAATGCACAACTTATTATACTATATATTCTAAAATTACCTGTCATTTAAAAAAAACACAAAAATTTATATTTCTCCACTCTCTCTCCTATTCTCGGATACATCAGTACAATGTATAGGGACAAGCGTGTCTACTATCAACAAAGGCAATGAATCAGGATGTTGAGCGACGTGTCTTGTTTCAACAAAGGTAATATATTGAGATATTAAGTGATGTATACGGGATTCTTAAATTTTAAGAGATTTTAATAATTTGAAAAAGAATAGACATATGATTTAATTAACTCTTAACACTATGAAATTTATGTATTTTTTACATTTTATATACCCGTGATATACTCCAAATATACAACTATGTTGTTATGTGTAATTTTTATGCCGTTTGTTGTTATTTTTTTTAAAAAGCATGACTATCATTTCTTCCGCCGTTTCAATGCAAGATTTGAGCTCCTAATTCCTAGATATTGTTTGATTGTTGGATAGAGTTATACAAATATTAATAATATGAATATTAATTGTATAGGTATTGAATACATATATCAGTTATGGCAGAGTAAATGTAATTGTTAAATTTTCATATTTGAGTGGTTAAGTACTTTGAAAATATATTTTTTCTACGAGACTAAGCTTTTCAAAAATAAGGAAAATGAGCACCCTTATTTTCGTAAGGAAAACAAGCTATACTATTCCACAGCTGTCAAAAAATCACTATTTTTCCATTGAAATTTTCCTTTGATAAATTTTTCGCAGTTATTTTCACAGATATTTGAGTCAACTAGCGAGAAAAAAAAACATATAAAGTAGTGTTTTCACCCGGAAAATTTTAAAAATTTCAAGAGTTCCAATTAAAATCTGTTAATTGTTTTTCATTATACATTTTTCAGTGGGTCAGTTTCATGGAAAATAAGTTGAAAAATCATGTTTTGTAACATCAATTTTCCACTGGTTCTTGTTACAATTTTTTGTTTATGGTTATGGGAATTGGTTGTCCTTCTGAACCTGACTTTTACTCTCATTGAATCATATTCTATTTGTTACAAGTCACCTTTTTTGCTAATATTTTTTTTCCAATCATATTCTAATTTTCCTCAAAAGAAGACATTGAATTTCAACGAGAAACTGAACTCATGTTCAAATATTGTTAGGACACAATATATGTTCATTTACTTCTTCTCATTCTCATATAAATCCAAGAATATAAGAAAAATAATTAAAGTGCACATCTTATTCTTTATGCACAAAATAGCTTTTCTCGTTGAAAAGAAAATTGAAGGTGTGCAGTGCTTGAATGCGCTTGGAAAGAAAATAAACTAATCTTACCAAATATACTGAACATGTTAAAATAGTACTAATTCACACCAAGTCTCTTTTATATGATAAAATAATATGCTTTTTCTTCTTCTTTTTTCCCAATAAAAAGAACACAGAAATAATTTTCTTACCACAGAAAATACCAACAGTATAAATTTCCTAAGCTTGTTATCTCCTCTATTCAGATTAACAAACTACAAATAATAAAATATGAAAAAAAAAGAATAAAGAAATATCCGAGTCCACAGAATCCACCGTATGTCCTTAAGAAATTTAATCCCCTCATGTACCCGAGGTTGCAGATTAATTTCTCCAAAGATAAAACGAATTAACCATTAAAGGTAGTTGTACCTCAAACTTCGATAATTTCAACGAACTCAAAAAGACAGTAATGAATCTCATACATAGACACAACCGATCGATTTTGTTTTGTAAGAAGTGTATGCAAATGATGGGAAGAGTTCGATGAAGAAAATGAGAGAGAGTCTCTCTATGCATAGCCAACGAAGGTTAAAGGTCACAACTCTTTGTAAAAAAGATAAGGTCATAATTCGTTGGGAAAGGCACAACATTTCAAACGGTCACAACACTTATTAGAAAAGACAGACCATTTATAAAGGTCACATCCTTTCGGCAAAGTCACAATCCTTTAAAAGATTCACAACCCTTTTTTTCTTGTTCACACTTTTTAAAACCTATCAATAACTCTGTAGTGATCAAAAAATACTTAGGACCTGTTTGGATTGACTTTTGGCTTATGACTTATAAGTAAAAAACCATAAGTTAGAAATCTAACTTATGGCTTTTTGGGTTATTTTTGTTATTTTCGCTTTAAAATAAGTGCATATAAGTACTTTTTAACTTTATTCAAACACTTCAAAACTGCTTAAAAGATATTTTAGCTTAAAAGCACCTAAAATAAGTCAATCCAAACGAACACTTAGTTTTCTCTAGCTTTTATCTTCTAGAGGTTTTGTTACCTCATCAGGATTGATAAGGTAAAGCCTAACTCCCTTTACTTGTACTTATTCACGCTGATAATTTTATTTTATTATTAATAAAAGGCTGCTAGACGTGTCTAGTGGTCTAAATTTGTTTTTTTCTTATATTAAAAAAACACTGCATCAAAAATAACTTTTAGTGGTATTAAATATTGACATTAATAAAGAGTGTTAAAGTCTTTATCGACATTAGTTAAGTGCCTTAGAACAATATCGCTAAAGGCTTTAGGAACATGTACAAAGAGTGAAAATTGCCGCTAAAAATACATATTTAGCGACAATTAAGAATTAATTGCCGTTAATAATCATTTTATTGTAATATCATAATATTTATTTGAATGACGTATACATACTCTTAATATAATATTTTTTTTCTTACCTATCAAACATAAGAAAATAAATTTTAAAAGTTCACTTATTTCTTAAAAAGTTTTCCATAAAAATATTTTCTTCGCACCGATCACACCCCAGCTTACATTATATTAATAGTCGATATGGTTAACATATTACAAGATAAAGGTACTTCTAGAATAATTTTAACAAATGTGGATGAAGCTCGTAGGTTGTACGCCAAACATAAATGCTTTAAATTAGGAACCACTTATTAATAATAGGAATGGCAATAGTTTCTCTATAACATAATATTGTGGTGATGATTCAAAGGGAGCATTAATCAAAAGGCAATTTCAATTTATAAAACATTATATTAGCAAGATTCGAAGAGGATCGAACCCCAAGTAAAGTGATAATTGAGAAAGACAAATAGGTCAAATTGATTAGAAAAGAAAAGACACAAAGCAACAAACATATTGTAGCACTTTTTGATTTGATAATGTAGTAGGTTCCTCATTCACATTCAATTTCCACAAAGGAAGGGCATATCATGTTTTGTTCCATGAATTATTTTTCTAGGTTGTATAAGAAAAGTGTTATTTTGTGTATTAATAACTCGCATTAATTGTGCTGAAATTATTTCTTATACAATTATTAATTTGGTGCATCAAAAATAAAATTCGTTGCATAATTTCTGAAAAAGTATTTGTTTACATAAAACCATTCACAAATATGATGGAAAGAATAAGGAAAAGATTTTGAAGGATGTTCGTGTTTTTAACCATGTTAATGCATACATTAAAAACGTTTGTATCATAAATATCATAAAATTTTCATGTATTAGTTATACATTCCTTAGTATCAAATAGAGTGTACATTTTGCATTAGTTATAATTAGATTGAAAAAATATACCAAAAACAAATACTATAATACACAAAATTAATATATTGTCACGATCCAAATTCACAAGTCATGATGACACTTATGTTCCAAATTGATAAATAAGTCAACCCAATCATTCTACCAATTTAATTAAACATAATAGTAGAAAGATAAGTGACAAATTACAGAGTATCCAAACACTAAGCCTTTCACAAGTATGAAATGCGAGAAACTAAAATACCACCAAAAATTTTGTGTCGTAAATACAAGAGCTTTCGAAACTAAAGTAACTAGTCCGATTATAAAAAATCTCCTTCCGGAATACTAAAAAAACAGAATAAATAAAGACTTAGAGAAGGTGTGGTCCACATATAGCCAAGCAACTAACCACAACTCTAAGATAACTCAAGCTCAAACCAAGAAAGCTCCACGAGATGAATTCAGATTTGAAATACAATCTACGCTATAAAAGAGCGCAACATGTGTAATATAACAACGAAACCACGTGTATTCAGTATATAGAATTGTAAAAGAAATCATTCGTAGAGTTTTAAAAGTTTACATTATACATATCAATCAAGTTTCACCAAATAGGGTTAATCAAATATTACAGAATGTCCAAACATCAATGAAACACCAATCAAATAAGAATGAAGGATGTATTGAGATGCAATTCAACACCATGAAATGATATGCCTCAAATATTACATAAAACTTCTCGAGAGCTCATGACCCTCATGAAGCTCGCGAGATCCATATGACGATACGCAATGATCTCTACGTGTCTATACAGATGATCTAAATATGCTCTCATTAAATTAAACAAAAGAATTTTGGACAACTTACACATCAAAGTCATCTATTTATTTATTTATTTTGAAAAATCAGTTTATACTTTACTTATTAAAATAGATGACAAAATTATAGTATCAAATAAGTGGGAATATGTATAATTTATTAATCTTTAAAATGTATAAAAATACTTGAGATAAATGTGTTACACGTTTTCATAGACTCATAGTCTTCTTCTACTATTTCTTTTTAATTAATGCCCTTCTGCTCAATTTCAGGAAAACATAAAGAAGTCATATTTATATTGCAAGTTGCAACTACTATTATTAAAATTATAATTAGGGAGAATTGACCAGCCACTTTTCTTGATTATTTAAAATTATACCCAGGAATCCTAATTACAATTGATTTCTTCCAGAATCTCACTTAAAAAAAGGTTAATTATTCCATTTGTCGAGGTTTATAGGATGTAATTTTGACTGGACATGATATATAAGAAAGTAGTTTTAAAAAAAATTATGAATCAAGTTTTTGAAGTTATTGATGTTTGTATGATTATAAATCATATTATTAAGAATATAATAAATATTACATTAAATTAATTACTATTAACTATAAAAATATATTATTAAAATTACGTAATTACATGACTTATATAACATAAATTCTAAAATCTCTACAATTTGAATAAATTACAAAAATCACTTTTTCTCACTTAACATGAGAATATATTACTCCCCCCTATATTAGTTACATAACAATTTTCTTTGTGTATAATGTATTGCGAAGACATAGCCTCAATTAATTCAAATCAAAATAAGTATGGATATGATTTATAGTAATGTATCTGACTATTTTACACATAATTCATGCATCTTTTGATATGAAAATCTAAATTATTAGATTTTAAAAAAATTATTAAGACAAAATGTAATCGACGTCAAAATTATTAAAGTCTCCCTACTTTATATATTTCTTTTATACTGACTTAAAAAAAAAAAGGAGGTGGCTGAATGAAAGATAATAAAATCTTATTAATGTCATCCTATTGAATATATACTACTAGAAGATAGATAAATCTTCAAAATGTTTTTCTAATTCAAGGAAATTGTACTAACTTGTCATTCATTTGTTGTATGAATGTATTTTCTTGCTCTAAAAGCTTGGAATATAGTTAAATATACAAAGTTCTAGTTGCTAAACTCACTACTTTATTTACCATGGATGAAATTCAATAAATTAGTTAACTCCAAAATTAGGAATTATACAAATTTTTTCACGTTTGAAATTATCACTCTTTTTATTTTATTTGAACATCCTAAATTATGTTGCGACCTGACGCGGGCTCCATTTGGTTTAAAATATTTGAATTTTCTAAATTTATTATGCTTAATTTTTATTTGAAATGTATATCTTGTTATTAGTTTAAATATATTTTTATCGTTATTAGGTGGAATCAAATTATTAAACTATTTTGAAATGAAACAAATGAGTCATACTTCCCCTTTCCTTTCTCTTTCTCTCTTTTCTATCACTTTCATCAATATCTACATTATTAATTCAAACGCGTTAAATAACTTGAATATGCAAATATAAAATACTATTTTAATTTAGATATACATTATACGTTCTTTTGGGTTTTTTTTTCTTTTTCTCCCTCTCTCTAAACAACTACTAATTTTGATGATTAGAAATCAATTTGAAAGGGGAAGAGAAGGTTGTAGGGGTACTTGCTCGAGCATAGATTGAAGGTGTACTTGTGAATTTTTTCTTAAAAATATAAATAAAACTCAATTATATATGCATGTGTCCATAGTTCCTTATTTTTGTCTCTTCAAGTTTCATTTTAGATTGTGATATTAACTCACTTATTGTAACCTGGTCGGAAAGTCACTATTATCTGTTGAATAAAAACCTTTTAACTTACTTTGATAATAATTATATTGTGGAAATTAAATACTAACTTCCAAAATTTTAAATTTTTAAATTTTTCAACAACCATAAAGCACCTTAATGGGCTCCATTTGCTCACCATTATTGAAGTTTAATTTTTTTTTTTTAATTTGCTCAAAAAGTGTAGTTTTTCACATGTTGAATGATGAGGTTAGAAAACAAAGATATTGACACCTTTCATCCTCGTATTCCCTTGAGGGACAAGATAGACCATATTTTAGGAGAATAATGAGTCAATGTCACAAGTTAAAATGCTCAAATAAGTCATCGAGCTTTGAAAAAAGATTTATTTATGTCATTCATTGAAAGTTTGACTTATTTATATTGTTTTTTATTGAGAAAAGACTCATCCATGTCATTATTTGTTAACTGAAAACAGTTTCTGTTTTGCAAAATGATTTCTTACACGTTGTCAGTTATGATAGCATTAATTAAATCATTTTTAAAAGGAAAAAAAACTCAAATATGTCATTGAACGTTGTGAAAAGACTCATTTATCCATTAAAAGTTTGGGAGTGAATCTTATCACATACGGAAGTGACATAGATAAGTCAATCTTTTAACAAATGACATAAATGTGTCTTTTCATAAAGTTCAGTGACATATTTGAATCTTTTCCTCTGTCACTATAACAACAATAATATAGCTTGCTAATTCCATTAGTAAAATTTGAAAAGGATAATTAGAGAAGATAGCTAAAGAGATTATTTTTTATAGACACTCGACAAAAAGAGATAATCTTTAATCGTTTATGTTAATGCCACCAAGAGGACATCTTTAATCCTAACAAGGTAATTAGAGTTCTAATTATATCCGTGAATCTTTACTATCACAAAAATAACTTTTAGCGGCAGTAAATATCGACATCAATATATAGTGTTAAAGTTTTTATAGGCATTAATTAAGTGTCATTAGAACCAACGTCGCTAAAAATTTTAGAAATATATACAAAGAGTGATAATTGCCACAAAATTTACATATTTAACGGCAATATATAAGATGTAGTGCTTCTCGATTGGACATTAGTGGTCAGGAGTCTACTAAATAAAGGAATACTTGCAATATCTTGATCATTCAGTTATTTTGAAGTATGATTTTTGATAATATTGAGTTGTTCTGATTCTTTAGGGGACTCGAGAGATGGAATAGATGAGAACTCATAAATTTTAAATTTATTATTAAGAAATTCATATAAATGAAAAAAGAGAAATTCTCAATTAAAAGAATGATATCTAGATCGAGAGTTAGAGAAAACTAATACCATTATACAATAATATGGTAGCATTTAGTTTTATGATAATTAAAGTGAAAGCCCTTTATTGTTGTGAAAGAGTGCAAATACAAGGAACAAAGGATGGATAATTTGTGTAGCCTATAAGGTGATGAAGGGAGACTTTTGATCCCACGATGGACCCTTGACTAAGAATCTTTTCGATTAATCGATTTTTTAGTTCTTAAAGATTGGTTTCGATTCAATCGAAAGAAAATGTTCATATGATTATATATACACGATGTTCATAAAAATATAAATAGTTGTAGGAAGAGAAGTCCAATACTAATTTCTACATTCATTACTTTTGTTTAGGACATTAATTTAAACATAACTGTTTGATGCCAATGTGGAATTTGATCTAATTAGGTTTGGTGATCGACCTAAATGCTAAATAACTCTTTACCTACTTTTTATTTATCTTGTTCTCTATTTTTTTATTGTGTCGTTTTCATAATTAAAATATCCCCCCCCCCCGCCCCCCCCCCCCCCTTTATTTTCGTTGATGATTATTTTTCTGATTTAATAAGCAATAACTTTCTTAATATAGTTCACGTTGTATTTGACTAAGCTTTACTAATTAAATATCCAACGTGGTAAAATTGTCTTTGTTCTGAAAAAGGAAATCTTTGAAAATTATTTGAAAGTGAAAGGGTTTTTTTTTATAAAGAAGATTTAAATTTATTAGATACTTTTATTTCCCGTGAATTAAACATTGAAATTAATTGAAGTGGTTTGTGTTGGTCAAACTTTTTAGAGATCAACTATATTTTATTAATATTTTCAAGCTATAAAGAAAGTAACAAAGAGTAAAGGTGTTAATAAGTTGTATAGCCAACTTAAAGAAATGCATTAATAACTCTAGTGTCAAATATACGAATAAAAAGAATCATTATTATTTCACAATAAATTCTCTTTTACTGAAAAATGTTTAGTGATTCTAACTAAAATATCTTTAAAAAATTTCAAAACAAAAAAGTAAAAAGTTTTATAATATTTTAAGGAGAATTTGTTTCATCATTTTTTTTAGCAAAGGTGATTTTAGATCCGACCACAATGATTCATCTCGACTCCAGATCCAAGACTCAACTTTTAAATCGGGACGCTGACAATCGATTGATAACAAATTCGAGATTTGATTTCGACAATCAATTTGAGACTCAAATTTTGAATTGAAACCCGACTCTGACACCCAAATCCGATTCTTGATCCAGATTTGATTTTGAACTGAAACATAATTACGATGACCTTGTCTTTCAGATTAGGACCTAACCCCGATACGGGACCCAACGACTGATTTGAGACCTAACCCAGACATCCAAATTGGGACCCAACTTTTAGATTATGATCCGACCCCGACACCAGATTTAGAAACCGACATCAAATCTAGACGCTAGCCCAACTTCCAAATGGAAATCTGACGTCTGACACCCTACCTTGATGACCTATTCGGATTCAAACCTAATATCTGACCTCGACTCGTGACCCAAAATAGGACTCTTACACCCAACTCGAAACCCCCACCTCGGCACCTGACTTAGGAATTGACCCTGATATCCGATTTAGAATTCGATCACGATCCTACCCTAAACTCCATGTCAAAATTAAGATCCCATTCCGATCCAATCTAATCCTATTTAAAATTTGGAATTTGAATCTCGCATCGAGATTGAGAGTAGATTCTCGAATCAAGAATCATGAGTTAGAATCCTGATAAGAATTAGGAGTAGAATTCATCTTGATAATAAGAATCATACATCACTACTTGAAACTTTAGTAAGGATGATTAGTTGTGGCGTGAGGCTGTGAGCTAGGTTTAAAAAGTAATTTAAAATGAGAAAAATAAATTAATTTAAAACATATCTTAAATATTTAAGTCAACTAAAATAATAATAATAAAATTTAAAAAAACATTTTTCATTCATTCTAGTAGCACAACCTTTTTCATTGATACATAAATTTTCCTGTTTACTTGGCTGCTTGAAAATCAAAATAGAGGTGCCTCGATGTTTCTCATAATTTGTCAAATCTATCCATTTTTAGTAGATATATATGGATCGTTAACAACCAAAAAAGTGATAATATATCTCAAACATCCAAAAGCAATAGTATAAAGTTTGCAAATACTTGTATTTTTCTAGTAAGATCTAGATAGACCTAAGATATATATACAAATAATTAAGGGGGGAAGAGTGCAAAAAGACAAAAAGGAAAAAAAAACAAGAAAGAGAATAAAGTTTTACTTCAAACTCACTTTAGATCTTTGTTCTCTCGTTTGGTTCACTCAATTTTTTATATTATATTCCAAAAAAAAAAGTGTCAGAGATAAAAACAAAAAAAATAAAATTGAACGGATTTAAAATTTGATTTTTGTGAGTTTTTTTTTTTATATATTTCGAATTAAACGTTTTTTTATAAAATAAAGATCTACGTGGACCAATTACACTATTAAAAGACACTGAAAATAGTTATGGACTTCATTTGTTATCCTCCGTTATTTATAGCTAGTGAAAATTTATCACTAATATATTATTAAATAAAATTAATAGTAAAATTTTAATATTTTATCACAAAATTTGTTGGTTTGCTAATTTTTTGAGGTCTTAACCAAAGGAATAGCAAAACTTTGTGATTTTATTATTTTAAAATGAATTATGTCACTAAATGAAGCTTATCATATGATCACGATATTAACTACTTTTATTATAACTCATTTTATTTGCTTTATATTATTTCAAGTCAATCAACATTTATTGTTTCTTTTTCATTTTATGTACTTTCACTTATTATTTCATGTCAATGCACAATTGTCATTTTTTTTATCTTGTTTCACATTGAATAAGTTATATTATACAAACAATATGTTTTGATTATCTCAATTTGTATGATTCTAAATCACTTTTATAAATTAAACTATATGTGAAAGTAAATAAGGATCAAAATATAGTACACAAATGAACAAGAATTGAGATTTTCATAAGGATTATAATATAAAAACCATCTCTTTTTGATTAAGAACTCAATTATTACAATACTATATTAACTTAGAAGTATTATAAAATTTCTTATCCATAAACTATACAAAGTAATCCAAAGAACATGAAGATCCCACCAAATCTTGTAAGGCCAAGATCTTGATCAGATTGAAAAAGGGTACATAAAAAATAATTATTAGTAATAATTAATTCTTAATTATTATGAATATATATTTTTAGCGATAATAAATATTTTTTTTATGTATCTCTATTAGCAACATTGGTTCTGATGAGATTTAGCTAATGTCGATGAATATTTTAACATTCTTTATTAATGTCAATATTTAATATTGGTAAACGTTATTTTTATCGTAACGAGAGTTCAATTTCAAGATCATTTGGAAACATCCCATGATATTTAGGGAAGCTTCCTTAATTTGGCAAAAGCGTAAAGGCTAATTTTTTTTTATTTTTTTTAGGGGTTTTGGGGGGGGGGGGGGGGGGGGAGAGCTAATGGTATGTTTGTTATACTATACAGGGAAGAGACTCTAATATGTCATTAAATTTTTAGAAAATGGTTTATTTATGTCATCAGTTAAAAGTTTGACTCATTTATGTCATTACTGTTAAAGAAAAGGCTCATTCATGCTATTATTTTTTAATAATGACTTTGCAAAACCTGACACGTGATCAATTATAATTCGGCTACGTCATCAATTTTTTAAACTAAAAAAATCAAAATAAAATTAATTCAATTTTTTCAGAATTTTGATTTTCTTATTTAAAAAATTGATGACGTGACCCAATTATAATTGGCCACGTCATCAATTTTTTAAATAAATAAAATTAATTCAATTTTTTTCCAGAATTATGAGTTTTTATTAAAAATATTGATCATATGACCGAATTATAATTGACGATATATCAAAAAATAATTTTACAAAACTATTATTAAAAATAATAGTATGAATAAATTTTTTCTTTAACGATAATGACATAAATAAGCTAAACTTTTGCGGAACGTGTTTGCCCCACACTCACATCGTATCATGCCATTCACACATATCTTGTGGAGGGCAAATTGAACTACTTTGGCCAACAAAATAGCCTCACTTAAATTGATAAGGACATTGTCCCCACTCATGTGTGCTCAATTTTTTTTTTCTCTCTCTCACTCTTTTTAATTTAGCATTTGAAATTTTCACCAAATTATATTTTTGTCAATTAAACTCAATAAGAGGGTAAATTATTCATATTTCTCCAATTTTCAATGTGCTCTTTTTATTTCTACAATCCATTTTAATAAATTGAAAAACGTAATTGTTAAAATCATTGTCATGTTATTCAAAAATCACAATTTTGAATAGTAACAACAATGTCTTGAAAATAATGAAAACAATTCTTGATAATCACAAGGGATATACTTCCTCATTTCAACAATAATTCTTCGCTATAATATTTTAAAATATTCAATAATATCTATTCACTTTATGAAATTAATGCATAATTTTATATTTAATTTTTAATTTATCTTATCATAATTATAATTAATATTCTTAAGATATTACATTTTATTATATTTAATAAATGATAAATAATAATTCTCTTGTATAGTTTGTGAGCTATTATATAGGAGCGAAAGTTTTATTTTGTGCGCAACAAAGAATAATAGCTACGGATTTCCATTGTCATAAAAATAAAATAAAATTACTAGATAAGTATTTATTTTTATTAAGAAAAAATGCACAAGTATCGTTCAGTCTATGTTCGATATTTCATAGACACACTTATACTATATTAAGGTACTATTACTTCTGAATTTATTTTATAAGTAATTTTCTATCATTTTTTCGACCTATGTGACACTAATTTTAAAAAAAAAGTCAACTAGCGTTGAATCCACAAAATAATGCCACGTAGATCAAAAAAGAGATAAAAAATTATTAATAAAATAATTTAAAAATAATAACATCTTAATATTATATAAATATGTCTCTAATTTTGAAGAAATACTTATACATTATCTCTTTTATTAATCCAAAAATTTAGTACATCGAGTTATACTTCTTATACTCTTTTCAACTATCTTAAAAAAAAGTGCATTTTTTAAGAAAGAAAGAAGAGAAAATGGATACATCCACTAAAGTCACCGTCCACCGAGTAGGTGAAAAACAGCAAATAAAAATTTCTTTTCTAAAAAAATTAACCTAATCCCAATTAAAAAAATTATAAATTATAATTAATAATTTACTTCATGAACGAGATCTCTAATTCAACTAAATTGATAGGAGAATTAATAATCAAATTTCTCAATTCTCAAAACTCGAATATAAGACAAAGAGTAAGAAAGGGAAATTCCAATCTTATTATATTTTGGCTCATTTCATAATTTCACTAAATTGACCACAACTTACATTTCATACATTGTTGAGCAAAATGAATTGAGAGTCTCAAACAACCCCTCTTTCAACAAATTTAAAAAAAAAAAAAAAACCTAATTCTATCTAACTCGTTCGATCTCTTCAAAAATGTCAATTTAACACATATCGAATACGTATGTGCAACAATATTTTTGAAGAGTCAGAACTCACAAGGTATAGTAATAGTAGTAATAATCAAGAATACAAAACTAAATGTTTTGAACATAAAGTACATAAATACTTCCTTTTAAACCTAAAACAAATAGGAAGAAAACAAAGACGAAAACGCCCTTCAACATCAATAGCTTGAACTTTTCCACCACAAGAAGGACATGCCCCTGGTGCTAATTTTCTTCCAAGCTCTTTTTCATCTTCATCACAAACACATGAAAAACAAAACATCTTTTATTTGTATTTTTAAAAAAAAATATAATTCAAACTTTTTTTTCTATTTCTTATAAATAATATCAAAGAAAATGTTTATTTTTTTTCCTTGAGGAATTTTGAGGACAAAAAAAGAAAGAGAGAGAAGAGAGAGAGAGAGGTGGTGAGATTTTTGAGGTATGAGGTAAGATAGGTGACTATATATAGAAGCATAAATCTATGATGTGGGTCTAATATTTTATAAAATAAAGGATATATTATAAAATGATTTATGCACTTTCACTATGTATACTTTATTTTATTTTTAAAAAAATTGTGTTTGGTGTTTAGTATTTGTACGAGAGTGAGATTAATTTATTATGTAAAATAAGATTATTATTTTTTATTTTCAAGGATTAAATGCAAAATCTATATATATATTCATTGTATTAAAAAGAGAAAAGATTCAATAACATTTTTGGAAAAGTCTTATTTATGTCATCAGTTAAAGTTTGGTTCATTTATATCATTACTGTTAAAGAAAAGCCACATTCATGTCATTATTTTTTAACAGTGGTATTGTAAAATCATTTCTAACACATGTCTAATTTAATTCGGCCCGCGTTATCAATTTTTTAATTAAAAAAATAATAATATGAAGAAAAAAAAAGTTGAATTTAATTTTTTTGACTTTTTTTTATTAAAAAATTAATAACGTGGCCGAACTATAATTGCAACGTCATTAATTTTTTAAAATAAAAATTTAAAATTTCGAATAAAATTGAATTAATTTTTTTGATTTTTTATTAAAAAATTAATGACGTGGGCCGAATTACAATTGGACAAGTGTTAAAAATGGTTTTGCAAAATCACTGTTAAAAAATAATGGCGTGATTGGGTCTTTTCTTTAACAGTAATGATATAAATGAGCCAAACTTTTAACTGATGACATAAACGAGTCTTTTCTGAAAGTTCAATGGTGTATTTAAACATTTTCCCTATTAAAAATATTATTAACAATAAATAATTCTTAATTAACGTTAAATATATATTTTTTAGCGGTAATTAAAAGTTATTTTTATTATAGTAATTAGAGTTGGAACTTGTCTGATCCATCTAAAAAAAACTAGGCTTTAAGCCGGATTATTTTTCATTTTTAGAAATTAAATTCAAAATTTATTAAGATACTTTATTTTTTAGTTTGTTTGAAAGGGAATATTTTTTTTTAAATGTATATATATTTAATACCTCTTTCATTCAGTGACGTGGTATAAATTATACATTAAAATTCGAATAACGTTACACTCATAAGGACATTATAATTTATAAAAAATGTTAAAATTCTTGACGTAAGATAAATAAGATCATTTCAATTTCACTATTTATTTTCTTATTTTACTTTTAAAGAGATAATTTGTAATCACATCAATTGATTTATTTATCTTACCTCATAAATTTTAATATATATTTTTTATTTAAAATTACTAACAGTTAAATATCATCACGACAGACATAATCCATTTATTTTTAGTATCTCACTTAACATATTTATTTAATAGCTTAAATACAAATAACATTTTATTACCAATACATCTTTATTTTATTTTATTTTATTTTATTTTATTTTATATGGTACACTTGGAATATGTTTATTTTACACGTGTGGGGGTGGGGGTGGGGTTATTGAGTTGAAAAAGAGAGATCTAGAGAAGTGTAGGCTTCTACGTGGCAAGTGTGTGGATTAAAGTAAAGCCAAATAGACAAACCAAAAATATCAAATTGAAAAAAAAATAAAATGGAATTAAATGCTCCAAAAATATGTTTATTGGTTTTGGTTTGATGCAAATTTTCATATTTAAGAAGGGAAAAATCCAAACAATAATGGCTTTGGTTTGGTGTTGATAGAAAAACAATAGTTTGAACTATAATTTTTTTCCATATTCAGATTTGCATCGAGAAATCTTATATATATTGAGTAAATTATTTTTCAATAAAATCAATTTCGTATTTAAGAAAATTTAAATTTAAATTCAAAAATTTTTAATTAAAAATAAATATATATTTATCATTCTATCATAATTCGATAAGCGACAATTGAATCAATACCAATTACATTATATAACATTTTCAATTGTAGGTCTAGAAATTGATTAAAATATAATGTACCTTGTTTAATTTTCAACCTTTCTTTAACACGTGGTTTTTGGAACTTATTGTTATTGTGTCAATTGGTCTAGTATTTTTAATTTACTTGATTTTAATAAGCATATTGTGTTATGAATCCAAAAGTTGACTAAGGAAATTTTAATACGTTACTTGATTAATTAGACTAATTTTTTATTTTATTATTGAGGATTCAATTTTTTGCTTGAAAATATATATTAATTTGTCATTTTGAAAAGAGCTTATGCATCAATAAATTCTCAAATAAAGAAAATTACATCTTATTCACTTAGGAATTAAAATCACATTTTTCCTACTCAAAAGACCAATCAAATTATGAAACTATTGATGGATTAGCAAGAAAGTAATAAATATTAGGTTAGATTTTTACCACTAAATTGAATCATAAAATCGTGTGGATACCTATTCTATTTTAATCAGATAGGTGAATCTTTATCACTTATACCTATTTTACTAAGAAAATCTTTTAGAAAACATAACCGAATTAATAAAGTAAAATAAAATAAGAAAATTAATTCGACTTACAAAATCACTAATAACTTTTATGGATCATAAAAGAGTGATAGAGTCTCATAAACAATGACTAGTGTTACTCTTTTTACTATTAAATTTTATTTAATGAATCATTTAAGGTGAATTAAGAGGGAATAGTTCTTTAACTAACAAATTCTAAGAATCCATCCCTAAAAAATCAGGAGAATCATCCTTTTTGTATGCACAAAAGATTGATACTATTGAATACTTGAAATTTCTATCTAAATATTGTAACGTATTCACCCATTTTTGGGTATTAGGCCCAAACATGTCATGATTATTTAATGGGGAACTTACACATATAGCCATTTAAAAATTGTCTAATTATTTCCATAGCTATAGTTTGATAATTACAATTAGTAACTACATGTTATAGAGATAAGAGAGGCGAGCGAGACTGGGAGAGAGAGAGGAGAGAGACAAGAGAGAGGGCAAAAAGTGGGAGAGATGTGAATTGTATATGTATATTGGTTTAGATGTATAATTGTATATTTTACATATGTATTTGTATATATAGCAATCAAGATTGGGGGAGGGAGGCGAGAAGCGAGCGAGATTGGGAGAGAGGAGAGCAAGAAAGGCCAGAGAGTGGGAGAGCGGTGAATTATATATGTATATATTAGTTAGATAATTGTATATTATACATATGCATTGGTATATATAACAAGCGAGATTGGGAGAGGGAGGAGAGAGTCGAGCGAGAGAGTGGGAGATAGGTGAATTGTATATGTATATCGATTAGATATTTATATATTATACATATGTTTTGAATATTTTGACGAATTAAACATAAACAAATGTGCTAATTATATAAGCTAAAAGTCAGCCCACGTAATTAATGTGTAATGTTAGTCGTTAGTGATAATTATAGCTAACTGTAACTATGATGAGTAATTAAGTAATATAAATTTACTTAACCGCATAATTTTTTAAATGTGATTAAATTCAGTCAATTAGTCTTAGCTTATTTCCTTAGGTGCCCACCCTACTTGGCACCTTAATCTTTGTATTGGTTCATTTATTAGAACTAATGCATGTTCCGTAGATCGAAAGGGAAATTAATTTTTTTATTTTGAGTATTGCAATTAGAATGGTCAGCGTTTAAGCGAATTCAGAATTTAAGTTTTATGAATTCAATTTTTACGATTCTTAACATTATACCTATTATATTAGGTATTGCAATTGTAATATTTTATAAAATTATATTCTACATTAAAAATGCTAAATTCAAATGAACTTTATACTAAAAATGTAATCTCCACTACTAGGTTTGAGAGGCAGAACTCGATCTCAAGGGTAAAAGTTAACTATTCATAAATATAAAAAGGGATGAATCTTTTTAAATATAATCAAGAATTCAATAAGACCAAATGCTTAGAACATAAAGTACATAGATACTTCCTCTTCATCCTATAACAAATTGGGAGGAAAAAAAACTTCAAGCTTCCTTCACAATGTGGACAAAACCCTAATTCCTACCTCCTTTTCTTCTTTATTGAAAACACATTTCAAAAAACACATTTTCTAATGGCTTTTCAAAAAATGGGAAATATATGTTTTTCTTTTTAAGAGAATTTGGGGAGAAAAGTTTAGTTTTTTTTTTTTTTTTTTAAAAAAAGAATAAGCTTAAAGGCTAAGTTATGAATAAAACTATTTACTAGGTTTTGTTTTATAGTAGTTAATTTTTTTGAATGAGTCTCTCTTAATTTCAATGATGTGGATATACATTGGATATAAATTGTCATATCATTTTTATCAATACAAATACTATTTTTCTATGAAGAAAATATCAAATTCATCTCCAAAATTAACCTTTCGAAAGTGTTCCACTGAAAAAATGTCTTTTTTATTCACTTTACTCAACGTTAATGGCAATGACAACACAACTATTTTTTTAAAAAAAGTAAAAAAAAACGGAAAAATCTACATACAATAAGATAACAGAAATGACATAATAAACGAAAGGAAAAAGATTAAATAATATGTCATTAAATTTTGAGAAAAAATTTATTTTTGTCTTTAGTTAAAAGATTGATTCATCTATATTATTTCTGTTCGAGAATAAATCTTATCCATGTCATTATTTGTTAATTGGAAACAATTTTAGTTTTGCATTATCATTTTTAACATGTGGTCATTATGGTTCGATCACATAATTAGTTAAATCATTTTTTAAGGAAAAATGTTCAAATATATCGTCAAATTTTGAGAAAAGACTCTTTTATTTCGTTAGTGTTAAAACTTGAAGCTCGTCTATGATACTCAATTAACAAATAATGAAATGAATAAATATTTTTTCAAACAAAATGATATAAATAGATCAAACTCATAAATAAACCCAAAATTCGATGGTATATATCATCATTAGCACCTAAAAAAATGCAGCAATAGGTTTTGGAATTTTAGTCCAACTCTTGTATCACAATAAAACCATTTTTGTCGGATTAACAATAAATTTTTTTTATTAATAGTGATCACATAAAAATAAATATGAATATCATAATTTAAAAAAGAGATGAACCAAAATTTAATTGTGAAAAAGACTAGAATAGCTTAATGTAGAACACACCAAAAAATTATACGGTATTTGATTGAGTGTGAAACTTATCGAAAGCTTCTTATTCTTCTTTTTCGTTTTCAGTTTGCAATAAAGAAAATCGTGAAACAGCAGAGATGAATTCAAAATTTAAATGTTATGAATTTCATTTTGTAGGTTCACTGATTACAATTTTAGTATATTTTTATATATAAATTTATGTTCTCTAGTTATAAAGTACCCAATTCAAATGAATTTGATACTCTGATGGCTACAAAAATTAAAAGTTTTAATTACTTATTGCAATTTAAAAATATTTTATACATAAATTTGTGCTCTCCAGTAAAATACTGAATTCAAATGAATTTGATATTTGGATAGCTACAAAAATTAAAAGTTTTAATTACACATTATAATATTAGTATATTTTTGGATAAAAATTTATGCTCTTTATTAAAATACTGAACTCAAATGAACTCTATACTACTATCGCTAAAAGAAATTAAAAATCTGAATTACTCATTGCGATATTTAGTATGTATTTATATATAAATTTATACTACACTAAAATGCTGAATTCAAATGATCTCGAATTCTCGATACTAGCTACTATGACTACAAAAATTAAAAATCCAAAGTTAAATTAAAAATCCAAAGTTAAATTATTTATAAATATAAAAAGACATAATTTTTTTTAAAAAATGAGAAAAACTTTTACTTTTCACCATAATAATCAAGAATACAATAAAACCAAATGTTTAGAACACATAGTACATATATATTTCCTTTTCATCTTATAACAAATTGGGAGAAAACAACACTTGAAACTTCCTTCAACATCTATTGCTTCAACTTTTCCTTCACAATGTGGACAAAACCCTAGTGCTATTTTTTTTCCAACCTCTTTTTTTTCTTCATTACAAACACATCTCAAAAAATGCATTATCTCTTCTTCTTCTTCTTTTTCAACAAATGAAAAATGGATTTGTATCTACTTTAGAGGTTTTGGGGGAGAAGAGGTTCTTTTATATATATATATTTTTAAAAATAATCTTAGGGGCTAAGTTACAAGTAAATCTTATAATTCCTAGTTTTGTTTTTTAGTAGTTGTATTCTTTTTTACTAACTTGACTAGTAGTTGTGTCACGTGTGAGCATGAAAAAGGTACTACTAGGTTGTTCTAGAACATTTTAATTTTTTTTTTATATAATTTATTTTAATGTGATTTACTGTTAATTTTCAGAAATCTAAACTACAATGTAACAAAAATTCAGGAAGAAGAAGAATTTCATTGAGAGAAAATTTGTGTTTTACATTCAGGAGGGGAGTCTAATTTCAGTCCAGAGGAAAAATTAAAATGAGATCATCATAGTGGAAAATGCTCTCTTTTTGCTAGGAGGAGTAGACCTAGCTAAACCTCATTAAATCCTCGTGTTATTTTTTTTTCTATTTTCTTTATTTGTAATTGTGTGCTAGTTAATCCACGATAATTTCAGAACTTTAGATTATTCATTATCTTGAAACATCGAAAAGTAAGCAACAAAACAGAAATAACAACAGAAAGGAGAAGAAGACATAAATATATACAATCATACAAGATTCAATTGCAAGACCTATTAGACGAAGGTACAAAACTAGTAAAATGAGTATAAGCTACAAAATAAACTAAATAAGTATAGAATTTTCCGAATACAAAAGACTAGACAAAAATTGTATAGAGATGGAGATGAATCTAACTAGGTCTCTATCAACTCACCCTCTATCTCTGAAAGCCCTCATTATTGCATAGTAATCAACAATTTTGGCTGGCGCTCAGATGAAAAACTGATGTATAGTGTAGCATTTGTCCAAAACAACAGGTACCTAGTAGACATCATAAGATGATTGAGCTTAGAAAGTAAATACATAGTGAAAAGCGAGGAAATAAATGGTAGATAAACGTCATATAAATGGAACGATGGTCGAAAGTCTAACTATACACCTCGATAATCTAGTAGGAGCAGAGCGATAAGGTAAAACAATTATCTATAACCTAACTGGATCCTCATAAGCTCAAAAAGTACACTATGCTCAATTAAAAGATAAATAATCCAAATGGACCTCCATTAGCCCGATTAGTACATAAAAGAGCTAATGATATCATATCTCCAGCTATGAAACTTAAACGGTTGACCCTGGATTCGAACCGCGACGAAGGCACCCTGAAGAACCCAATAGCATACAAGACATCATGACACAAACCTGACTAGAAGAAACGTACCCGAACTCAAACCACAACTAGTAAAAATGTGCCCAAACCTCAAACTAGATAGTACACTTCCTAGGACTCAATAAACACATATTCATCATAATGTTGGAGCAATTATAGAATGAAACATCTTTTTAAATCACAAGGACCCACTCCATATCGAAACCCATGACCCAATCCAATGTAACTAATAAGGCCCAAAATCACAAGTAAAATACGTTGCGACCGCAGCATAGAGCAATTATGGATGAAAGTGTTAGTAAAAAAACTTACAAGATAATAAAATTGCAAGATTACAATTGAAAATAAAATGAAGAAAGTAATCTCTTCAGGCTGAGGCGCGGATATCTCGCTCTCTTTAAGGAGATTCAAGCCCACTGC
Source organism: Solanum lycopersicum (assembly GCF_036512215.1). Classification (NCBI taxonomy): domain Eukaryota; kingdom Viridiplantae; phylum Streptophyta; class Magnoliopsida; order Solanales; family Solanaceae; genus Solanum; species Solanum lycopersicum. The sequence goes on from NC_090806.1 coordinate 4,975,343, forward strand.
AGCAAATGTTTTCACCGGTCCAGCAGTAGTCCTCTTTGACTTGTCCCCTCCAGGATACAACAGCCTTTACAAAGTATAACTCAACAACTCTGGACAAGAGTTGAGTCCAAAGCTCCACAAAAAAAGAACATCTCCCTTCAACTAATAAGAACTCTCTTTAGACTAACTCTTTCACTCTTTGTTTTCTCTTATGAATTGTGTGTGACTAAAACCAAATGAAGACTACCACTATTTATACTACAAGAAGTCTTCCTAGCAATGAATAGGAAGATAATGGAGGTAGTAAATAGTGAAGATAATGGCCTTAGGAGTTACATAGGTTACAATGGGAGTTACATAGGTTACATAAGTTACAATGGGAGTTACATATGTTACAAAGGGAGTTACATATGTTACATAGGTTACAAAGGGAGTAATGGAGGAATTAAGAATGAAATACATTGATGGATAACCAATGCTAATGGATGATGTAGAAGTCATCCATTCTTATAACTCCAAAATAAAGCAATTTAATAGGTTAAATATTAATATTAAAATGCTAATAACCTAACAATCCCCCACTCATTTTAATATTTAGATAAGAGAGTATATCAGCTGAAGGAAGACTACTATGCATAATTAAGGTGTGCTTTGCATTGAACCTCCACTTAGTGAAACAGTAACTTTTACTCCAGAGTCGTAGTGGTCTCAGACTTGAACTATGACTGCTTAAGGGAAATAAAATATCACTGCTCACACATAATAATCAAGGTGTTGACATGAGCTTTAACAGCCAGCACGTTATGGCCATGTGCTATCCCGGTTTCATGAGTGCATTTGAGAATAAGCCCCATTCTCATAGGAAGCGACCTACTTCCACACATCACATAGGTGAAATCTGTCGAGAGTGCTCCTGTAAGATTAACACTCCACCCATACGGGCTACAGATATTCATTAAGAGTTTTATCAACTCAACCTTCACAAACTACAGGAAATAATGCACTCACATCATAGGGAGGGAAAAAAATAGTGCATTTTTCACAACAAGTCATCATATGATTAGTTTTTCCCTTTGAACCTGGTTATAGGATCTCTAGTCCCCAGGTTGGGTTTCCTCATATATGACTCAAGAATTTGTAGGCTTCAATCCCATCCCCCTCGATGTGCTCCAAACCTTTTCTCTTGTTAAGGCCTTTGTAAGAGGATCTGCAAGATTATCACAAGATTTGACATAATCAACATTAATGGTACCATTTGTCAAATACGATCTTACATTACTGTGTTTCCTCCTTATAGGTCTGGATTTACCGTTGTAATAACGGTTTTGAACTCTACCAATTGCAGCGGTGCTATCACAATGAATTAAAATAGGAGGAATTGGTTTTTCAAAATAAGGAATTTGAAACAATAAATCTCTTAACCAATTCGCTTCCTCACTAGCTGAAGCTAAAGCAATTAGTTCAGCCTCCATGGTAGAATTGACAATTATAGTTTGCTTTTTTGATCTCCAACAAACAGCACCACCACCTAAAGTAAAGACATAACCAGTTGTAGAACAGGAATCACCTGACAAAGTGTTCCAATCCGCATCACAAAAGCCTTCAAGTACAGCAGGATACTTTTTATAGAACAAACCACAATTTTTCGTTCCAATTAAATATCTCATAATTCTTGTTATAGCATGCCAATGTTCATTACCTAGCTTGCTTGTAAACCTGCCAAGTACTCCTACTGCATATGCAATATCAGGCCTAGTGCAATCAGTCACATATCTCAAACTTCCGATTATACTAGCATATTCCTTTTGATTTGTTACAACATTTTCACTTTCAACAGGAAATAAGTGAACACTTGAATCAAAAGGAGTAGCAACATGCTTGCAATCATGAAAGTTATATTTTTTCAAAATTTTCTCAACATAATGTGACTGGTCAAGGAAAATCCCCTCACATGTTCTTGTTATTTTTATTCCAAGAATAAAATTTGCCTCACCAAGATCTTTCATATCAAAATGGCTTCTAAGAACATTTTTAGCTTCATCAATAACATTCATGTTAGAGCCAAAGATCAACAAGTCATCAACATATAGGCAAATGATCACATGTGAATTATTCCAAGACTTATGATATATGCACTTATCACACTCATTTGTCTTAAAACCATTTTCAATCATGCAGGAATCAAACTTTTCATGCCATTGCTTTGGTGCCTGTTTTAAGCCATATAGGGATTTAGTAAGTTTACATACTTTGCTTTCTTGGCCTGCTTCAACAAAACACTCGGGTTGGTCCATATAAATTTCTTCATTTAGGTCTCCATTTAGAAAAGCAGTTTTTACATCCATTTGATGAATTTGCAAATCAAAAATTGCAGCCATAGCAACTAAAAGTCTAATGGATGTAATTCTTGTTACCGGAGAAAAAGTATCAAAAAATTCTAGGCCTTCTAGTTGTTTAAAACCTTTTGCAACTAGCCTAGCTTTGTATTTATCAATAGATCCATCCGGTTTCAACTTTTTCCGTAAGACCCATTTACAACCAATTGTTTTACAACCCGGTGGTAAATCAACTAACTTCCAAGTTTTATTAGAAATTAGAGATTCCATTTCATCATTTACAGCTTCTTTCCAAAAAATAGAATCATGTGAAGATAATGCTTCTTTCAAAGTTAGAGGGTCATTTTCAACATTAAACACATAAAAATCAGGACCAAAATCTTTTTCTACTCTAGCTCTTTTACTTCTTCTTAACTCAAAATCAACAACTTCTTTATTTTTCAAAGTTGAAGTAGAAGAACTAGGTAGTGACAAAATATTTTGTTCAATCCTTTGACCCCCACTATTTTTAGTATCAAAAGGAAATTTATTTTCATGAAAAATAGCATCACCAGATTCTATTACAATATTATCTTCAAGATTAAAAAATCTATAGGCTGTACTATTTGAAGCATAACCAAGAAAAGCACAGGTAGTAACTTTCTTACCCAACTTTGTAATCTTGGGATCCATTAGCCTCACAAAGGCTAGACAACCCCAAACTCTTAGATATCCCAAACTTGGCTTGTAACCTTTCCACAATTCAAAAGGTGTCAATTTAGACTTTTTATGAGGCACACGATTCAACACATAACAAGCAGTTAAGATAGCTTCACCCCAAAAATTTAAAGGTACATGTGACTCAATTAGCATGGCATTAGTCAATTCAACTAAAGTTCTATTTTTCCTTTCTGCTACTCCATTAGACGAAGGAGAGTAAGGAGGAGTAGTTTCATGAATTATTCCCAATGATCTAACAAAAGAATTAAACTCATTTGATTCATATTCACGGCCTCTATCATTTCTAATTCTTTTTATTTTTCTTCCAAACTGATTTTCAACCTCATTGAGATAAGTTTTGAAATTTTCAAAAGCATCACTTTTATTTTTCATCAAGTAAACATATGTAAACTTAGAAAAATCATCAATAAAAGTGATAAAATATCTATTACCTCCACGAGTTAGAATTCCACCAAGTTCACAAATATCAGTATGAACTAATTCTAACAAATCAGTTTTTCTTTCAACTTGAAAATGAGGCCTTTTAGTGATCTTGGCTTTACTACAAGCCTCACACTTTTCAAAATTCTTTTTAACCATTGGGATTAATCCTAAACTACTCATGATTCCAACATAACGATCATTAATATGACACAAACGAGCATGCCAAAAATTAGTAGAAGAAAGCATATAAACAGAAGTAGAAGTTTTATTCATTTCAACATTCAACTTAAACATCCCATCACATGCATACCCCTTACCCACAAAAATACCTTTCTTCACTATTACATATTGATCAGATTCAATAATTTGTTTAAAGCCTGCTTTATTAAGAAGAAAACTAGACATCAAATTTTTTCTCATAGAAGGAGTATAAAGTACATTTTTCAGTGTTAATATCCTTCCAGAAGTAAAACACAATTCAACATCTCCCTTTCCAAGCACTTGAGTAGTGTGAGCATCACCAAGCATGATGGTTTTGGGCTCCTCAAAATGAGTATATTTTTTAAACCAGTCTTTGTCATAACAGACATGACGGTTTGCACCAGAATCAGCCCACCATCCATCAACATTCTCAACCATGTTTATGTCGGTAATCACCGCCACAAAAGGTTCTTCGGTAACGTTTGCCTGAGGGTTAGGACCACGTTTCCGGAATCTGCAAAATCGAGCAATATGCCCACTCTTGCCACAAACAAAGCATGGTCCCTTTTCTTGAACTTGTTGAGTTTGTGCTTGGTGATTTTCACCATTATTCTTCTTGGGAGGTCTACCATTATTTTTCTTGAATTTTTTCTTCTTAGGCTTTAAAGAAGTATTTTTGTGAGTTTCAGGAGTAGCATTATTCGAAGTAATTAAATTTACCTTCGATGTGATGTTGTTCTCTTCTGTTTGTAAAAGTGCATCTTGGCCTCTTGCTTCTTCTTCCATGCGGATTTTCATTATCAAGCTTTCAAGAGAGGTTTCCTTTTGTTTGTGGCGCATAGTTTTTTGAAATTCCTTCCAAGAAGGTGGAAGTTTATCCACTATGCCACAAACAATAAGGTTATCTCCAATTTTAACCTCTTCGGACCTAAGCTCTCCAACAATCATGATGAAGTCTTGAGCTTGATCTACCACTGATTTGTTGTCCACCATTTGGAAACGAAAAAATCTACTAGCTGCATATTTTTTCGCTCCAGCCTCTTCGGTATCATACTTACTCTGCAATGCCTTCCAAATTTTCTTTGCACTAGAGTAAGTTCTATCATAATAATCATAAAAATTATCAGATAGACAATTAAGAAGATAATACCGACACTTATAGGAATCACCATCGTACTTTTCCACTTTCTCTAGATGAGAAATAGTTTCATCATCATTCATAGTGGTGATGTCTTCTTTATTTGGATTCTTCTCCGTTAATACATAAGAAACATTGAGAAGACTTAAGTAGAAAAGTACTTTACCCTTCCATCTTTTGAAATGGTTACCATTGAACCGAAATGGCTTGTTAAGATCTCCATCTTGACATCCGCGGTTTTTTCAATTGTAGCCATGTTGAATCTCCTTAAAATTGTTAGTGAAAAAACTTACAAGATAATAAAATTGCAAGATTACAATTGAAAATAAAATGAAGAAAGTAATCTCTTCAGGCTGAGGCGTGGATATCTCGCTCTCTTTAAGGAGATTCAAGCCCACTGCAGCAAATGTTTTCACCGGTCCAGCAGTAGTCCTCTTTGACTTGTCCCCTCCAGGATACAACAGCCTTTACAAAGTATAACTCAACAACTCTGGACAAGAGTTGAGTCCAAAGCTCCACAAAAAAAGAACATCTCCCTTCAACTAATAAGAACTCTCTTTAGACTAACTCTTTCACTCTTTGTTTTCTCTTATGAATTGTGTGTGACTAAAACCAAATGAAGACTACCACTATTTATACTACAAGAAGTCTTCCTAGCAATGAATAGGAAGATAATGGAGGTAGTAAATAGTGAAGATAATGGCCTTAGGAGTTACATAGGTTACAATGGGAGTTACATAGGTTACATAAGTTACAATGGGAGTTACATATGTTACATATGTTACAAAGGGAGTTACATATGTTACATAGGTTACAAAGGGAGTAATGGAGGAATTAAGAATGAAATACATTGATGGATAACCAATGCTAATGGATGATGTAGAAGTCATCCATTCTTATAACTCCAAAATAAAGCAATTTAATAGGTTAAATATTAATATTAAAATGCTAATAACCTAACAGAAAGTATGTTAAGTTTTTGCTTTAGGCTACTAATATGCTTGAATTGACTCATTCGGCTCAAGAAGCTTATACCCCAAAAACGGACATAATCCAACTTTAGATTCAAGCCAAATAGCTCATTCACCACCAAGCTCAACAATTGACCATTGAATCTTGCTGGTCAAACGCGCAATAACAAGCCTAACAATCAACCCACCCAAGCTCAAAATCACAAAATACATTGGGAAATAAGGTTGAAAAATAGATAAACCACTCGCAATGACCGCTAAAGTGGTGTCTTTGCCACTAAAAAAATGGATCCCACACCCAAGACTCTATTTTAGGCAAAATCTAAAAGGTAGCTTACAATGAGCTTAGAAGCCTCAGGACATGAATCAAAGGTTCTTCTAGACCAAACTCAACATTTCAAAGTTAAAGAACCATTAGAATAACATTGTGAGGTCGCTTACATGAAGTTTTGATCGAAGTCAACTGTTCATATTTCAAAGGTTCTCAAACACAAAAACTCGCATAAACACTAAATGAGCAACTAGGTACCAACCTGTCAGTACTAGCGAATCATTTATGATTTGTGGTCACTATAGAAAAGCTCTAAACGTCGAAAATATCACAATACTTTTAGTTAACCAACAAAAGTGAGAATCTAATTATTCTTCACATCTTAATTAGGAAAAATTGATTTCATTTAATAATTATGCATAAAGTAAATTTGTTGCAAAAATTTTTTTACCCTCTCCGTCTCATTTTATGTGGCACCATTTCTTTTTTGGTCAGTCCTAAAAGAAAGTCGCATTTTCTTATATGATAAGTATCTAAAGGTATAATTTCTCTTTTACCTTTATTGGTCCACTTAATTTTCTAATACATTTATGAGAAGAGAGAAAAATGAGTTACTTTTTGGAAGGGCAATTTGGTAAAACATTTCAAAGTTTTCATTATTTCTTGAACTCCATGCCGCTCAAATGTTGCCACATAAAATGGAACGGAAGGAATACTTGTCAAACACAAATTATTTACATATATATATATATGTTCAAGATGAGTCTTGACAATTACTATTAATTAGATATTAATTAATATGAACTAAATGGTTGTACAGGTTCATCACAACAGGAGTAGAAGAAAAGTTCCTCTTCGAACCCTAAAGAAAGTATGGAAAATTTTGTCCCATAATTTTGATGAAATGGGGAAGGAAACAAACCAAGCTATGATAAAGTTCAAAAAGCTACGTTGAGTTTCTTACAATTATAAATGAAAAATAAAAAATAATCCCAAGTATATGATTGAAGTCATTATTATGAAAAATACATTTTATTTTTTTTACTTTGAACTATTAATTGACCATACATGTTCTTTGATGAAATATTTCCATTGTTTTAACTTATATCCTTCAACTGCAATTTTGCATTTCAAAAATTAATCTTGTCCGTCGATTTTTATAAAAAAAAATAAGAAGAAACCGAGAAATTACATCGATTTTCTTTACAAGAATTACAATTTTTGCGCAAAAAAAAATGTTCTAGAAAATTAAACCAAGGGACATGGTGGATTTTCCCTCGATATTTTGGATGGACGATTTTTTTTTTACTTTTTTCATTATTTTAGTAGTGTAATAATGTTTATTTGTTTATCGAAGCAAGAAATACATAATTAAATGTCAAGATAACTATAAGAAAGGAAAATGACTTCCGTTCATAAATGAAATTTTTCCTTTTAAAAGAATACATATGTATGACATTTTTAACATGATTATAATTGAATCAAGGTTGAAGCTTCAAAGAAGATGAGAAGTGATCAATTGCCAGCTGGTTGTTGGAATTAAATGGTCTTTGCAACTCTATGTTTTAAAGTTTTATTTACCATAAAAAATTTGTTATAAATGTTATGTCTAAGAACATATATGTGTTTTGTTATAAATGTTGGTTTGAGTATTTTATGTCTAAGCATATTGCGTGTTTTTTTTTTTATATAAATGTTGGTTAAGTATTTTATGTTTAAGAACACATGTGTGCTTTGTTATAAATGTTGGTTAAGTATTTTATGTTTAAGAACATACATATTTGTTTTTTTTCTTTTCATTTTATTATGATTTTTGATCAATAATCTAAGGTAGATTTTTCTTGTACCCATTGGGGTGTAGTTTTTTCTTGGACTTGTTAAGAGTTTAATTTTTAATCAAATGAACTTTCACCATCAAAATATAGGTCAGAGAGTAATTTTAATTTGTCGTTTATTTGGTCAGATTTTAAGAGGTCAAAAGTTCGTTCATTTTTTTTTTATATAAAAAAAGTGCTTCGTTTTTTTTAAAAAAATAAAAGGTGTTTGATAAAGTTTTTGAGAGAAAATAATTGTTTCGGGGAGTATTAAAAGTTATTTTTATAAAATTGTATATTTTGTTCTTTGTATGAATTGATCATTAATTTTTATTGTTCAAATAGATTAGTTTTTAATATACCCATAAATGAGGCATAGTTTTGTAAAAATTAAAGGAATGTCCAACATAACTTTGTAAAATATTATGACATGAAAATATAAATTTATGTCTAGCGAAAAAGTAATTTGTTAGGCAAAAACTAAAACCAACATAAAATAGGGGCAAAAGTGCAAATCCATTGTTTTTTTAAAAATCTAAAAAAAAATAGTTTCACCCAAAATTTCTTCTCTGAAAACACTTTTTTTGAGAAAATACACTTAGAAATATTTTTTAAAAAGTTCGTTCAAAAACTAATTAATGTTTAAAAGTATATTTTTGAAAAATACTTATAAGTAAATTTTTGAAAAATACTTATAAGTAAATTTTAATAATTTAGCAAACAAGACATCTCATGTTTAATCATTAATTTCGAAGTTAATACTTAAAAATTTGAATATTTTAAAGTTGATACTTTAAAATTTGATGGACTATTAAATCATTTGTACATGTAACCTTGTTTCTTTCTAGTATGTCTTAAAAGGAATGATCCTCTTTTTATATTTGAATACAGTTTCACTTAATTTATATTGAATAACAAGTTTTTATGGCTTCATATAAAAGTTATGCCATTTTCAAAAAGAAAAATTATATATGATAGTAAATTAATAACCTAAAATAAATAGAGTAGCTAGAGTTTGATTTAATTGTGCTCCATAGCAAATGTTTGTAAAAATTGTCAGGCGCCTCTCTCCCAAATATCTCGCTCGCTTCCTCACGTTTTATACAAACACAAGCGTATAAAAATTATTTCTAATTATATAAATCAGAGAAAACTATACAAATACATATATTTTTGTTCCCCTTTCTCCTCTCTTCCAGATCTCGCTCGCCACTCTCCCAAATCTCGCTCGCCACCCTCACCTTTCTCGCTTATACAAACAGAAGCGAAATGTATAAATTGTGTTTTTGTTTGTATAAAGCGTGAAAAAATTGTATATACACATGCAAGTACATATATTTTCGTCCTATACACTTATAATTATACAACAAAAATACTCCCCTGCCCAGTTTCTTTTGCATTTCTCTCTTTCTCGTTTTATACAATTTTCAAATTATATCTAATTTCTCTCTTTCTCGTTTTATATAATTTGATTCAATTGTATATTCCTTGTCAAGTCTCTTTTGTCTTTCTCTCTTTTTCATTTTATACAAATTCAAATTGTATATAATCGTTCTATACATTTATAATAATACAATTCGTTTTATACACTTTGTTTTTATACAATTCTCTGCCCAAGTGTCTTTCTCTTTCTTGTTTATACACTTCATTTTATACAATTTGCTTCAACTGTATATGTATAGCAAATTATACAGCTTCTATGTTTGCTATGGAGCGCAACTATGCAAACTTTGCTATAACATACAAATATAATTTTTGTATTTGTTATATGTGAAAGTTGCCCTTTTCAAAATCACAATATAACTTTTTTTTTTAAAATAAAATAAAAATTTTTATATTTAATCAAGCGATGTCACATAAAATTATGATAAAAAAAGTAATTCACGTGTGAATTTAATAAATATAAGAACACACTAACAAATCTCTTTGGTACTATGAATCTAACCCTAAACTACTTTTCGTAATCATGCATTGTATTTACAATTGTCTTAGATTTGACATCATCTTTTCATCTCCCAAATTAAACAGCTCCTATAATATTAACTATTCCACTCTTTTTCCTTATAAAAATTTCTTAATTAACTTCACTTCAAAAAGCTTTCATATCATAAATGTTATATAAACATATCTGAAATGGAAAAAAGATTATTACAAGTTTGATTGAAGACTTAATGAGTCAAGTTATTTGATGTGAAAAAAAATAAAGATTAATGTTGAAGAATATTCTTATGGTTGTTGTTACACTATGTCTCTTGGTATTACCATTGGTTTTGCCACCTTTTCCACCACCACCAATTTTATTTCTCTTCATTCCACTTTTTATTATGATTTATCTCATTTTTCTAGCCATTACTCTACCCAATTTACCATTATAAATGGCTCATAAATCTTTTCTTTTTTTCAATTTCATTTGGTGTAAAAATTTCAAAGATTTTTATATTACTAGAAAAAATAGAAATGTAGTAGTTTTTATTTGAATGATGTAGGCATAAATGTGAATATTAATTGAGATTCATGTGGGTAGTGAAAATTCATATTACAATCTCAATTAATTTGTGATTTGTATTGTTAATTGTTTTCGTAATTAATTCACAATAATCCTTAGAAAGGGCATTAAAAAAATTAAAAAAAATTAGTCCTTCATATATATATATATATATATATATATATATATATATATATATATATATATATATATATATATATATATAATGAAAAATAATTTGAATTGTATTATAAAGAAAACTCAGAATATAAGAAGTAGAAGTCAAGAAGTATAAGATAGAGGAGATAATTTTTCTTATTCAAGTGTGTATTTCAAATGGTGAGTGATATCTCTATTTATAGCGTTAAGATATCACTCTCAAAGATCACCATGATAAATGCACAATTAATAGGTACATAGTTATCTACAAAGGTTCATGTCACCTTGAAAATGTAGATACATGATACGATAAGTTCATGAAAAAAGCAAATGGACAATCAACTGTTCAATAGATTTATAACAAATTGTAAGTAATCAATATTAATATCAAAGATAATAGATGAGAAAAAGAATATGTTTCTCTTAATATGTTAAAGTGACGAATAAAAATAAAAAATATTCTTAAATCTAGTGAACAAATAAAAGTAAATAAAAAAGTAAATTTTAAGTAGCATACTAACATTCATCTTTATTTCAATATTTAATAGTAAAGTAATCCATATATATAGAAGATTAAGAACAATCTTCAACATTGAACGTATAAGACTTTCCAAATTCATAACCCCCCATTGGACATTTTCTTATGTCAAAAGACACATTTATCTTATTGCCCTATAGAATTGTTATTTAATACTCCATCCTGTCCTAATTATTTATCTATTTTTTTTCTTTTTTACGTGTTTATTTTGATAAATTAAGAAAAAAATTATTTTTTTTATTAATTATATCCTTAATTAATTATTTTGAAAAGGTAAAAATTTTTAAAATTTAAAAATTTTAATTTATCTAAATCATAATTATTAGAGGAAAAATTGTAAACTCACTATGTTGATCAATAAGTTATATTTTATATATTCTTTTCTCATATGATATGTACCTTCAAATCTTTTCAAAAGCATTCGCTACCGGTGGTCAGAATTTTTTCTCATTCACATCTTTCTAAAGAAACTTCTACCTCGAGCACACGCAATGAAGCCATGGGTTACCGAAAGCGATCATATATATATATATATACCTTTTGTCTTTTAAACAAAGTCAATAATATATTTGATATTGAAATTAGAGGAACGAATGTCAAAATACTCTTAAAAAGTTACAACAAAGTTGTGATCTCCTAGATATTTCAATGGAAATTCCTTTGTAAGGTTGTTATTGTTATTTCCTTGTTATATTTAAAAAGGTTAGTTCATACAAAAATTTAAAGTGCGTACAAATTCACTATTTCAAATATTTAAAAATAATTGTTTTTATATAGTGACTTTACTAAAATTTAGGTAACATATATTTAAACTTAACCCCTCACATATAAACCGCGTTAAAAACACCCTCCTCTCCTCCGGAACCTCTTTAAAAGTGAAAGAAATATTTATATTTTTTTAAAAAGAAAATATCACTAGGAAAATTAAAGTGGGGAATGTATTAAAAGATCTAAAAGATGTGTTTTTTCAAATGTGTTTGTAAATTGTGGCTATTTTTATGTAAATAGTTGAACTTTGCGACCATTTCATCTAAAAGTTTATTGTTAGAATGCAACTTAAAAAGAATAAACTTTTATTATTTTCATTATATTCTCAACATAAATATTTATTGACTAACCGTTATTCTTGATTTAAACTTTGTTTACGCTAACTAGCCAACATAATGAGACCTAGTTTGAACACATACAAAAATTACGAGAAAAATAAATTATTGTAAAAATTAATAGAAAATTATTCATTTTTTATATTTTTAACACTAGTAGTAAAGTAAATGTTTTTGCCTTTATACTTTGTATCCCACCAAACAAATTAATATAATACAAAATAAAATAAGCTATAACAAAGTGGACACAATTTACATAAGGTTTTTGTCTACATGATGGTTCAAATAATTCATAAATAGGAGTACGAGGAACATAAAATCACCTAATGTTTTTCATCTAGAGCTTGTCAACATCTTCAACCTTTTTCGTGTTAATTAATCGAGGTAAAATAATAAATAATTTATATAAGTGAATTTCGGAATTTAAAGAAATTTATTTCATTCCTAGACTTCAAAACTTTTTGATTGGTTCATTTAAATGTTTTATTTTATCTAAGTGACCATTGAGAAAAATAGTTTGAATATATTTGTACGAGAGGCGAAGTCAGAATTAAGAGTTTGACGTTTCACAATCACTTTCTTATCATTGAAATAGGTTCACAAATTAAAATACATATATATATTTATTTAATATTCTAATAAAAATATAGTATCTACTAAAAATCTACTGAATTTGTCTGAACCCACAAACCCCATCTGGCTTTGCCTATAATTTATTCAACCTCTAGCTAAATATGAAACGACATGAGCAAATAACATTTTCATAATTAGAAGGAATATCTCAATAAAATCAATCTTTTCTATGAAATATTGAAATTTTTTTTGGTTTTCCAACCAAGCAATAATACATTTTTTAGTTTTTTTCTGTTTTACTCTTTGAAAGAAAATTCCTGTTAATCAAACTATCAAATCTCATTTCACTCATATAACTCAGTCTTCTGGGCTACAACTATGATGAAGTATCATTTTTTACTAAATTCACCATTCACTAAAAATGAGTCCAGAGCCTAAAGGGTATAAAATATTAATAAAAATTTCAAAACGGTATATAAAATTTTATATTAACTAAAACGGCAAAATCGCTGGAACAACAACGATTTTGCAAAATGTGATTTTTTTTAAAAAAAATTCAAATCGCTACCTAGGCAATGATTTTCAATTTTTTTAAAAAAATTCTTTTTTTTATAGAAAATCGCTGCCTAGGCAGCGATTTCCATTTTTTTTTATAAAATTCTTTTTTTTTTTAGAAAATCGCTTCCTAGGTAGCGATTTTCTAAAAAAACTTTCTTTTTTTTAAAAAAAAAATGAAAATCGCTGCCTAGGTAGCGAAGCGATTTTCTAAAAAAAAAGAATTTTATAAAAAAAATGGAAATCGCTGCCAATGATTTTCAATTTTTTTAAAAAAATTCTTTTTTTTTTATAGAAAATCGCTGCCTAGGCAGCGATTTCCATTTTTTTTAGAAAATCGCTTCCTAGGTAGCGATTTTCTAAAAAAACTTTCTTTTTTTTTAAAAAAAAATGAAAATTGCTGACTAGGTAGCGAAGCGATTTTCTAAAAAAAAAGAATTTTATAAAAAAAAATGGAAATCGCTGCCTAGGCAGCGATTTGAATTTTTTTTTTAAAAAAAATCACATTTTTGCAAAATCGCTGCAGTTTTTCTGATGGAGGAAATCGTCGTTGTTCCAGCAATTTTACCGTTTTGATAACATAAAATTTTATATATCATTTTAAATTTTTTATACATTTTAGGCTCCGAACTCCATTAAAAATAAAGAGTAGATTTTGACAAGTTAGGTCACTTGTCACCTTGAGCCATAATAATTAAAATATTTATAGTAAGGTTACATTTGTCACTCACTACCAAAAATAATATAATAACCCTTATTATCAAGCCTTACTATCCACATTAGTTTTCCAACAAATTGTGTCAATGTGAAATACCTCAATCTCACCATCATTTCCATTTCTAACATTTCAAAATAACATGAAGTACAAGAAAAAAATCACATACAAAAATCATTTGTATTCGTCATTTACGTCAAACAATAAATATATAACACATATTTGTCATACATAGTTGTTATTATTATTATAATTATGTAAAAAATGCATAAATTTGCAGTTACATAGTGTTAATTAAGAGTTAATTTCATCATATCTCTATTCTTTCCTAATTACAAAAATATCTTAAAATTAAAAGATATCAGATACATCAAAAAATCTGCAGTTACGTAGTTCAAAAATGTACCCGAAAGGGGATATGTATATATTCGAGAGAGGATAAGGATGTATTCAAGAGAGGATAGGAATGTATGATGTATCCGAGAGGGGATTTTTGTAATTTTGTAAAGAGAACATTACGTGGTTAAGCAAACTTATACTATTACTCATCATAACTATAATTTGCTCTAATCACTACAACAAAAATGACCATTAGCGACATTTAATTCTTAATTGCCGCTAAATATGTATTTTTAGCGGCAATTGTCACTCTTTGTATATGTCCCTAAAGCCTTTAGCCCATTGGTTCTATTGACACTTAACTAATGCCGATAAAGACTTTAGCACTCTTTATTAGTGTCAATAATTAATGCTGCTAAAAGTTGTTTTTGTTGTAGTGAATTACCACTGGCGACTAACATTACACATTAATTACGTGGGATGACTTCAAGTTTGTATAATTAGTCACATTTGTAAATATATAATTCTCCAGAATATACAAATACATATGTATAATATACAATTATCTAATAGATATACATATACAATTCACTTCTCTCCCACTATCTACCCTCTCTCGCTCGCCTCACTCCTCCCTCTCCTAATTTCGCTTGCAATATATACAAATGCGTGTGTATAATATATTATTAACTAACCAATATGCATATACAATTCATCTCTCTGCCCTCTATCGCTCGCCTCTCTCCTCCCTCTCCCAGTCTCGATCACCTCTCTCCTCCTTCTCCTAATCTCGCTAGCCATTTATACAAATACATATGTATAATATACAATTATCTAACCGATATACATATACAATTCCCTTTCTCACACTCTTTTCCCTCTCTCTCGCCTCTCTCCTTTCTCTCCCAGTCTCGCTCGCTTCTCTCCTCTCTATAACATGTAGCTACGAATTGTAATTATCAAACCTATAGCTATGGAGAGTAATTACACTATTTTTAAATGGCTATATTTGAAAGTTCATTTTTAAAAAAATGATAGAAAATTGTAGAGATTATTGTATGTAAGAAAAAAACTATTTTATTAAAATTAAGATAGATGTTTTTCACATAAAATTTTTAACTACTGCACTAAATTATTTCTTTTAATCAATCATTTTGAGTGTGATTAACTTTTTAATAGAGAATCACTATGGATGGGGATGTTTGGGCCATGATCAGTTGATGGGGCCATTTTCAAATCCTGAGCAATTATAAATGCATGCATGATAACAAAGTTTAAGGTTGGATTCATTGTACAAAAGATTTAAAAATAGTTTTCTTTTTGCTAGTGTTTTACAAAGTATCATTAAGACTAACAATTTGACATTATTATATCTTTGTTAAGAAGTCGGGGGAATTTTTTGTTCCTTATTGTTATTCGATTGTCATATTATTTTGTTGCTATTATGTTTTTACATTGTTTTGTCTTCTTTATATTTGAATTTTGATGTACTCGAGTCGGAAATTTTTTAGAAACAGAATTTTTACCTCTCCAAGATAGTAATAAGGTCTGCATATAGTCTTTCATCCGTAGATTTCACTTATTTTCCATGATATTATTGTTGTTGTGCTTGTATGGAGGACACTTTTTTTTAAAAATAAATCATTTTACTGTCTTCATATTTGATTGATAAAAATATTATATCCAAATGTTTTAAAAATAAGATATTGACTTCT
Organism: Solanum lycopersicum; assembly: GCF_036512215.1. Taxonomy (NCBI): domain Eukaryota; kingdom Viridiplantae; phylum Streptophyta; class Magnoliopsida; order Solanales; family Solanaceae; genus Solanum; species Solanum lycopersicum. The sequence continues at coordinate 4,991,378 of NC_090806.1, forward strand.
TTTTAATACGATTAAAAAATAATAATTCAAAATTTATATTTGAAAGTGTATTATCTCCTTAGTTTCTCTCCACCCTATTACTTACCCCAAGACAACAACATAAACTACCACATTAAAGCATAAAATTAAGCAACATAAGATTTATTCGAGTCAAAGATTAATTAAATCAAGAAGATTATTAAAAAATATTCTTATGTAGTATGATTTATTTGCTTTAATGTGAGATTATATACTAAACAATCTTATCCTCAAATTAAATTGCCATGTGATTTATCACGTTATGAGTTTATGTAGAGATTAATTGTGTATACTCATATTAGTAAAATATTTATGGTCATTAATGCCTAAAAGTTTATTATTATTTTTTGTTGAGTCTTCAAATTCGGGATAAAGAAAGTAAATCGAGTCTAACAATATCATTCCTTGTTTTATGAATTATAAACAGGAGCATGGATACATATAAATCTAATGGTTGATTTCTTCATATTCATCAATAAATATAGAGTTATAAAAAAGGATCAATTCAGTCCTACTTGGCCTAAGTCTTGCAAGTCAAGAAATTTGATGGGCTAGAGCGGGTAAATCTATCATTTGAAAGAGCCTGAAAATGCTCAACCCATCCAAAGAAGGACCGTGGGCTGGGGCGGGCTAACCTTTTTTTTTTTTCTCAAACTTACAATTCTATAATATCAAGAAAATGAGAAGATTTTGAAATCAAATATGAAAAAAATCAAAAAATAAATATCACTAAATGTGGATTGTAAACCTTATTAGATACCATTGACTCTGGTATCTAGTAAGTTTTACCTACAATTGGATTTGAACCAATGACTCCCGCCATATGAAAGCAGTATTCTGATTACTGAGTTAAGTAGGTCATTTATCATCCCAAATAATTGTGTTGTTTCAATGACACTAGTAAAATGTTTAGTGCGATTAGCATGTATTTAGGATACTTATTATGTGAGACACATGTATCTGGTATGATGACTCCCAGATACACGAGCAAGATAAGAGAGTGACGAGCGAAAAGAGAGAGAGGAAAGGGCGTAAACATGGATTTGCTATATATCCTAGATACATGTGAGTCCATTTGCATAGAGTATATCTAGAAAAAATTATACCTAATTTTGAGTGCATATATCCTGAGGATACACCAAAATGTGGTAAGATTTATACTATGACAACATAACATGCCTCTAAGCAATTAGCTCATACATTAGTGAGATTTCTATAAGTTACACATAAATAAATATTTTTGGCTCACTGGCCGACCCCACCTCGACCCCGGTCAAGTCTCAAGGACCAAAGATTTATATGAATCGAACTTCTAAGCCCTAATTTTAAATGGACTTAAAAAATTTTATCCTATCCTACCCATTAATGAGTAGAATTGGACCAACCCTATAGATTAAGACAAACAAAAGACATTTATAACATATTGTTATGTATTATATGCTTTGCGTCAATTTTTTTCTCTACTTTTGCCCCGATGATACAAACTTTGATAAACTTCATAAAGTCTTGGGTGTTCCTCAACTTAAAGAGGAAAAGTTTAAGAACAAAATGATTTTGACTTTGACACGTAATATTAAAAATTAAAGAAGACTTTTAAATCGTACAATTTTAAGTAGAAGATAAGTAAAATGTATTAAAATGTCCTTTAAAAAAATTTATGGTTTTAAAAATGTTATATGAAAAGTTGAAATTAAGAAATTGTCAAAAAAAAAGTTAACAATTTTTTAAAGGGAACTAAAAAAGAGTAATATAAACAAATTAACAAGAAATAAGTATACAAAGAGAGCATAAAAGTTATTGAAATAATTTTACTAAATAAGACTCATTTAGTAATTACATTGTAGAAGTTATTGTATTATTGTAGTTAATTTACAGAAACCCAAAGCCCCTATTCAAAGAAAGGGTTATTCACAAGGGACTTGGGCCTAGTTGACCATTGAGAACGCTTCTCCAAATTACAATTCAAATAATGGAATTGTTTGATTCTAAGGTTGGGTTTGTTCCCATACAAGAGGGGTTATTCGAATGATCTGATTGAGATTGCATTCCTAAATAATTCAACTCATAGACAACTCATCATGGTGCAACAAAATCCGGACACAATAGGGCTCTTACTCCTTCTTGGAACTTCTTTCCAAGGGACCTGGGCTTAGTCCGCCGCTGAGAATGTTTCTCCAATTACAAATCAAACAACAAATTTGTCTGATTCTAAGGTCGGGTTGTTCCCATACAGGTATTCGAATAGTAAGCCACTTTCCACCTTTAAACCTAAACTCTTAGATCCGAGAAGTGAAAGGATGAGAGCCTCTAGGGGAGGGGTTAAAAATACAAAAATAGTTATCGTAAAAAATTCAAAAAAGATAGAAAATTCAGAAAAACCTAACATTTACACGAGATCGGAGGGCACCAAGGGAGGAGATAAGGCCAAGAACATAAGATAAAACATGGCGAAAATCGGAATGACTAGAAGCCAAAGTGGAGGTGGAGGAAGGGGTGGTAGAACCAATGGCAATACTAGAAGAGATAGCGTTAGAATCACCATAAAAACTATAACCCGAATCTTGAAATTTTTCAACATCAACTTCTTGAAATGTTGAATTTCTTATTAATTAATTACTACACCCCCATGCACCCTCAAACTTGTACATCATTTCTTCCATTTTAGAACTTGATTTTTGTATCCATAACATATATTGTATATATGTAAAACGAATTAGTCAAGTAGTTGAGTGTTTAAGTTGTATGGAAGGAAAAATAAGTTTGTAAAACAAGAGATGGGGTCATTGTCAAGGCACAAGTCAAGGCTAACATCTTAATACGTAGGCATAATTAATACCAAAATTTAATTAGGGGTTAGATTCATTGTACAAGGGATATATAATACTTTTTAAAGGAACCACGTGGAGAGAAAAAAATATTTTTTTTCCCCTAAAGTTGGATAGATTATCTTTGGCATTATCCACCTATTAATGAAATAATAAACATTAGTTAAGACGTTTGTTTTTTAATTGAATATATATACTGGAATGGTCAAGTGGCATATATTCAAGTACCAAGTAGTGAAATAGAAAGAAAGAGAACATGAGAGGGGCTAGATTTTCAAATTTTGAAATTTTATGATATTATACATTTATAACATTCTTTTATATAATGAAAATATTCTTAAAATATATATTGAGTATCAATTAAGTGAAATTATCAGCCTAAATGATCTCAGTACAATATATGTTATTGATTTAGTATTAATTAAACGAAATTAAGTAGAGTAATGTAAAATTGTTTAGTAGAGTATGAATATAAAAGGATATATAATTATAATTATTTTATTTTTTATAAAATATTTACTTAGTTTCTCCTATTTTTACGTAAATAAAACTTGGTTATTCTAGTAAGAATATACAAATTTCTTGTTAATGGACTTCTTGTAAATATGGTCATATCTAAATCGAGCTTAAGTTGTTTTTACTAGACGTCTAGCAGGAGTCGAGTAATTTCAGGTTTAGTATATATAAAAGTTATATTTGTATGCTATAGTTATAGTTTGTACAACTGTGCTTCATAACAATTTTACTTTTGTTATGACTATTAATATATGTATTTTGGTATACATATACAAATATGACTATTAATATATATTTCGATATACATATATGAATCAATTATATGATCTCTGTTTATATAAAACGAGAAATTAAAGAAAGAGAAAAAAAAACTCGATAGAGGAAAATCTATATTTGAATAATTAAAAATGTACATAACGAAAATACATATATTTATATTTACTTTCTTACTTTATACAGATAAAAATACAACTTGAAATCATCACTTGTTAGTTTTGTACACTACTTACAGACTGTATAGAACCAGATGGTAGAATAATATCTTGATAAATTTGTTCATATTAAAAGATGCTTAGAAACATGTTTTAATATTTACATGACATCATATTAATATATATATTTGGTTTGTCTGAATGTAAAATTATTTTTATATAATTATACTTAATTAATATATATTTATTTTATTAAATCACTTTATTATGATAAATTATATTAATTTAATATAAGCGCTTGAGGTAACAAACAAATATCACGGTCCAAGTCGTCTTATTTTTATCACAGTCCAAACAATTATTTATGGATCAAAGTCAATTTTTATCATTATTTCTAACTTTAAATTTCACACTACTTGCCTCAACCAATATTTAAATATAAAGAAAAGTTTAAAATATATCGGAACTTTGATTGAAATTATTATAATAATTTTAAATTTTGGGTATAATTTATGATTCATTGTACTATTTAATAATATATTTTAAAAATATTTAAGTGTTCAACTGAACATAAAATTATTATTTATAATAATGTAATGTTTTAATGTTCAGCTAAGCACATATATATCTTTAAAATAGATTATTAAATAGTACTGGAGATAATAGGTCATAACTAAAATTTGAAATTGTTACCACAGTTTCGATCAAAGTCTCAATATACTTCGAATCATTTTCCTTTGAATAACATCATTAATTTTGAATACTATAAAAGCTCAAAGGATATACTATCTGATTTGTTAATATTGTTATTAATATATAATACGTGTCTTTTATAGAAATTGTTCTCTCATCATCATCAAACATCAAAAATATATTCACGTATCTATAAAAATTACGAAACTAACTAATTAAAAAAAAAATAATGTCACGCATATAAAACTAAAGGTGAGGATAAAAAAAATACAAGAAATGATAGTTCCTCCATTTTAATTTGAACGTAGGACAAAAGTGTTTTTAATATAATGCACATAGTAAAATATCTTTTAATTTCATAATTATAAATATGTTATAAAAATTTAAAAGTTCCCCAAATTGAAAAGAGACAATTTTTTTAAGTGAATTAAAAAAAAAAAGTAAGATAAAAAGTTGAAACATAAATAGAAAGAGAATTTTTATATTAAAAAAAGGAGAAAAAAAACATAGATGCTCAACTAGGGCTGCCGCTTCTTAAAAAAACACAATATAACAAATCCAAGTTTTGAATTATAATAATATAAAATGATTCTTGAAAACAGTAAGAAAATATTTTTAAATCATTGTACAATGAATCTAACACATGAACATTCAAATAGTGCCTGTAATTGAGGTGACCTTAAGTTGACGACGACCCGTAGAATCGATTTGGTGGATTCAGAATTTAAATTCATTATAATTAATATTTATAATATTTAATATTAAAATTTTTATATTTTAAAATTTTGGTTTAAAATTTATTATACTTTTCGTCTCAGTTTACATAATGTAATTTATTTTAATATAACATTATAAAAAAAATATTTATTGTATGAAGTAAGTCAGGTTTGTGTGAGTGTGATTATAAATTATTTCATTAAGATTAACACTTAAGTAGATTAAATTTTTTTAAATAGCGAAATGTCTATTCTTTTTTGAACGGATTAAAAAAAATGAGTTATATATAAATTGAGATAGAAAGATTATTTATTATTTTCTCTATCTCAATTTATGTGACACTTTTCATTTATAAGAGTCAAACAGTTTAAGTTTGATCAGAAGTTTGCCCGTGAAACATTCATTTTTTAAAAATAAAATTTATATATTTGTAAACTACGTAAAAAATACTAAGTCACAATAATTGACAATTCAAAAATAATTAAAAGATATATAAAAAATTTACAGTCAAAATTAGACTTATTTGAATATCGAAATTCAAAAAGTGTCACATAAAATGAGACGAAAGAGTATTATTTTACTAATAAATTTCATATGTAAATTCATACTTTATAAAACTAAAAATATTAAATTCAGATAAACTCGAAATTATAAGATTGCATCTCTACCTAACAACCTTCATTCATCATCCCTCCATTCCCCCTTCTCTTCAAGTCCTACTTTAGCCATACAAATTTCACACATGAGCAAAACAAGATACTACTGATAACTACAAGAAAGTGGAGATACGACGATATTATATAGATATCGTTTTACACTATATAAAGGAAGAAAATATTGAAATAGAAAGAAAATTAGATCCCCAAAAAACCTTTTGATTACTCATTTTATTCCAACTTCATTTAACGGATAATATCACTAGCTCGATCGTGATGTTACACTTTCATCGATACATGTTATGCCTACATAATTTGTGTTACAAAAAATCTAACGATGTACATGATTTAAGGTTCGTTGAAGATGAGGATTAAGATGAAGAGTACATCGAAAAGAGGATTTTAATTCATATTGAAGAATATTAGACATATAATTATTTGTCAATCATCAAAATCAGAAGTAAATTGATGGCGAAGAATATTAGGTGTGTTTATGTTATAATTTTCATGGTGATTCTAACGATATCTCTCTTAGTATTACCATTGGTTCTGCCGCCTCTTCCACCACCGCCGCTTTTGCTTCTCTTTCTTCCAGCTATGCTCTTGGTGTTCCTCATCTTCTTGGCCTTCTCTCCTTCATTACCACCCACCAATGAATCGGGTTGATTTCACATATGGTCAGTTAATTTTTATTTTATCGTACTAAGCTTGTAAATTACTTTTTTTTGTACATAAAAGTTAACTTTGTTTTTTTAACAAAATAATCATTCTAACTTTACTTAAGAATCACTTGTCACTAAATAATTACATGTAATAATGAAGTGCTTCAACTTTTTCTTTTGAGTATCTTATTAAAATGATCTCTTTTATTTCCTCTTGATGACTTTTTATGATATTTCGATTAAAGTTATGTAATTTTTTTTCAAGAAAATGTTTTAATGATTTTTGTAATACTTATATTTTAACGATTTTAGTGTAATAAAATGAAAGTAATTAAGGTGAAACAAGATTTTTATTTAATCATTTAGTAATTTTCGACTACGATTCATTTATTCTCATGATGAGATGATCAAGTTGCACTACTAAAATTAAAATAAAGTCTTTTTGTTACCAAACTTGGAGTTTCTTTTCCTTGATTTTGAGACTATCATGTTTTGTAAAGTCTTTTTTTTCTCTTTTGGCTTGATAACGAAAGGATTTTATTGAGTCAATTTATCGATCTCTAATTTTTACTTTTAATATTTCAGTACGTTTGTTTGCCATATGAGCATTTACATTACTTATTTTTGGAATTATAATTGAACTTTTTGTGTTTTTAATAATATAGCTGAGAAGTTGGCTATCCTTACATTGAATTTGAGTTCTTTAAATATGAAAATTCAAAAAAACACTAGGAAAACAAAGTTTGAAACATGAAAATATAAAATATAAATTAATAATAGGTATCTTTACGTAAATAATCGGTATAACTCACTATTATTATTATTATTTTGGAAAAACTACTTAATTAGACAAATATTTCTTTATTAATTATCTCTATGGTTTGAAATAATTACAAATCATCTCACTAACAAATAATTTCATACAAGATTTCAAGTTACATACATCTAGATACATGTGTTTTTGTTATCATATACACTAAAATAGTAAGAAAAGCGAGCTAGAGAACCTAGGCATCCCAGATAAATGTGAATTACACATATGTATGTATCAAGATACTAGATACATGTATTTGAGATATCATAAACAAAGAGAGACGCGAGTGAGAAAGGATAGTGGTGAGCGAGAAAAGATCGTGGCAAGCAAGATAGCAGAAAGGAGATCAACAAGAGAGCTAGATGCATGTAAATTCACTTGGATACCGTGTATTTATAACAAATTATACCTAATTCGATCTTATGTATACATAGTTCAAAATTTTGATACATTTCAAAATAATAAAAAATGAAAAGAAGAGAAGTAATTAGATACTAAACTAGTGAAATTTAGGTAAGTTTTTTTTTTTTAATGAAGTGATATTTAGAAGGGCAACTTTCACATATCGCAAACAAAAAATTCATATTTGTATGCTATAGCAAACTTTGCATAATTGCGCTCCATAGCAAACATAAAACTGTATAATTTGCTATACATATGCAATTGTATAATTCGCTGGCCTAAATTGTATAATTCGCTGGCCTATTTCGCTGCAATTGTATAATTTGTTATGCATACAGTTGAATCGAATTAAAATGTATGTATATTGCATAATTATAAGTGTATAACAAGAAGATATATGTTTTTCTTGCTTTATACAAAAACAGAAACACAATATATACAATTCTGTTGTATAAAGCTAGAGAAAATTGTATTTTACATTGTATAATTCGTTGGCCTTTTTTCTCTGCAATATTTGAAGTAAAATGTTTGTAAATTGTATAATTAAGTGTATAACATGAAGATATACATTTTTGCGTATGTATATACAATTTTCTCTCGCTTTATACAAAAAAGAAACAGAATTATACACTTCTGTGTATAAAGCGAGAGAGGCGAGCGAGAATGAAGAATGGCGAGCGATATTTTTGGGAGAGAGACGCTGACAAATTTTAGCTAGTGTTTGCTATGGGGCACAATTAAATCAAACCCTAGTTATTCCATTTAATTTAGGTTATTAGTTTGCTATTACATACAATTTTCCCTATATAGATTAGTCTATTTTAAATGAATATCGTCCCACCAAATTTTTGGGCTTAGGCCTGTAACGATATACAGGCTGAAACATAGCTAGCTGCGTACAAGATGGGTGGCGTAGCCACTTTTGGGGCTGGTATTTAAAATTTAGCCACTATTTAAAATGTAATTCAAAATTAATCACTTATTAATGTGAAAATAAAATTTAGATAAAATTATTCCTAGCTAAAAAATGCAAAAATCTAATATAATATACTGGATTTTGAACTTTTATAAGTTAAACTCCAAAATAATGTATTATTGGGTTCGAAAACCCCATTCATGTGAAATTTTAGCACATTATAATAGAGCTACGAACATGTAAACATGTGATACTTCATTATAGTATAATGAAATTTCGAATTTAAAATATTATAATTACAGAATTACGAACTCTAACCCTTTTCTTAAGTTATTTTATAGGTGATGATAAAAGAATTTTAAGGCATTATTTTAGGATCATACATCATATTCATAGAATTGTATTTTCTAAATAATTCGAGGTGTTTTTTCATGAATCTTTTTTACGAATTTCAAGAGTTAATATGAAAAATATGTCCGTTCATAAATTTTGAAATTTTATAAATGACATAAAAATATTTCGCTTTATATTATTCATATAAATTCAAAAGCTACTTCAATCTATATTTATTGGAAAACATAACTGCCCAATTTTCAAATTTTATTTTTTTTCATCAAAAATAAATATTACTTTTTTTTTAAGTACCTACAATTTTCATATTTTTATTTATATATCACATGCTCAATATCGTTAAACAGTCTAATAAAAACATTTTGAATATTAAATTGATAGTGACTTTTCAACAATCTATTTGTTATCCTTCAACAAGTAGAAAAGAAATTTAAACAAAATTGCAATCATTATTACTATTATAAATGATTAATATTCTTAATCATGGAGTACAATTAATTTTCTCAATCATCTCTTGTTCTTTTGATTGATTTTCTTTCTTCTTTTTGTTAGCTTTAATATCACCATATAGGTAAGAAATAAAACCCCATATAGAAAGTACAAGAGAAACACCTTTTTCTGGTGTAAATTTTTCACCATAAAAAACAACACCTAATATTTCAGTAATAGGAAGTAAAACAGTAATTAAAATGCCAGACACTAATGATGATGAAAAATAAATAACTCCAATGGCACCTAAGAAAAAACATTGCCAAAGTATTGCTGACCATATTATAACAATATAATATCTAGCTTCTCCAAGTTCAAATAATTTTGCCTCCCTTGACATTGCCTGCATGTTTAAGCGTCATACGGAAGCTAATAAATTATTTAACGATATATAATTGTCATAAACATATTCAGAATAAGAAATTTTTAAATTCTCTGTAACGATCACAAGTTAATATATATGCAATAATAACTAAGATGATAGTTACATTTTTATATGTATATAATAATATAAATATAGTTTCTGGTGAAATTATATAGTATGAAAACATGAAATTAGTAAGCTTAAAAATAAGATAAATAACAACCTACTCAAGGTGCATGTTTCAATGATTAAAGTCAGAAATTTCACCAAAAATGATGTCAAAATATAAAAAGAGGAAATATATAAAGATTAAGTCAATGAAAAAAAGTGAGAATAATCACTAAACAATTTTTTTTAGTGAAATTTTCATTAGAAAAATAGTGATTTTTTACTAGTGTGCCCACTGCTCCAAACACAAAAGATAGAGAGAGAAGGACGTGATTAAATAACAGATTAAAAAAGGAAATAATTTTTATGCCATATTTAGTATCTGCATTGAAATTTGATTAATTCGAATTCATGTAATATATGATTCTAATTATTGGGAAATGCTTTTTATTAAATATTTTTTTGAATTCAAATCTGAAACATCTAGTTAAAGAAAAAATTATTTCATCCAGGGGCGAAGTCAACCTTCTGTTAGGGCTTAGGGGGTTCATTCGAACCCCTTTCGACGAAAATTTTTACTTGATTAAAATTATTTTTTAGGTATATCTAATAAATATCGAATCTCCTTTAATTAATTTGTATTTTAATTCTTCAAATATTGACCCCCTTATTAAAAATTCTAAATTCACTGTTAAATCTCGCTTAAGATCTTATGTATCGTAATTTATTTTTTTTTAGGATAAAATATAATAATAAAGTTGTTATTATGTGGGAGTCTACTTTGTTGAATCCAGAGCCATAACTTTTAGAATTTGTTAGAAGTCAATTTTTCATGATAAAGATGGACAACAAAGTTTTGATAGTGGAATTTTATTCAAGACTAGAGGACTTTGCTACTTCACCACTACTTAGATATTATCAATTTTCTTGGTCTTATTCTTTAACTTTATTTATATTAAATGGACAAAATTGCATTGAAAATAGGTACTTGATATGATGATGCCAATGAATTAAAATTTTCTTCTTTTAAGTGGGAAAATGTATTGCATGTCAAGACACTAACTAAAAGTTAATATTAATGTCACATCAAAAATTATTTATTATCGACTAAATTTTAGGTGAGATATAATTCACAAAGTTATCTTGTGCTAATAAATTACACTAGTATATGAAATTATGTGTGTGCATGCATAACCAAAAGTATAATCGATTGAAATCGAAATTTTATGCCGTTAAAAATTCCATTCAACAAAAAGTTCTCTTAACCAAGTTAAGATGATCAGTTTTATCTTTTTACTATTTAAAAAAAATATTCTTTATTTTTAATTATTATTTTTAATATATTGATGCTATACATTATCTTTTAAAATCTAAGACTTTAGATCAATTAATATAGATATTACGATAGAATATTCATATGTATCAATATATTTAATGAGAGGCGTAAAAAATTTAAAATGGACAAATAAAAATGAACAATAGACTCCCTCCGTTTCATTATTAAAAGCACTATTTACTTATTTTCTCTCCATTTATAATCACACTATTATTTTCTTATATATATATATAAAAGGTGTTTATAATTGTGTTATTTTTTTTTAATATAAAGGGTGTGTAAAGTCTAAACTGGATGTATTATCTTCCTTTTTATTCATCACTAAAGTCTAAATAATGTGATTCAAAATATCTGTTAATTTTAAAAACTAGCTAGAAAGAACAATTTTTTATCTTTTTTTTAATCACCCTAAATATTCAAACATGACATATAGTTTTAGACTTAGTTACTAATCTAAGGAAGCTAGAGGCCGGCAAGCTAAAATTAGTTAAATATTTCTTTCGATTAGTTCTATAAAATGTTTTTCTTAATTAATATTTTTTTCTTTTAATAATAGTTGTCTACTATTCGTTGACACATTTTAAGAAATAATAAATAATAGGAGATATTAGTATTATACTACCCTTTGAATAACAAAGGTATAATAAATACAAAAGAATAAATTATTTTCTGATTTTTTAAACTGAACAAATATTCCTAATAATTATTTTTAATATGATGAATAAATAAAAATATTGGAGAAAGTACATCAGAACCTTAATTAACGACAGATTAAAAAAAGGATAGGAGGAAAGTACATGGTTAGTGATTATAATCAGAGTTTAATTATTAGCCTGTCATAATTAGTAAACCAGCTAATTATACTTTGATTTACAATGATAATTCCAATGACTCAAAAGCAAAATCATCAAAAAGAAAAAAAGAAATAAAGAAGAAAAACCTCAACCACAACAAACTAAAATGACTGAAAAAAAAAAGGACCTATTTGACATAGCTAACAAGGAAAAATCTTTTTTTATAGAAAATTTGGTCAGAATGGTACTATGTTATTTTACTTTTTTTTTTAAAAAACATTTTAACTTTTTTAATTTTAATATATTTTAATTAAAAATGAAAAAAAAATTATTTTTTTTTAAAAAAAATTCAGACTTTTAAAATTTTTTGATTAAATTCTGGTCAAATTTTCTGGCCATTTAACATTACCCAGCTAATTAACAATAATTGTACTTCATTTATTTTTTACTTGCCTAATATATATATATATATATATATATATATATATATATATATTTACTTTTACTTAAACATCTCCACTTTAACATATCAAGAGAAAGACAATTACGTTAAAAATAAATTCATCTGTTCAAATTTTGATTGAGGAAGTTATTTAATATCTATATATATTGATGGACTGACTCGAACACTACGATTATCTGAAGAAAAAATGATTGTATTAAAAGAGGGAGAAGGAGAGACAAACCTGAAAGTCCTTGTTTATTATCATCCCAATTGTGCAAACCACAGTAGAAAAAATGCAATAGACAGCTTGAATCTCCATAACAAGTGTGTAAGTGATACCTTGTTTTGCCTTTTTATACAACAACTCAAACAAAGGCAAAATAAGTCCATACAAAGCTGCAGCTCCAAGTGTCATGATAAACCCTAGAATATACTCCTTTCTAGACTCCCCGTTAGGTCGGTCACCGTTCGCGTGGAGGGCCAATACCACCGCGCCAAGTGTCAGTAGAAAGATCGAGTTGATGGAGTAGGACGTGAACTTTTGCTTTACAAGAAGGAAAGCAAAGCCCGCGGTAAAAGCAAGTTGAGAAGCTATGACAAGTGCTGACGTGGACACAGGTAATTTAGCCACGCCATAAGCGTAGAGATAATTATCAAATCCAGTCAGGATCCCAATCCCGATACTCGCTACAAAGATCCTACGAGTCATCAAAATGAATTTAGCATTATTGTTATCGTTATCGTTATTGTTATCGGTAGTTATTTTGCCTCGAAATTCGCGACGACGGTTGAAGTAAGAGAAGGATAGAGGGACGAGAACAATTGGCCAACCAACTGTTTCTAACCAACTTGATAGCCAAATTCTTTCACCTCCTTTGAGAAAATAAAGACGGGTGATTAAAGGGCCACCACAATTTCCTATAGCTAAAATTATACAATTTATAGCTAGTAAAAATTTCTTCCTTCTCCATGAATCTTCTTGAGTCGTCATTTAATTTTTTTTATGAAGTGAAGATATGATCTTCTTTTAAGTTTGAGTAGTGATTTATAATATGTACGAACAAGTGAAATATATAGATGTCTTGTGGGTCAAATTTGTCAACAATATTATTTTATTTTCGCCTAATTTAAGGATTTTTGTTTTACAATAAATTAAAAGATATAAAAAATTGTATTCAATACAAACAGAAAAAAAACAAAGTTCAAAAGATGCTTAATTCTAATATATATATATATTATTGGTTGCCGAATTTAAGGATTTTTTTTTACGATAAAACAAAAAATATAAAAAGAAAATTAACCGATATAAAAATAATAATTCAAAGATGCTTAAATTCTACTCTATTTGTGAAAAACAATTTATACATAATTTTGAAGGTCTTTTTACTACATATATTTTTTTCATCTATTTTGTATGAGTTGATTTAAAGTATGAGTGTAAAATTATGTAATTTCGATGTAAATTCAGATATAAAATTTCTTCGATCTTCAAATAAAGTTTATATAGTTAAAAATTCTATCGAAAATATGATAAATCATAATTGTTAATAATTCGAAATATTTTGAGAATAGTGAATTACAATGAAATTTTGGATATCAAATATTATAATATAAGGTTCTTAGCAATGCAAACTTATTTTTCGTTTTGAATTTTTTTTTCTAAAAAGATATTCTATCGCATAATTACAAAAACATCTTAAATGGGCCAGTCAGCTAGATGATGTAAATTTGTTTTTTAATTCAAAATATCAATAATGGCAAAAAAAAAAAAAAAAGATCAATGAGATGAAAAGTGCCTTCAACAAATATGGGCAAATTGGAAAGATTAGTCAAGTCAAATATATTATTTTGTATAAAAAATATCACGGATATATATGAAAAATATACTCTTTTACTATTATTATTTTAATAGACAATTATAGAATATATTTAGACAGATCATTCTTCTTTACCCCCTCCCCACACACGCTACGTGCTGCATGTGTAAAAATCGAACCGATAATTATTGATAAAAGTATTATTTATTTGTTGTTATTTGGGTATTAAATTAGCGGTTTTATAAAAAAATTTACTGAATTATTGATTTGATTTTTAATATTGGATTATTAGATAAATCGATAACTTATTAAGATTAGTAATTACATTATTTTTAATTGTACATAAATATTATATATTAATTTTAATATCTTACTAGTTACTATATTTGTCCTTTAACCTTCGATTTTCATTTCATAATGACTTTGAGTCCACAGTTTCACATTATTCAAAACGTTAAAATCTAAAGTAAGAACCTTATTCTTCTTAATTTCTTTTGCGTTATATTTGTATAGTTTTTTTCTTGTTTGTTATTAGTATGAGCATTTGTAAAGTTATATTATTGTATTTAGCATCAAATATATTAGAAAAGTCATATAGTTATTTTATAAGTATTAAACGAAAATCGAACCGTTAAGGATCAAAATCAATAAACTAGAAATCGATAAAAGTATTTTATTAATTTGATTATTAATTTAACATGTTTGAAAATCAAAAATTATAAATCAAATCAATAATATATAAGATCGAACCAAATCAGCCGATACACCCCAGAAGCCATTTAATTGCCAGTAGAATTTCTTAATAAAAGTTGAATAGGTAGGATCAATTTAAAGATTTGTTTAGATAATACTTGATCTAGCGTAAACTTTACATATTTTATTTTAAAAAAAAATTAGCATTTTTTATTTAAACTTCGTATATTAGCAATATATTTACGGAATCTATTGAGTGGAAGACTGTAAAGACTATTGATACACCAAAAATTGTATTAAAATATTTAATTGTAATTACTATATTAACATGTAATTATTCTGGAAATCTAAAAGACTTTTACATTTTGAAGCCGTCAAACAATGAATAATTAATATTTTCATACTTTATGATGACGAGAAAGTAAAGTAGAAAATTTTTATGATTAAGCTTACTTTCTTTTACTCCAATAATTGTTTGCCAAATTGACATTCTTTTTTGACATTTTTTCTTTAGGCGTCCGAAATCCATATTGATACTGATAAAATTTGGGTTACACACTACAGAACCTATTTAATGGTGATACTCTCAATATAATTTTCTTTATATTCAGAGCTCAAACATAAAATATTTAATTAAAATAAAACAATCTCACATTTACGCCACAATCCAAGTTGCTATCATCTCACTAAATTAACTAACAAATGAGTATTGTTTCTAGAAGAGCAAACCAAAAAGAAAGGGACCTTAACTTTATTGTATATAGAATTTTAAATTTCAATTTAAAATTTAAGTAATATAAGTTTAATCATTAAAATATTCATCATCGAATTCATATTCATATGTTAGTATAATTAATATGCAAGCTTATAATATATAAATTATTTTATGTATTTAATATATTGAAATCAGATAAAATCAATATATATATATTTTTTTATATATCTGGTCATGACGCTATAAATTTCCCTTTCATTTTTGCCTATCTTTATTGACCAAATAGTCATATAAAACAAAAACAATAGACTAATAAGAGCTTGAACTTGGAAAATAATGTTGTTATATAAAATGGACTGGGTGGGAAAAAGATATATTGTAATATCAGAATTATATACTTTCTCTTAATAGATAAAAGAGAAATTGTCAAATCTAATTTTTATATTATAGATAACAATTTTGTAACACTCTAATTATATTAACGATTCTTAAAATTTTGAATTAACATTATTATAAAGTAGAGCTGTCAATATGGGTTAGCCCACTCCATCCGGGTTAACCCATACAGACTTCGGCATTTTACGGGCCAGGTCGGGCTAGCCATTTTTTGTGGGGGCCAGAAAACGGCCGACCCTACCCACAAGTACGTAGGCTACAGATTTGTCGGGCCAATCCATTTTATTTAAAAAATTATATTATATTTAAAATTATTAAATTAAATTATAAATTATAATTTAAAAATATTATCATAAATATCGACAAAACAATATTGCATAATGTTAATGTTATTACTTTTTAATGAAATTCACAAGTAAAATTATCTTTGTAATATTTATTATGTTTTTTTTTTCCAAGTAAAAGTATATATTCTAAATAGAAATATTAACCTAATTGTTTTGAGTTTGTACTCTCTTTAATTTTAAATTTTAACATTATATTATATTTTTTAATTAATTTTTATTGGGCCACGGACCGGCCCTACCCGATATTTCTCAAGTCCCACAAATCAACAGATTTATTTAGGCCAAGCTAAAAAACTCTTTTCTCAAATGGAGTCCAAAAATTGTAGTCTAACCCTGTTAAATTCTGGGCTAGGCCAGACCGGCCCAACAGGCCTAGCCCATATTAACGTATCTATTATAAAGAATAATGATTGATATCGATGTCCTAATATACTGTCACAAAGATTTGATATATAGCGATAAATATAATAAAAATAATTATAATTCAATTAATTCATGTAGTATTTATAATAATTCTAAATTCTATGTACAAATTAATGGGTTAATATTACAACTTTCATAGTAGAAAATGAAAATGAAAGGTTCAAATTTCACTAATAGTGTTTTTTCTTGTTCTCTACCTCTCGACGAATTTAATAAAATTAGACAATTAAAAGAATATTTATTATTATACTTTAGTGCCTTGAATTATTTGTAATTGTCTCATATATTTAATTTTTGGGGAAATGATAGTTTTAGTCCCTATGTTATTAGCATACTATGATTTTGGTCCTTGTAGTTATTAGACTAAATACATTTAACTTTTAAAATTAAATATAATGAGTAATTTTAGTCCTTATACCTAACTTAAAGTTAACACCGTTAACTTTTGATATTTTAAGAATTAATATTACAACTTTTAGATCTATTTTTTTATATTTTACTGATAACATTTTAATTACAAGTGTTTACAAATTAGTTTTAATTTATATATTCATTAATTATAATTAATTAATTAATTATATATTATTAACTAATATATATTATATAGTGTTATATATATAATTAATAGGTGAGAGAAATAATATTAATGAGAGAAAATCAATTTGTAATTATTTATTACACTTTTTTCAAGATATTTTTTAATTTATCACATGTCAACACCATCTTCATGTTACTTGCAAAATATCTTTCCATAAATATAGTAATTTATAATTGACAAAAAAAATATCTTTCCCTTGATTTTCTCCTAATTAGTTGGTTTTTAATTTGATTATTTTATCATCCCAAGATAAAATTACTATTCAAATACTTTTTATTTATTAATGCCTATTTGGACGTTTAGTTTTTTTTTTTTTTTTTAAAAAAATTAAATTTACGATAGTATGCTTTAACATGTAATTTTCTCTCTCTTTAATCTAATTTTTTTTTTTGCTTTTCTTGATTTTTTATTTTAAAATTTTGCTATTGTTTCTAATTTTTTTTAATTTGATACTTTTAGAAATAAAAATTGTATAATTCAGGTAGCTTTTATAATAATTCTAAATTCCAAGTACAATCTAATTGGTTGAGTACTTGGTTTCATTGTTGAAAATTGAAATGAAGGGTTCAAATATCATCAATAGTATTGTCTCTTATATATAAAAAGTTTTTCTTGTATATGATTAGGAATTTTGTCTATCACAAAATAAATGTAAAAATTCTAAATATAAATTAATATGGTTAAGTCCAATAGAAATTTTCAATTAATTTGCACAATTTTTTAATTAATAATCACTTAATTTAAAGATGACAATAATTCATCACTTCATCCGTCTAAATACTTTACATTTTTCAATTTTTTTGAAAATCAATTTAATTAATTCTTTAAATTAGATAAATTAAGTCAATTTAATATTTTAATATTCAATATAAAATTTAAAAAAATACAATTAACTGTAATTTTCCTGATATTACTTTATGAGGCCAGGTATGTTATTAAACAAAGAAAAGAAAACAGAATACTCACATAAATGGAGAAATAGTTGAAAAATATGAAAGAAAACGAATTCTATGTTAGAGTGAATTTGCTCTTTTTTGTCCATTTTAATTTGTTTATATTATACTAATAATAGATGTTTATTTTAATTTGTTTAGTTAGAAAAATTAAAACATTAAATTTCATATATTCAAAAGATATTACAATAAAACTGCAATTAGATTTATTATTTTATAAAAAATATATTAAGTCAATACAGAACAAATAAAAAATAAACGAAGAAAATATTATTTTAGCCTTACAAAAAATGGTATTGGTCAAGAATATAATAGACAAACAATGGTGTATTGATTTACTGAAATTGACCCAAATGCACAATGCTATTCATATAAACATCAATGCATAGTAGTGTTCATCCCACCCAATTATGCCGGGCTACGTATCGATCAGTTTAATTCAATTTTAAAATTTGTTACTTTAATTTATTGATTGTTGATCGTTTAGGTTATCAACTATAGCTATAGTTTAAGAAAATTGTAAATGACAGCTACAGTTTCACAGATTCTTGCTATTCACATGAGTTGTATTATTTGCCTAATTTGTATGCATTCAGAATTTGAACAATTCGCCTGATTTGCACATGTGTGTGCCGATGACTTGTCGAATGTGCTAAAATGGTCGGTCTAGAGGTCTAGTTTTTGACGATGAACTTTGATTGACCTGAAATTTGATTGGTTCGTCGACATCAACCCAGTGAGAAATACTCATCCCCTTGTTGTGGTCAAGGACTTCTTTTGTCCATTCAAAACCGTTTTGATGGGGTTTTGGCCATTTTTCTATTTTCCAAAAAGTTCAAAATTCAATTTTTTTTTTTTTAAAAAAAACTAGTAGTGTTAGGGTTCACCCCTAGTGCTTATCAATGACTTTTATATGAGTTTAAATGTTGTCATTGGTCCTCTTTCCCATCGAATAAACTTGTATATTATGACATTGTTTTTAGTCTCTTCATTTGATGACTCGTTTCAACTTGTATATCAAGAGACTCTAGAGATTATATTTACCTAATCACTCTTAATGGATTAATCTCTAACTGAATTGGACTTGTCTTGTTTAAGTGATACTATATCTGAACATATATTTTTCTGAATATTTAAGTTCTACTAATGAATCTAACCGTTCATTAGCATGATTATATGTGTCTTGTGTTACTGTTATTTAGAATGTATGCCTAATAATCTATTTTAAATATCTCTTATATTAATTATGTCTCACTTCAACCCCACCTTTATCATGAACCAAAACAGAGGTCCTAACTATGTATACTGAAAATGAAATCCATATACTGTCATAACTGCTGAAGGTTTCAAATTTGTGTTGGTTGGTGAATGCTTTTGAAAAATCTGAGTATGGCACTTTGGAAGTATCTGAATAATCATGTTGTAAGTTTTTGATTTCAAATATATGGGTCTAGAGTTGGGACTATCAAAGCTTAATATTTAACCCAAACATTTAAAATTTGAACGACGTAGTCGTTCAAGTTTTAACAATATGCCAGTTAAGTAATTCTGCATATAATTACAATCTGTCAAAATGTCTTGCACAGAGAATGGGAATTCACATTGTTATACAGAAAGCACAATAAATACCAGGACAGTCTCCAGATGACTCAACATATTGCTCCAGGCTTAATAGAGTTTTGAGCAAGTCGAAAACCAGAGGGTACTGGGGAAAATATTCTGCTCATCCTGCTGCTAGGACCATTTAAGAGACTGGTGAGATGCACAACCAATGATAACACTATCAAGTTGTTCATCAGGCTAATTTACAGGTTATCATACCGAGTTTCTGGGCTCGTCCTTTTGCTGATTGCTACCATTCACAACGTCCATGGAAATGCACGTTCAAAGAAGATGATCACTTTGTTCGCAGACTAATCTACAAGTAATCATTGGAAGCTTTTGTGTTCATCCTTCCGCTGACAGCAACCATTTGGGTCTTCTGATGGAAATGCACATCCAAAGAAACCACCACTTTGTTCGGCAAACTATTCTACGGTTGTCAGTGGTGTGATTCAATCAAGAGGGTCAAATGGTGAAATTGCAGAGCTAAGGTACAGCCTTGACTGGGACAGGGCTAACCAGTTCAAGAAGCAGCAGCTGGAGAAAATACACACCAGACCAACCAAGAAAAAGTAGGAACCAAAAACTGGAAACCCTGTCATAGGATGTTGGACAGTTTGTGAAACCTTTGTACAACAGCGTGAAGATCATGCACTTCATACACCTCAATAAGTGACCTAACCGCTCTGAATATTACATCTTTCTTGTGGTTTACAGAAGAGTAGTATTCGGCCTCAAACTGGTTAGGTGATTTCTCAAGAGACATGCAGACCAACTTAAGCCACTCCTCGAAGAAGGATGATTTCTACAGGAATATTAAAGAGAATTAGACACAGCCTTAAAAGAGATGGTAAATCAAATACAGATTTTAAAGACTAGAAACCTGGGAAGAGAACAAATACAGAAACCTCCACATTAGCAACTCATGTATTTTGGTATTACCTTGTTATTAAGATTCTTCATTTATTTTTCTCTCTGTGTTCTCAACCCCTCTCCTGCAATTACATCCTCCCTCCCCAAAAATAATTTCGAGATCTAACGAAAAGATACTATGACTGTAAGACATATCTTGTATAGATATTACTGAGGTTGAGTGGAAGATTCCAATGTAAAATTTGAGTATTTAACTCTTCAGTAAACTTGTCTTTTTGGGTTCGAGCTTTGGATAGGGAGCACTTTTCCCCCAAAGTGGGAATTCTCGGCACAAATCCAGATTAGGCAGTCCCCCAAAATGGGCACTGATACCCCGCGGGAGGGGGGAACCCAAAAAAGACTTAAATTCCTTAGTGAAGTGAAATATAACATTTTGTGTAAACATATTGAAAGAGGCTGCATGCAACCTGATGCAATATAAATTTATGAATGGTTAAAGGGCCAAATACATACATGTGCATGTTTATCTGCTTGCATAATAAGGATTACTCTCACCAACTAGTTACCATACTGCTCACTTTAAGCTGATGACGTCTAGTGGTTGTTACGATGTTACTAATCATATTTGACCAATGGTGAAGAGCCAAGGTAAATCCATAAATGAGAATGCACAAATTTTCTCTGTCCCCCAGACAAGGAAAATTCAAGTACTAAGGACCAAAACATTTTATTCCATACAATCCTCAATCGTGTCTGAGGTCAGATGCTCAAAAAATTCAAAATAAACCTGTTTCTAACATCTTAAGAAAACTGAAGTAGCAAGAAGATTCAATTAACAACCCTTTCACTTGGTTAAGATAAGCACAAAAAATCCTTCAGTATGCACCATTCAAATAGTGGGACGATGATACATAATTGTTTCCAAGGCCTTAATTTGATGTATAGACACTTTTGAGCAATCCTCATATCGATCAGTGAAGACACTTTATCTAATGAAAGCAGGCAAGAAGAGAGCAATACAAGTGTCGTATTCCTAGGTCAAGCAGCTTGAGTGCTGCACTCTAGATAGCGCAAGCCCAGTAGCTGAAAGCATCACTAGATTACGCTATAACCCGAGTAGAAATGGACACAAAGCTATTTCAACAATTCCCATTTTCGTAGTTCGAAAGAAAGAGAATAACTTACTCGAATGTAAGTCTTCCTAAATTTTCTATTCCAGTCAACGGCCCTTACCAGGTGATGTCAATGGCCCTTACCAGGTGATACTAGTAATATTCTAATTCATGATACTGAAAAATTTATCTGAATAATACTACGAAGGGGAGTCCAGAAAATTATAATTGCAACTGCTAGATAAAATAGGGGCAACTTCATCGAGAACTTATAGAATAACATGCTTGTCAATTGTCATTACATCAGAGGTCTCTGTAGACGGTTAGAAGTGGTGGAGTAATAGTATAGCAACTTGGCATATCAAAAGAGACCTATGTTGTCAAACTCTTCGAAATTCTTTTTCCACCCGTGTTGATACGACACAATTGTGGGTGTGGGAGTGAGATCCACATCGAAATGGGTCAACCTACCTTGGGTATTTTGACTATATTCTGTGACCGAGATGTACATATTTTGGGCTCATGAAGTATGAGAATGCTGTTCTGTTGAGCTAGATAAGAAAAAGCATTGGTGTTTACAAGAATGAAGTTTTATAAGTTTTAGTTCAATAGTTTAATTAATCGAAAATATATATTTTGTATGTCGTAATATACATTTATTGGCAACCTAAATTTATGTGATGAAGAGTCTGACCTCTATATTCACACCCAAGTCTGAGCAACATAGAAAGAAACTCAAATGTGGCAGAAGTAGTTAGAAATTAGGGATACATGGGGATGGAGAAAGATAACGTAGTAATGGAGGGGCATCGTGGGGCAATTCCAAGTGAACACACTAAAGAGCAAACACGTTAGGAACTTTGGGAAAAGCATAATTACAGCTCTTGATGTTGGTGCAGATAATTTGACTTTTAAAATGTTGATGCATGTACAAGGAAACAACAGATGCACAGATATAAATCGTCTCTCACAAAATCTATTTAAAATACAAAGTCTCTTTTTTAATAAAAATTTTTAAGGAGTTTTTAAAAAGAAAATTGAATATTCTCAAGCACTGAATTAATACTAAAAGCCTTACTTTCATTAGGAACTCATGGACATGACGATCATCTGTTTTGGAAGTGAGGCCAAGCAAATGTAGCATAGTTGAGGTCAGCTGCAGAAGAAAAATTCAGTAAAAAGCTGTTGGTAAAAAATAAATGAAGGAGTGACAAATTTGATCAAGAGGATGAATTTGTCAAAACATTGAACTCATGCCATGGAATTGTTATCCACCAAATACAGAATGAGATAATTTTACCAGCACCTATAATCAATAATTATGACATATAGATCAAGTTTAAGATTAAGAAGAAACTTATTCAGCTCATGGATTTTAATAAATAACCCTTTAACTTGGCAGCTTAAATACATGCTTCAAACAGATTCCAAGTTGAGTAACTACACCCCCAGGCTACTACTGACAATTTCATATAGCAACGTTGATAAAGGATATATATATGAAAGTAGCCGAGACCAGAAAGGGTACATAACTTTTTCAGTTTTCAGTAAGAACACGTACAAAACTTGATCTGTTATATACGAAAAGATAACAAATGTTCAGAAATTTCAAAGCATATACAGATATTTGTTATCTCCTTATTGGCTATACTTCTATTTCTTGCATGTCAAAGTATAATGGTTTAGGAGCTCAACCTGCTTTTCAAGCGCCAATCGATATTTCAAATTTGATGGTGACGATATCTCATCAGAACTGAGACCCTCGACAACATGCTGCACACCTTGAAGGACACTAAAGAATGATCTGCCATAATCTGCACCGGACGGGGCCAACCCCATTAAGTCAAAAAGAGAATAAGCTTATAGAAATACAAACAAACATGACTAACTTCAACAAAAAGGAGGCTCTCATTTGCACGGATAGTATGTTATAGTATAACTTCTATTTTAATAATTTATTGCATACCCTTAGCATGACCTGTCCTATAAGAAGTTTATTTTGGCTCTGCCCTATAACAAAGGTTGATCCTACTTGTTAAGTAGCTTTTTTCAGTACCAGTAAGCAACTACAACTACAATGCCTCAATCCCAAACACCCAAACTAGTTCAGAGGAATCCAAACATGTTCTAAAGGAACAGGAAAATAAACCTCTCTGTAAGCCAACTGTGAGATGAGATATAAAAACAAAAGGTAAAAACAATTCACCATTTAAGGTTGCTGGAACAGCCAAAGCTGCAGCTGCTTGTATCCTAATCTTAAAATTGGAGGAATCACGGAGGAGCAGCAAAAGAATGCTAAAAACTGATGACGCCCTGCAATATTAACTTGATAGTCAATATGTACAAACACATTGAAATAGATTGAGGCATGTATGTACAAATAGGGAATACCCGGAAAAAAGAATTTCAAACCCATCAAAATAATACAAAATGGAGTAGAAAAGAAGAATTATGCACCACTCAAGAAACTGAATTCAGTTGGTGGGATGTGAAAAAAAAAGAATTACGCAGCAGCATCACGGAACAATCCAGCAATTCTCATTTACATAATGCATCCTAGGACTTTGTCAAAACTGAAAGTAGGGGTGTCAAATGGGCGGGTTGAGTTGAAATTGCAGAGATTAAAATGGGTTGAAATAGAGATCGGGTTGGGTTATGCCCCACCCAAGTTTACTTTGGGCTCAAATGGCTAAAAATCGGTTGGGTCATGACCCGCCCAATTTGACCCGCTTAAATTCAATAATTTTAACATATTGTTATTTAACTTTTATAACCACAGTTTGAATTTCAAATCAATTTTTTTTTTAAAGAATGTTACACATTGATAGATAAATCCTAAGATATACAATATATAGTAATTCATACCATCAACATAGGAACATACATTACACCGCAAATTAAAAGTCTTAAAACGGGTTGAAATCAAAGATTAAATTTGGCTCAACGAGGATTCTCTTAAAATGGGCCAAGGCTTGAATGAGTTGAGATTGAACCCAATTCAAATTATCTTGAGCCCAACCCTTAAAATTCTAGGCGGATTACCTATAATTGGGTTCATTTTTGACACCCCTAACCGAAAGTGTCACTAGCCTTCCGAATGCCTTCCTATTTTCTTTTAAAGACTATACGCAAATGTTAGTAAGATGACAACTCCTATAACCTATCTGCTTCAGACCATCATATCTTAAAATAAGTTCTTAAGTTACTATCAATCAGCACAGAGAAGGCAACAAAGATAACAACAAGGCAGGTAATGTAGTTCTATTTAGGGGTGTCAAATGGATGAGTTGGGTTGAAATTAGGAGGGCTAAATGGACTAAAAATTTGAGTTTAATTTGAACAATAATCCAGATTCATAAAGCAATCAATATAATGAGTATTTTTTGCTTATTCAATTTCATTCATTCATCTAATTTCACTTTACACTACGTATTTGATCAACTATTTTGACCTATTTTTAAGAAATATTAGATCAACTAAAAGATTCTATTATGATTAAAAATATTGAGTACTGTAGTATAAGTAAGAAAATAAAAATTATCATATATCCATGGCAGAGCTATGTATCGCAAGGGGGTTCATCTAAAGCCTCTTCTTCAAAAAATTACATTGGCAAATTATTTTTTACGTCTATATAGTCGGTATCAAACCCTTTTGGCCTTTTTGTATGTTCGCTTTTTTTTTATATTTCGAAGAGGGGGTTTATCCGAACCCTCTTCTTCAAAAAATTACATTGTCAGATTATGTTTTACGTCATAATTGTGTATATAGTAGGTATCAAATCCTTTTGGCTTTTGCATATGTTTACTTCTTTATATTTTGAATCAACTTCGTGAAAATCATGGATCCGCCTATGCATATATCTTCTGATTTTACATTGTTAAATTTTTTATTAAAAGGTTTCCCCTTCTCATTTGTTTGTGATCTTCAAGTTCTTGATTGTTCATGTGGTTCCTTGGATACAAGGGTGTCTATATTTTCTGCTTCGATAAAA
This sequence comes from Solanum lycopersicum, assembly GCF_036512215.1. NCBI lineage: Eukaryota > Viridiplantae > Streptophyta > Magnoliopsida > Solanales > Solanaceae > Solanum > Solanum lycopersicum. The sequence goes on from NC_090806.1 coordinate 5,017,438, forward strand.
ATCTCAGAATTTTTAAAGGGTTATGAGAATTTTGTGGGTTAAGATTTGTGTTAGTTTCTTGTTTATTCTAAATGTGAATTGGATATCGATCTCTTAATGCATAGAAATGACATCATAGTGGTATTAATTTAAGTAACTTTTTTTTCAGTTCATCGCACATGGATTGCCTAGTGTGGTTTACCTCTCCTGCGTGGTTTGCGAGCTATTGCACTAGAGCAGGGTTTACTCTATATCCAAAGTGTAGCGATTGCGGGTTTCCTTGTCATTAAAAAAATAGAGTAACTTTTAATCGTAAAAAATGTTAAATGATAGTCAAAACTGTTTAGGCAGGCCAAGAGTTCTGTCACTCCTCTCAGTCAACTCGACCTCTTTCAAGGGGGACTAGAGGGAATGCAACTGAATGTTCATTATCATAATAAGTAGTCGATTAGGAGAAGAGAGTAATTACTTTTTCTTTTTTTTTCCTGTAAGTATGTCTCAAGTACAAAGAATATTTACAGTGCAACAAAAAATAGGAAGCGTTTTATGCTGCAAATGTGGATTATGTAGGTTACAAGCAAGTTGAATTACACATAAAAACTGGGCAAAGTTGGAGGTTGTTTTAAAATGGGTTCTAATTAAACGGGTTAAATTAGCCCATTATTATATAATCTTGGCGATTGCTGTAAATCAGGACACACCTATTATCAGCTGGACTACTTGGGGAGCACACTAGGTCAATATATAGGTTAATACAGGTTTTACAGTGGATTTTCATTTTGCTCCCAAAACCATTTACTGCTCATTTAATGTATTCATGTTTTAGGGAGTTAAGGGTATCACCTCTCTCATTAGGCAGTCTTTTCTGATCCTCAGACGTGCCCCTGCACCTGCATCCTCTCGGTACTTTTCTTAGATACTATTCAAAATGGTACTTCAATTTATTAATGTCCACTTATGTGATCAAACCCATAAAAACAACCACGTTCTCTTACGCAACTTGTATATTGTTTCATTTATACTATCATCAACTTATACCATTGAAAACTCTATCAGAGCCCTTGGATGAGATTCATTAAGCAAACCAAGAGATGAGATAATCAAGTTGGTCCTCATCTTCATCCTCTTTGGCTCCTTAAGATGGATATACCCAGGTAACTCCCAGAATTTGAAGAAATTGTATCTATGACGACGAGGATGTCAAATACTGAATCATGTAACAAAGCCATCCAACATTCAAGGCACAAACACATGGACATCCAACATCAATAGAAAACAAAGACATGCTAATAATAGAGGATCGAAACAAGGTTAGCAAGTACTTACCAGACCATGTTTTCCAGCTTCAACGTTGGATTGGAAAACAAGTTGCTTAGTGAATAGCAAACATTCCACTGTACCTGATAGCAAGGCCGACCTTTTAAGTATGCAGTTACGGTGTGCTTTTGAAGGACAGGGGAAAAATTTAAGGTTTGATATCTACTATTCCTTTTTTCCCTTTGCTTTTTCCCCTGATCACAATATTATAAGGAAGAAATACCTTAACGTTTCCAGTTGTAACACAAGAAATAAATGCTTGCACCATCTTCTCGAGCCATTTAGAACTTTCCAAGTAAGCGTTACATGAACTTCGACTTTCTCCCAGATCCTCGCTAATGGACAAACCTTTTGTGGGCTTTCCCCTAGAAGATACGACCAATGAATCTGCTTGCCTGTCATAAGCAAATGATTGACTTGAAAACCTAACAACTCTTGAAAGGTTACCCAATGCTCTCACAGCATTTGCTTTAACCTGATATCAGAAACATGAGAAGTAAATTATATAATACAATCGCTAACATGACAGCAAAATGTCAAAAAAAGAACTGAAAGTAGCCAATATAGCTAACAGCTTACCTTGTCATTATCGTTCGTAAGTTGTAAAGCACAGTCAATCAGCAAGGAAATCGACTGTGAGCTCACTGTTGAATCATTCATATAGAAGAACAATAAGACGTCTGAAAGTATTGTTACACAACAAACAGATCGAAAATCATTCAGAAATTCACAGGACCTGAAGAGAATTTCTCAAATCCATGTACATCAACATGGTGGCGAAGTGCATCACATATATTAGCTAAAGCCCATGAAGCTGTTATGCGAACCTGAAAGTTGTCACATTAAGCTTCCATGTACCTTTTTGCTAGGCTAATAAGCAGAGAAAATGTGCAAAAACAGGAGTATTGAAACCAACCGACACTGAGGAATCACGACTGTTGTCCACAGCAGGAGAAATGAACTTGTCGAAAATCTCTGCACTGCCATATTGGAACATAGATTTACCAACTAACAACGAACTGGCTAAAAAAGTCGGGCCAGACAAATATAATTAGGTAAATTAAAAATATTCTCCCTAACAGTTTAAGCTTTTAAGTTTTTAGATGAAGTTCTCACACAATTCAACATGGTATCCGCTTAAGAAAAAAATATTTTCACATGTTTGCCCATGAAAAAGAATCAGGCTCACATAAGGGAGCATGTTGAGATAAATTATGATATGTAAACTAAAAGTGAGTTCTCTCTTAACATTTTAAGCTTAAGCTTTTAAATGAATTAATCACAGAATTCAACAGTGTCCAAACAATGCCTCCAAAGAGAAATTAAGGCTAAATGAATTTAATGTACCTTTCAAAAATGTGTGGAAAACAAGCAATTACACCAATAGCACGACAAGCAGCTGATCTAACATTCGGAACCTCATCACCTTTTGCAGTTTTAACCTAAGAAGATTTCACAAGTACAACTTAAATCACTTATCATTCTCTATAATTGAGAGAAGGATAAAGCACCAATGCACTAATCAGTTATGTAGCAAAAACTTACACAAGAGCTCATGATAAAGTCTTGTTTATCCTTTGGTAGAGAAAAGAAAACTGTGGAAGTAATTCCAGCAAAACAAGTAACTGATGCAGCCCTCACCTAAAGGACCAAAGCAAAGTAATGGAATAAATGAGTCATAGCAGCAGCAGCCTGACAATTTCTATGAGAGAAACCAATACAAGATCTTTCTCATGTAGTGATATTGATGATTAGCATGCATGCTCTAAAATATTCTGGGAGAATAAGCATTGCTAAATTGCGTGATCTCATTAAAGCTTGTATTGTTAGAGAGGGAACGCCATTATGTATTCAATTATGTCCCAAACACACCGTCACGTATGGCGGAATCTTTTACATGGCCAAGCATGTGACAATATTTTGTTGATTATTCACTCCGAGAAACTAAGCTAGAATTCCTGCTTGCTCTGTCAATAAATTAAAGCTTGTGAAGAGTTAAAGAGAGTAGACACCTAAACATTTATTTACTACAGATTTGCAGTATGCATCCTCAAATGCGAGCTGATATATTTCTTCAGTCAAGTACTTGACATATTTCGTATATGTATTACATTAATGCTGAAAATCGAGACCACTTTCTAATCTAATACCAATTTGCTTAGTGTGGACTGTTTCATCTAAAGTTTAAACTGTAAAAGGGGCCATCTTTATTTATTCCACTACGTCTTAACATGCCCTCTCACAAGTGTGCATTCAAACCATTTAAAGAACTCGATATTACATCTTATTCTTTTCATGTTGGCATACCATTTCTTTCTAAAGGATAACCTTTTCTGTAATGAATATTTTTCTACATATCATTACCCTTCTAGGGTATTTTCTGGATCTACCCGTAGATTATCTGAATATTTGAAAGGGAAAATTATAAGAAATGGTCATTCGGCTATCTCTGTTACCGAAATTTTGGCCAAATTTTCAAAAATTACTAAAATTGGCCAAAACTTCTTCCTTTCCAGTTCGCCATTAATAGCTTCTAATTTTCTTCTTCTTCCTTCCCACTTCGCCATTAAGGCCTTCTTTTCCTTCTTCCTTCCTCCTCCTCCTTCTTCATCGTCGTCTTCTTTTTTTTTTTTCTACGTCTTTTTCTTCTTTGTTGTTTTTTCTTTTTCAAAATTTGACGTACCACAAATGTGTGAACCCTTTGAAGCAAACTATATATCAAAAGACTAGAAACATCGAGATTGAATAGTCAATGTATGGTTCATGTATGGTTAAGTTATAGTTAGTTTTTTGAGTGTATCATAATGTATAGTCAGCGTATAACTCATGCATAGGTACCCTATATTGTATAGTTAGTGTATACTTTTTGTGACTTTTGGCTAGCTATAATGTATAGTTAGTGTATACTTCCAATGAGTTTTGGACTATTTTTGATGTAAATAAAACATGGTTAAATTCGTTGTAAGCTAATTGCTTTATCGTAGATATTTGATATTTTCCCAAAAATCTGGTTCAAACTTCTCATCTGACCTGATCATGCCTAAAAAGTCTCTTATTCTTAGCTATCACCAGCAGTAGGACTTCCTGGATTGATAAATGTGGGTTTGATAACTCTAGGTTATTCTATAAGCAATTGAGTAGGCAGCACACATACTTCAGAGGCTATTTCTGCAGAAATCACAATTAAAATAAATCTTTTAAACGTGCAATTTATTTTCTTCTTTTCTATACTTCACCAACTTCTTATTATATGGTACAATTAATAAAATCTATAGAGAATCCAAAAGGTATCTATAAACTAACCATTGGAGAAGAATGCTGAAGTATAAGAGGCAAATGCCGAACTATTGCTTCCAACCACTGCTCACTTCCTGACAGCTTTTCAGCTCCATCACTATTTACTACACAATCATGTGGCCCATAAGATGGAGCCGATGAGATTGTTTTTGATTTGACATAGTCAGACGTAAAGGGGCTATCAAGTGATATATCACTCGAAAGATCTTCAGTTCCCTTAAATCCAGAGATTGCACGAAGACATTCATCCAACACCTGCAAAACATTCATGTCACAGTAACATCCAAAGAACATATGACAAATACCAAATTAAGAAATCGACCCCTTCTAAACGATCATAAAATCTTTCTTGTGTTTGGTAGAACTGTAGCTGCTAAAACTAAAACAAAATACAACAAAAAGACAAGTTTCAACTAACAAATCGATGAAACAATGATCAAAATCACAAGTACTTAGATTCTTATTGACTGCATGCCATTTTATCTTCAAATGCTAATGCTTTCACAAAACTTCATGCAAATTGATTCCTTCTCTGACTATACTACCTACCCAGCTATGCTTTTTCATCTTTTGCACTTCACTACTGAAAACGTATAGTAGTACATAAAATTTGCTGGCAAGCAGAATAGGAAGAAAATGATCATTGTATTCTTGTAACAGAATCGGAAACGCGGGAGGAAGAAACATATGTCAGACTATGTTAAAACCTAAATTGACAAACAGCAACCAAAGGAAGATATTATAAAGGAGTAGACCATGAAATTTCCTGAAAGAAAGCCAAGAGCATGTGGGACCTGGAATTTAAGATATGGCTATATGTAACTAACAAATATCATGTTAACAAGAAAAGACAATTGAACCCTAGCAAATAGGATTGCTGGAGCATATTAAGCAGTTTTTTTCCATTATTCATCCTAACTGTCAAGGAAAAGGTATAAGAGCAGCTGAATTGGGAGGGGCCAACAAGAGATCTTCACAGTAGATCTCTATCGAGCTTCACCAAAAAGAACTACCAGGACTGTTTTCTAGGTCTAAGTTTGACTGTAGAAAACCCCTATCAAACAAAGTTTTTTCTATCGAGTGCATGGTGGGCCATATTAAGTTATTAACAACTGAAAATCTAAAAACGGTAACTTACACGGGTTTTGGTGCTTCATGTTCAAAGAAGGTGAATATGTCATCACCTCCTATTACATTGCAAACCTCATCAACCAACATGTGACTTGACATCAATAAAGTTAGCAACTACTTGTATTGCTGGAAAGTTTGAAGAGTTTGGAGAGAACAGAACAAGCACAGCTGGTATTACCGGAAGTAATTTGAAATTTTGGAGAGCAGAAAATGGATCTATCCTCATAGATAATTGGTTGAGCTCTCAGCTCAGAACTACTTATTAAAAAAATGCTCAGATAGGACCTTCTTTGCCGTCTTGCTTAGGCGTATGCTCCTTGAATCTGGGATTCATTTTTTTCTTTTGTCACAAGAAAACACCTTACGAATCATCAAAGAGAAGTAAAAAAAACCTAGAATAAAGTAATCAAGTATATTTCAGAGCCACCAATGGCTTATCAAGAAAATATACTTCCTATTTTTCGCTAAACTGTACAAATATAAATATTGCTTTTAAAAATAAAAAATCAGAAGTGAGTATTAAGTAACGATTGCATTGCGCAATAAAGTGATAACCCATAAAGAAGACGTATCATTTGTGACTCTAGCCCAAAGGTTATTTGAATCACATTAAATTTCAAGAAAACGAAGGACTGGGATAAGTTACCTAAATTCCTGTGGTCTTTTGCAATTTCGTTTTCATCCTATTGCAGAAAACAATTGCTTCAAAAGGATTTAATTTCCAATTGACAGCAGGATGCCACTTAACATCCCCCACCATTCCCACCTCACCCCACCCCCACAAAAAAAAGCAAGAAGAGAAGAACTTCACATATGTGAGAAATATAGAAAAATAACATTATTGAATTGTTGTTCTGTCTACATTATTCTATTGAGGCCCTATTTATAGACCCTAGAATACAATCCTTTACCAAGTAGGATACTATTTAGTATTCCTATTCCTATTCTAATTGGATTGTATAAACCTATTCCTATTCCAACACTCCCCCTCAAGCTAGTGCATACAATTCATGTACCTAGCTTGTTACAAATGTAATTGACACGAGGACCGATAAGGGGCTTGGTGAGATATCCGCAAGTTGATCAGTCGACTTCACAAAATTGACAGTCAAGTCAATCTCAATGTGCTTGTCTTCTCATTAAATACTGGATTTGATGCATAATGTCAGTAAACACGGAGATAATATTCCAGTGTTGAACTTCCCAAACTAAACCAGCAAAGACTGCTTCAAACCATAGAGTGACTCACATAATTGACATACAAGGCTACTAAACTCCCCCGAGCAACAGAGTGCTCAAAACGTAGTATAAAGTATATGGATCCTGTTGGAATCAGTAGATGAGTTGATATTAGACAAGTCACTGAAAAAGTGGTTGAAACATGCTCATATGCCGGAGTATTAAATTTGATGGCTAAAAGTGGTCAATCTAAGGGATAAAATTATATAGATAGTCGGAATGATGTCACGACCCAACTAACAAATAGAAATTAAATAGGATAGTTAGAATTGATGGAATGACCCCATTGAAAAAGAGATAATATGGGTAGGGTCGGAATGATGGCACGAACCAAATGAAAAAGTAGTCACCGGAATGATGGCACGGTGCTACACAAATTAAATATGAAAAATTAGTCACCGGAATGATGGCGTGGTGCAATAAAAATTAGATATGAGAAAATAGTCACCAGAAAGATACATGGTGACTCGACTTTTGTTAACATAATCATCGGCCGGATGAGCGGCATATATGAGTAATAGCCGCCCGCCGGCAGCGGAAGCTCTTTGATTTTCTACCAAGATCGTAGAGGCTCTGATACCATGCGATAAATATAGAAAAATAATACTATTCAATTGTTGTTGTGTCTACATTATTACATCGAGACCCTATTTATAGACCCTAGAATACAATCCTTTACCAAGTAGGATACTATTTAGTATTCCTATTCCTATTCTAATAGGATTGTATAAACATATTCCTATTCTAATATGATTGTGTAAACCTTTTCTTATTCTAATAGGATTGTATAAACCTATTCCTATTCTAACAACATTCAAAGAAAATAAACCCCGCCAGTGCTTTCAGACCCCTACTGTAACGCACACAAGATGGAAGAAGCACAAAACAAGGGGAAAGAAAACCAAAACATAAGCAGGTACCTCACCTTGATTGAAGCGGTTATGACTTTGTCTCCAATTGGCTCATTTGAGTTTCCAACATTATCCCTCCAAGACCTTATCTCAGAAGAGGAGGTCAAGACTCCATGAACTAAAAGGGAAATCTTTTCCCAACAAAGGATCATCACGCTAGGATAGTTGTGTGCCACAGCTCTGACGGCCTAGGAGAAGTACGATATAGAAACATATCAATGCAACCAACTAAAGTTTTCGATGGTGTTCAAATTTAGACAAAATCCTCAAGTAAAGAACATTGTTTTCATTTAAATGCCAGAAGAACAAAAGGTAACCAAAACAAAACCACCAAACAGGCAAGTTGCAAATCATCAAATGACAAATGAATACCCTTATTTTGCTTTCATAAAAGGTATTTTGCTTTGGTATTGTTTCTTTTATTCCCTCTTTACAAGGCATATATTATTTAGATATACCAGAATGGCATCTTCCGCTAACTGCTAGGCCCCACTTGTTCAGCATCTTCAATACAGTGGTTCCCTCAGCTACTCCCAGATCAATTGAATTTCATTTTATTTATTTTTTTGAAACTGGTTACTTTGGATTGATTTTCATGTTCTCACTGAGTATCAAGTAAGGTGAAACTGAAAGATACTGTGGAAGAATCCTGATTAATTAGGTTGTAATTGCATAGAGAAGATGGTAAAAATATTTCTTAAAAAAGACCAATAGATAACCAAAAGGCAACATTCACAGATTGGACCCCAAGAGCTCTCAAACTGGATGCCAAAGCATCAGCCTGCAAGTCATTACAAAGGAGGACACAGATTCTGGTGCTATTGACAAAAGTTTGTACAGAGTACACATGTTTTATGCATGAGGCGGATGTAAGAAGCTGTAACAGTAGCCTATCAATAAGTAGGTGTAACAGAAACATGTTCTGTTAATGCGATTGGATGGGAAAAAGAGTGACCTATAATGGAAGGTCCAAAAGCAAATAAAAATAAGTTTAGCTTCTAAATTTCTTCTACAAAAGTGTGCCAAAAGAAAACTGAGCTTACATGAAAGAAGCATAACATGCCCTGGGGGATACCTTTTGAACTTACAAAATGGCTCCCATGGGAATGGGATAGCTCATTCAAGCATCAAGAAAAGAATGCCAACCAAAAAAAAAAATATAACATCTTTAGATGATCTTATCCTTTCTTTTTTTTTTTATAATTATCTTTTTGGATGTCTTTTCTCTGTTCTGGGTTTTATTTATTACGTAAATATAGAGGGGACAATAAATTAACAAAAAGAGGGAAAACGGAAAGGCACAGAATTTGTACAATTTCACATAGGAGAAGATAACCTAAATCATCTGTGAACCATTCTCGACATTGACACACTATGTTAATTGTTAAAGTTCAACCATGAAAAACTTATTTCCTTTCTTTTCCTGCTTCTCCATCTTTTTCAAAGATTATAGAATTCCTTATAGATTGACTGATCGATTACCTGAAGTGCCTCAAAGCCTACTGATGGGCTTACTCCTGGGTCACAATACCGAAACAACGTAAACAAAATGCCCGACTTCGATTTAATACTGATTGAACCTGAATGGACAAATACAGAGGAATACAATCAATAGTTGAATTGATAACCAGCCAGTTCACTGAAATTTAAAAAGAACAGGATTCCTGAGCAATATCCTATGTCAGCAAACACATTTTAGCCAGGTACAAGTTTTTCCAACGAATTAAGTTAAGTAACCACTTGCACTATCTAACTTAAAACAGAGTCTCCAATATTTTAACAAATTAGATAGCCTATAATGTAAGGCTCTTGATCAGTTTATAGGCTGTAATAAAAAAACTACAGTATTTACCACCCAAACTCATTCAGATTGTTTTACTGATTATTCAACCAAGGGAACTATCAGATTACCTGCTGATACTTCTGCCACAAGCATATCTTTGACTTCAATTGAAAGTGGTGAGACTGACAAGGCTGCACTTAAGCAGTTGATTGCGGTTGCCTGCAGACAAAACCAAGCATTTGAATAAAGCAGAAACATAGACATAGTTGCTTATTATTCTATAATATATTGGTACCAAGTTACTCTAGAAGAATCAACAAGAGGCTCAAATAACTCCATGAAGCCGTCTGTCTCAACCTTAAACTGGATTCAAATAATGCATTTAAAGAGCACCAGAGGGTTATATATCAACAAAATATGTCCAACTGAGCTTTTACTACAGAATACTGCAACAAATTTGACAAAAGGAAGAATCTGGGGATGAATCCAAATGAAAAGTAAAGCACACAAAGGCTAGAAAAAGTTTACTACCACCATAATGAAAAAGAATTTCAAAGTGCTTCACAATTTTCTTCAATTGTGTTAACAGGAACTTAATTATCCAAGGAGGGGGGCTATGAATACCTAGGTTCTCAAACTCTGTTAGTCTTTGAAGTAAGTCTGAGAAGGTAACAGTAGAACTTCGATAAGATACACTATATGTTCATGGGTAAAATGTGCATGAGTGAATGCAAGCTAATAGTATTACATAATCTACAAGAGTGTAAACTAATAAGTGCAATGGACAACTAAGGTGCCAAGGCTCAAATATTAATTGTCAAGTGCCAAAAAGTCATGAAGGTTACAATAACCCATACACGACCTTAGGATTGAGGATATTGCAAATCAGTAGAATCCAGTTGAGTAATTCTCTCTGAAAGTGAATTTGAATAACAAAATCAGAAAGGTACATTTTGAAATCACTTGTGTGCGTTAATGGGCATCAAACAAAGTTAAACAGACAGGATTTTAAAAGATTATAAAATTACACATGACAACAGGAAACACAATTAAAAAAAATAAATAAGTAGTAATAAAGAAGAAACCAGAAAAAACTAAAGTGAGAAAAAGGAGAAGAAGCACACAATATAACTTTGCAAACAGAACTATACGATGCAACAGGTTTGAAATGACTAAAATAAATCGCTCAAGCTCCAAATATTGAACCAAAAAATTCCTAATTGTTCCTTTGATATCATACTAGGGAAAGCCTAGCTGAATCTAATTTTTTCCTCATCAGTGCCTGTAAGTTGAAACCCCCTTAAATGATTTTAAGCATTCCTGGATAAGCAGGTCCTAAAAAATCTACAGCTCACAACTCATTAGGACTAACCAATAAGATATTCTGGTCACTTCTGGACAAAAAGCCTTCTTCAATCCTAACTTGAATAGAAGTGAGAACTGTTGGCAACAATTCACGAGGCATTCTAGAATACCTGCAAAAGGATCACAGAGACAAATTCAAGTTTACACAGATTAGAATTTCCTTGGTTGTTAAGAAACATACAGATTCATGACGATCTCTTAATATATTTTATATCAACCCAAAAGATAAAAAGGAAAAGAAAAGAAAAAGAAAAAGCTAACCACTTGAATTTCCTACACTCCAAATGTTCACAATTGCACATTGAATAAAGAATAGTACCATTAATGTAGTCCTGAACCACTTTTAAACTCCATAAATTTTTACCCAACTCTGTCCGTTAGATTTCATGAGAACTATAAGAAAGAAAGAAATTACCGAAACTCACATTTAGAGGTCTGATTTTTGTAGTTTCTACTATTTTTAATTTTACTTCTAGAAGGTGTAACTTTTATTTTATTTTTTTGAGAAAGTTAACATTTTATAGACAAAATACACCAATAGTGTATTTTAGTAGTAGTTACATGTGGAGTTTACGGTAAGCAAAACCAAAGAAATCTATCACCTATATCCCTCCTAAACTATCTAGAAACTGTGTAATATCCTCCACCTTTTTGGGGAGTACGTAGTTACACCAAAAAGAAAAAGGTTATAAGACAATTCAACTTCAGACTTTGGAAAGGGATGATCTTGTTTTCAGAACATCTTTGGTTCCTTTCCTCCATATTGTCCACCAGATGCAAACAGGGACAATCTTCCATCTCTCTCTGTGGCCGGACATATTTCCTTCTCTATTCCAACATTTTAGAGCTTCGGAGGTATGCCTTGGTGCAACTTTTTGAGGTTTAATTTTTGTTATTTTTAATATCTTTTTACTGTCTAGTGTAATTTTTGTGTTGCATATTTTAGGATTGATGGGATTTTCTAGTTTATAGTTAACTTAAATCTTATTTTCCATTGTTCTCGTCGAATCTAACACACAGAGTTCGGTGTATATATTTTACAGAGCCTAAAAATGTAACGTTTGACCAATTTTGAAGGACCAATACTGTAAAGTACATACATAAGAGACTATTTTGAACCTATCCTCTCAAACATAAGGGACCATTTTTGTCATTTTCTCAATAAAATATTGTTGCATATAGTACTTATAAAAAACTACCAATATCTCCTCATATGAAATTTGCTAATCAAATTACCCTTTAACTAAAGACATAAATACCATAGAAGGACCCCATGCATATACATAGGAAACCACTCCCTCTCGGTTGAGGAGTGGCGGTTTAATACTCCAATTTTGGTGAGGGAAAACAAGATACTTTCACAAACTTTTCCCTTCTCAACTTTTCCTCGTCCATCTCTTTTCTAATTCTTCCATCACCCATCTGGTAAGCGTAGTGCACTTTCTCCAACCCCTCCTCACAAGAAACACCCCCTTCTCCCCAACTCCACCCTCCTACTAGCTTCTTCTATTTCTTATATCCCTACTTCTGCCCACACATACACCCTCTCCTCCAACCCCCAACCCCTCCTCACAAGAAACACTGCCTTCTCCCCAACTCTATTGCCATCCCCAACTCCACCCTCTTACTAGCTTCTTCTATTTCTTATATCCCTACTTGTGCCCACACATACACCCTCCAGTTTTGTCTCACCACCAAATCTTCTTACGCACTCCTCTCTCAAACCTTCAGCAACAGAAATACACATTGTTAATGCATATGTTTTTACACTATAAATCTGTAGCTTCTTCCCATCAAAGCATGCCTTGTTTCTTTCTAGCCATAAGGTCTACATTGTGCAATTGGGAATTGTTCTCCACATTGGCTTTAAGCTCTACCAACTTTCTGTGATTGCCACACTTCCAAACAGCTACTAATTTTCTCTGGTAACTCCAAGGATATACCCATTATGCTAAAGAAAGTTCCCAACACTGTCTTGAGAATCTGCAATGCAAGAAAAGATGTTCCACTATTTCTTGCAGAAATAGCATCTACTACACAAGGAAAAACATCTCCTCTGTAACTTGTGCTTTGTTTGGCAAGCATCCTTAACTGCTAACCAACCAAAAAAGAGTTGCTTTCATAGGTGCTTTGTCTTTCTAAATCATCTTCCAGAGCCAGTTAGGATAGCATTCTCTGGATCTATCAGATTACACTATTTATAGCTATCCCTCTTCTTCTTACTCTACAATATGCAAGTTCTTAGCTTTGATTATCCTCCAAAAAGAGAGAAATATCTCTGAACTGCTATTGGTCCTTTTCACTAATCACTTCATCCAGATACTGCTCCAAAAGAACAAATTCTTTCATCCAGATTGGGAACTATCAAACTTTGACGCATGGAGTAGGTTGATTTTGACCTTTGGGCTCCTCCACCTCCTGCACATTGGAGTGATAAACCAAAACTTACTCCTAATTTATTTCACAGATCATTTGCTTGAATGATATGCTCACCTCTCCCCCATCACCTTTCTTTCTCTCCTAAAAAATTCTTTACCAATAGCATCTGTCAGTAATTGCTATGTTCATAGCAGCTAGCACAAGCCTGCTCTCTTCTTCATCTTCCCCTCATCCTCTTTTCATCTCTTTAATATTACCTTCAACTTCTATCAATTATCATAATTGAAGCTATAGCCTGAAGAAAGATGAGTGGGAATGTAGGACAATCAAGGGTCCAGTAACTAGTTTATTACTTGATACCTGAGGTAGTTCAAGGATGATGTCTACTTGTTGATCTGTTTTATTAACATTCCACTTACCTATAACCTTACAGATCTTGTTGTTCAAAAATAGTAGTACTAGAGAAACATTTACCTAATTAAAAACACTAGAAATTGCAAGCCTGCATGTCAAATCAACTTGACACCAAAAGTATGATCTTTTGAGCTTTCATCTCTTATAACACTTCTCATCATTGAACTCTATCAAGTCGAGAGGACATAGAGGATCTGTTTTATCAGTATTGATATCTTCCAAAAAGTGTAGTGAAGATAAGAGCTAATAAAACTGAATGCTAAGACAGAAGAAAACTGAAGGCCATGTTTACATTAGTAGAGACTCTTACGGTGTAGATGATATCAAAAGCATCAAAATTTTGAACAAGGACGCTAGCAATCCACTGTGTGTTTCACGTTTGATTAAGTATAAAGTCCCTACCATCAGAGATTGAAGACAAAATCAGTTAAATTCAATTAAAAAGGGATTTCAAGAAGCATCTTGAAAAGCAGAGATAAAAACAACCTTCCATAAAATCTCCCAAGTAACATGAAATTGGGATGATATTCCACTTATTTGATTTAACGTTCTGCACACCCTAAAAGGACCCCCACCCCTTTGGTTTTAAATACTATTCTTGGAGTGTCGTGATCACCCTCATTTTAAAGGTTTAACGGTCAGAAAAAACACTTATATTTACTTAATTATATCCGCAACAAGCCTCCTTGTGTACAGTTAATTCTTTTAATGGGTCAAGTATGTGAAAGAAATTCAAAGTGAAGGGAACTGAGGACCTCTACATGTTTATATACCATATTAAGTGTCTGAATTCTTATTCTAATATCTTAAGCTTTTAGAGAGGGCACACTCTTTGTTTAGTTATATATATCTACAACCTCCCTTATTTTGAAGTTCATGTAACCACACTTATTTTTCTTACATAAATTGATCGCTTCCTTTTTGGATGACAATAATTAAGAAACTTATAGGACAAAAAAATTGTAGAACTTCACTGTATGTTTAAAAAACTTCTTTTGTTATATATAGTAGTCAATGAAGTAGGACAACCCCTCAAATTCCAGCAAAGACAAAATGTTAGGTGAGCTTTTCTCATCTATCAGAGCCTTGGTGAACAAAGTTACCACATACATGGGTTTGTGGGAGATGAGAGGTACCACTTTTACCAAAAATTTATAGAGAAAATTTGTAGCATTTTTTGGTTACACACACTCACACACATATATATAGTGGTCAAAAGCTTAACCTTTTAGAAAGAGAACAACTTATATTAATTAATTAGTCTATATTTCAACAATTAACATATGTTTGTGTGTTTACCTATACATGTGTGTGCATTTTTGGGTTATATAATGGCAGACAATTGAGGTATTGGGTTTTCTTATTTCTTTTTTTTTTTAAATGAAAAATAAAAAGAATAAGAAAACTCATATCTCAATTGGCTAGAGATGTTTTTAGTGTACTTTTTAAAAACAATTTTCCAGAAATGGTTTTGATTGCTTGTGCTTTCATGATGATTCCTGCTTGTTAAGTGAAACCCTTAATTAGTCTATTTTTGCTTTAGTGGCTCAGGTGGCCGATGGTAGGCTAGGGTCAGGGACATGGACAAGGGTAAGGGTGATAAGTGGGTTATGAAAGTTTCAAGGATGAGATCAGGTTCCTTCTCAAAAAAATAAAAATTCCTTCTCAAAAGGATGAGATCAGGTTCTTGGAACATAGGGACTTTAACAAGAAAGTCAATAAACTAGTGATGATTCTCAAGAAGAAGATAATTAATATAGTTTGTCTCGAGGAGATTGGATCAAATGGGTAAGGGAACTAAGAGTGGCCTATAGAGTGGTCGTTAGACCGACTTTGTTGTATGGAACGGAGTGTTGGACGGTCAAAAACTCTCATGTCCAGAAGGCGCATGTTATGTTGCGGAGAAGAGGATGCTGAGGTGGATATGTGATCATACTAAGAGCGAATAAGATTAAAAATGAGATTAGAAATGAGTGGTCATACTAATAGCGAATAAGATTAAAAATGAGGATATTAGTAATAAATGGGAGTGGTCTCCAAGGTGGACAAGATGAGAGAAGCGAGACTAAGATGATTTGAATATGTGAATAGGAGAAGCGTAGACACGCTAGTGAAGAGGTGCGAGAGGTTGGTTACACAGGGTACAAAGAAAGGCAAAGGTAGGTCAAAGAAGTATTGGGGAAAGGTAGTAAGACAAGATATGGCCCAACTTCAAGTTACCGAGGACACGGCCTTAGACAGAAGGGCCTAGAGGACATGTTTTAGGGTAGAAGGTTAGTATGTAGTGTATTGTTCTTTTGTTTAGGGTGGTTGGCGATTGTCATTGTCATTGTACTAGTTGTATTATAGTAGTTCTTGTTTTTGGATATTTCTCTGTGTTTATTATTGTTTACAATAATCTATCCTGCTATGTTGCTTAGTGTGTTTCAATTATTGCACTATTTGTTGTTACTTGTTACTCCCTTTGTTTCAAAAAAAAAAACCTAGTTTGACTTGGAATGGATTTTTTTTAAAAAAAGAACTTTTTAATCTTATGGCTCTAAATTAAATTTATGTCAAATGTACCAAAATGTCCTTTAAACTTGAAGTCTTAAACATACCACGTGGAAAGTTAAAGTTAAAGTGTTGCAGAAAAATTAGTCATTCTTTTTGAAACAAACTAAAAGGAAACTAGACCATTCTTTTTGAAGCGGAGGGAGCATATTTCTTCATTGTCTTCTTTATGTACTTGTAATAGCTGCACTTGAGTCAAGGGTCTTTTCAAAAACAACTTCTCTACCTTCATGAGGTAGTGATAAGGTTTGTTTACATTCTACCCTCCCCAGACCCTACTTGTGAGACTTCACGGGGTATATTGTTGTTCGGTAGGGGAACTAATGTACGAATAAGTACATGTATAAGTTGTGGTACTCAAGAGGCTCTAGGAATAGGAATGGGGTAGGCATTTTAGTTGGTAAGAGGTAAGGAAGCAAGTGGTGGAGATTAGGAGGGTCAATGATAGGATGATGGTGATTTAGTCATTGGAAGATACATTTTTAACACTATCAGAGCATGCGCACCACAAGCGAGCTCGGATGAGGAAAACAAGAGGCACTTTTGGGAGGATTTGGACGAGATGGCGCGAGGTGTACCATTTGCTGAGAAGTTATTCATAAAAGGAGGTTTGAATTGACCCAGAGTCTACTCAAGGAATTACGATGATGTGCATGGAGGTTTTAGGCTTAGGAACACGAGCAAATGAGGAGTCTCACTTTTGGATTTCGCTAAAGCTTTTGGGTTGGTGGTAGCCAATTTAAGTCACCAAAGAAAGAGAAACTTGGTAACTTTCCATAGTACAGTGGCTAGTATAGTGGCTAAGACTCAGATAGACTATCTACTCCATAGGAAAGATAATAAAAGACTTAGTAAAGATTGTAAGGTTATCTCGAGTGAGAATATTACGAACCAACATAAGCTATTGGCAATGGTTTTGAATATCAAAGGGAAGAAAGAAGAAGAGGGTTGTGGTTGACTGGCAAAGGGATCAAATGGGGTAGCTTGATTATGGCAGTGCCCAGAGATGGAGGAGAAATTGGTGGCTAGAGGGCTTGGAGTAGTAGCGGGGATGCAAACAGTATGTGGGATAGGAGAGCTAGTTGTACTAGGAAGTGGCTAGAGAGGTGTTGGAGGTTTTGAGAGGTAGATTTGGTGGGCATCAAGAAGACTAGTGGTGGGATGGAGAAGTCTAAGGGAAATTTGAGGCAAAGAAGGTCGCATTGCAAAGTTGGTGAAAAGGTATGGACAGTACGAAAAGCGGAAAAATTAGGGAAAGTTAGTGGTTATGCAGCAAAAATGCAACTTTGAAAGAATGTATATAGAATTAGAGGACAAAGGCTATAGAAGTTATGTAGGCCAACCAAGACGAGAGAGAGGGCCCATGACCTGGACCAAGTGAGGTGTATCTCAAACGGGGATGACAAAGTTTCTAGTCTTTTTCAATGTCCTCTTGGACACCAAAATGTTAACCCCTTTATCATCATCTCTGTGATGGGCTTTGTGATATATAAAATAGATACTCTTCAAAAGTTCAGCGATGTAACCCGTACACCCAGTGTGGAAGTAAAGTTTGATACATAGGACATCCTTAACATAGGAAGTTTCAAGTATCTTGGGTCCATTATCTAAGAAAAATGGGAGATTGAGAATGATGTCCCACATAGTATTGATGTTGGGTGGATGAGATGGTTGCTCACATCGAAGACTTGTATGATAAGAATGTGCCACCAAAACTTAAGGCGAGTTACAGAGTGGTGGTTAGACCTACTATGTTGTATAGGGCAAAATGTTAGCCAGTCAAGAAGTCCATGTTCAGAAAATAAAAGTTATGAAAACGAAGATGTTGTGATGGATGTGTTGCCATACTAGAGAAATAGGATTAGAAATAAAATATCCAAGACAAAGTGAGAGTGGGCTTCTGTGGAGGACAAGATACAGGAGGCAACATTGAGATGTTCAAGCATGTGAAGAGGAGATGCACATATGCCACAGTGTAGAGGTGCGAGAGGTTGGCTATGGATGGTTTCAGAAGCGGTAAAGGTAGGCCGAAGAAGTATCAGAAGGTGATTAGAGAGGACATGGTGCAGTTTCAACCGACAAAGAACATGACCTTAGATGTGAGATTATAGAAGACACATATTAGGGTAGAAAGTTAGTAAGTAAAAGAGCGCTGTCTCGCTAATCTGTCCACAGCATTACACTAGTAGTTTCCTATACTACGATTATAGTATAACTTTTTTGTAGTTACTGTTCATCTTTTTCAGAATGCTTTGACATGTTTTCTGTAGTATTTTCTTGTGGCTTTTTCACTTCTGCTATTTCTTTTTCAGACTTACTTCGAAGTGTTTTTCCTTGAGTCGATAGTCCCCGAAACAGCCTCTCTACCTCCAAAGGTGGGAGTAAGGTATGCGTACACTCTACCCAAACGCCACTTGCAGGGTTACACCAAGTATGTTGTTGTTATTGCTTTTGATTACTTAAGAGTTGTTAAAATCCAAAGGACAAGTTATTCAATTCGTGTAAAATGCCTTTGGTTGCTGAATAATTTCTGTAACACTTAAGACTACATGGGAGAAATCTTGTAACAGAAAGAAGCCTTAGACAAATCTACTAACACAACCTAAGCAGTTAAAAGAAAACAAGAAAAGTGCAATTTAAATCAAGCTAAAACCTCAAACCAAGCAAAATTTATGATGTACCTGAGTGCAACTGCATTAAAATCTGTCCAAGAGAGCTGGATAGTGCCATAAATGACCCACATTTAGCTGACTCCTTGAATTCTGCAACCTGAAGAAAAACAGAGGACGGAGCATCCAGCATAGCCCTGATGGCAGAGGCAGCTGCAACCCGTGCCTAGAACAAACACAGTGCCCAATGTTTGTAGCAGAAACACAGTATTAAAATTCAGATGATACTTCACTGTACAGGTTATGGAAAAACCAAATTAACATGCAACTGCAAAATAATTATACTTCTCCTTTAGTTGCAAATACTATTTTTCCTTTTTGGAGGAACTCCCTCTATCCTTACCATACAATGGAGCTGGTGAGATGGATAAACGATAGCAGAAAATATAATAAAGTAGAAGTACCTTAAGAAATGGATCGAACAGCAAACAACTCATCAGTGTTGCCTCATACCTCCTGCAAATAGCAACAGAAGGAAGGGGGAAGCAAGGGCAGGTACACCCAACAAAGTAGGAAAGTCAAATCAGAGACATGAGTAAACATCATTGTATAAATTACTTGATAGGAATCAGAATATATCAGCTCACTGAGCAAATGAAAAAAACAAAATCTTAACCTTGGCTGTAGGACATCACTAGATGGTAAGAGCATTGTCCACTGAGCTGTAAATGATTTTGGATCAGCTAGGCAAAGGTCCTTCAAAGAAAATTTGATTATTCGATAAAATTGGCATTATACACAACCAAAAGAACAAAGCATCATGTTCTTCCTTGAGATTTCCATGTCAACTATGGACAATTAATTGTCATCTTGCTCCCACTACACAAGGCTTTGTGAACGACACATCAATTAAATAGCTACTAGCGGACTTAATACAAGAAGCAAATTAACCTATCACCAACTTAAATAAATAAAAACACATGTATGAAAACTATTGCACAAGCATACAATTACAATACAAGATACTGATGACATGCTCTTTACTTATCGAAGGAGAAAAAATGATATTGCTAACTTACTCAAATAAGTACATGAAATAAAAAATTGTACAAATAGATGATATTGTGACCCATGAAGCACTTTCAGCCATCCTATCAGCTAACTTGCAAAACAAAAGTATATGCACAAATCAGAACTGTCAAAAATAGTCTAATGCTAATCAGGTCAACTGCATCCCACATTTGCACATTTGACACTTGTTCATCAAGAAAAGAAACAAGGAGGATGAGAAAAACACATATGAAATATGTTCCAAACCATTTGTTATACTTATAGATAAGGTAAAGTTTTATATACCTCGAGAGTATGCTGACATGTACAACAGAGTACATCAAAGAAGATCTTACAAGTTGTGTAAAGAATGTCTTCCAAACTTTTAATAGTGGTAACCTACTCGATTTACTGTGACATTTGAAAATATTACTTAGAGGAGAGATTGCAATTGTAACATAAAAGGATTTGACAGAAATTCCAAAATTGAAACACCACATGGTATAGGGAGTAAGTCCAGTGTTATCAAAGGTGCGCTTTAAGCACGCTTAAGCCCTAAAGCGAGGCACAAAACGTGTTGAGCGCTTCGCGACGCTTTATGTGCGCTTCAGTGTCGTCATCAAAGTTTTAAGACAAACGTTTCATTGTCAATGAGCCTCTTATGAAGAAGTGACACTAAACAATTGATATTTCACTTATCATAATTTTTTTCAATTTCTTTAGTCATATATTTGTCATTCATGTTTATAATATTAGTCTTGGACTAAACAGACAGATTTTATTATTTTCTCCCTTTGCGCCTTTTTTCATTAAAGCCACCTTTTGTTTGCACTTAAAGCCCCCACAGACCTTAGAGCTTTTTGGCGTTTTTCGCTTTTAATAACACTAGTAAAGTCAGAATTAAAGCAACCTTGTAGAGGTAGCAAGACTGTAAAGAAGATCAAGAAATCCAAAATGCTACATTATACCTACCAATCAAATTAGGAGAATGACAACCAAGAGGCTTTATTGATTAATGTTGTACTTAACAATTAGATGTATCCAAAAAAAACCAAAGGACATTCAATTCCTATGTATCTTTAAATTTATAATAGAAACAAAATCAACGGAACAGTCTGCCACTCATGCAATAAGCCTTCCCAATTACTAACACTGTCCAAAATGGGACTTCCATAATCAATTCAGGTACATTGAACAGTTGTTTCTCCTCCATTTTAACGATCAAATTTTTGGATAGAAGTGATAGTCAAAGATTCTTAGGACAACGTGACAGAACAACACTCCAGATGGAAAGTACCACAGAATGTTGATCATAGTCAAAGAGCAGCACATCCATAATCTTGAAGAACAATCACTATCTCCTTAAGAATATAGAACAAGTTAATATCTAGAAACTGAATACAGTCTCCACTTTCCACTGTCAAATTACTTGGTACATTTTCTTCTTGTTATTTTTGAGATGTCAAATAATTCATTACAATACATCAAGTTGGTGTCAGAAGTATACATCACTCAAACTAATTAATCCACTGGACACTCCAATCTTCCAGCTTTCTGTACAGTTTAGTAGTTAGAAAAATTTGCACTGTCAAATTCCATGTAGATTTACAAGTTTATGGGTAAGTCAAACATTTCATTACTATATACATACCAAGTTGTTGTCAGAAATGTATAAAAGATTATTTGTATGACTCGAGCCAAGTCATCAACTGGCATCTCACAAATTTGCCAACTAGTCTACACAACAAGTTGTTCTATTTTAGCACCGAAAACATTGATGCATGGTAATTGAAACTGTGTGTACATTTTCTTATTGTTGCACATGTATTCTCATTTATTATTTTTCAAAATTCCATATATATATATGTGTGTGTGTGTGTGTGTGTGTGTGTGTATGTGTTCTTTCATTCTGTTGTTAGCAAATCAAACAAAATCATGAAGTTCCAGAAGTAGGATATGGGAAGAAAAGAGTCTCTTTCGCAAATTAACTGGAATTCAAACCATTCAAAAACCCAACTATCAACAACAAGAACCATAGAGCTTGAGTAGAACCTTCCAGATCATCATGAATAAGACATCTTTAGATTTTGATGTGATGTTCAGTACACAAAAGATCAAGCAAGATGTAAGATATTCAGACCATGAAACAAATTGCAAGAAATAAGTTTAGTTTAGAAATACCTGGATACAAATGATCGCAGCTAATCTAGTCTTTCCATAGGGTGCATTGCAAGTACCCCTCCCTGATCCATCAC
Source organism: Solanum lycopersicum (assembly GCF_036512215.1). Lineage (NCBI taxonomy): Eukaryota > Viridiplantae > Streptophyta > Magnoliopsida > Solanales > Solanaceae > Solanum > Solanum lycopersicum. The sequence continues at coordinate 5,039,720 of NC_090806.1, forward strand.
TATCGCTGTTTTCTGAATCAGATGACATCGTTAATGATTTCTCATCCTTCAACTGAAATTTTTTCAGATTTTTATTCCGTAAGTGGGGAGGCATATATCGGCCCGTTTGTGATGTTGTTGATACAGTCAAATCTGTCTTCGTGCTCACAGAAGTAATTTGCTTCTTATCAGTGATGGCAATCATACTGTGTGATTTATTAGCAAGGCCATAATGAATAAAATTCCTCAAAGCCACAACAAGACCTGCCACCTAAGAAATGTACATGGATAACAATTTCGCAAGTTGTAGCCTATTAAAAAATCGACTTAACCAATCAAAGAGAAAAAAAAAAAGGAGGGGGGGGGGGGGGGGGGGGGTAAGAAAGCAAGAATGTTTTCGACATCAAATAACAGAGTGCAGTCCTTACATGGCCAGACAACGGTCCCTTGGAATCTGTAAGAACCAAGTGCAGACAATGTAGAAGTGAGGTATAAAACCTGGAGAAAAGATCTTCCACTATGTTATCGATAAGAAGATAAAGACATTATATAATTAATTAATTATATATACACATAAGCAAACACTAAGCAAGAAACGAACAATACAGCCTGCACCCTGGTCCCTCTGAAAGAAAGAAAAGTAAAGAGCAACAGGATAAGAACATACCGGGCAGTGGCTCCGTCTTCCTTAACAAGCCCCTTAGATGCTACCGTTTCCAAAATGTTTCTAAGGATCTAATTCACAACATAAACTCCCAAATAAAAACCTATAAGTGAATTTTAGGAGGCACAGGAAACTGTCTAAAGTAGAATACCCACCTCAATTGTTGATTGCCAAGTGTCAACTGGTAAAGAAGATCCATATCTCGAATATAGTTCGCCAATCATAGTAAAAGCTACTATTTCAACTTCCCATAAACTGTTGTAACCAGATATGTTTTTCTTGCCTCTTGAATTTGACAAATTACTTGCCTCTGGTTGAAGACTGGAAACAATTCTGAGCAGGAAATTTAGCAGTTGTATGTGTTCAGCTAACAAACCTGTTCTCTCTGTTGCAGCCAAAAGACATCTGAAAATAGTATATGGCAATACAAGAAACAGAAACATCAACAATCAAAAGCTCAAATGTGGTGTACTCAAAATAACAGGATTTGTTATAATGAATAAGTGAATGACTAAAAACCTTAAAATAAACTAGGAAGTAAGGCACAGCAAAAAGAAAGTAACAGACAAAGGCACAATAAGGAGTTCAAGCAGAAACCAAATAAGTAAGACTAAGCAAGTGATGCCTCTATTCCAAATTTAATAAGTGACGAGACTGATGATGTCATTTGAAAAGTACAGATTAAGGGATGAAAGAGAAGATGGAAAGAAGGATAGAGAATGGACACCAGAAAAAGGACAGAGAACAGACCTTGAAGTCTCAGAACATTCTTTTATGGCTCTAGCCACAGAAACATCAGCAGTATTAGCTTTCTCAAGAGTTTCAACTATGCTCCTCAAGGAGTCAAATAAAACAGGCCAAGAACTAGAACTCATTTTTCAAAAATCAGGATTATTGGCATAGTATATCTGCAAAACAGCAAAACAAAATAGTCAATATAGAGTCACATTTCAAAGGAACTTCTCTTTTTATGATAAAATGAGAAGAAAATAAAGAGAGAATTCTCAAAAAGTCGGACTCATGATAATAAAGATATTTATCTCTTGATAACATTATCCACGTTATCATGAGCTTTCTCGAGTTAATCAAGCATCAATTTTTTTCTTCATATGGGAAGAATCTTTTGGATATTCAGTTTTTCAAGAACCTTAATGGTGAGACAGGAGCCCTGCAGCCCTTTCCATTTGTTAGGTCCATGTCCTAAATCAACTCCCAATATTTTAGCTAAACCCTTTTGGTCTTGGAGTATCTATAGTTTTCCTTTTTAGCTTTATTAATTTGAAAAACTAAATGCCCTTTGTAAGACTTTTAGTGCAATGACCTTACCTTAGTTCATGAAGACTCAATGTGACAGACATGTTGTCAATGTAAAGGCCTAACATGACATTATTTCTTGATGAGTGATTGGCTCTGCTGAACTGGCAGTATGGAAAATCTGCTACCATTAGTTCTAGCAATGCTCCTGACACATTATCTGTGGCAACATTTACCAGGCATATCTGGTGACAACTAGTTTCCCAAACCATTAATCATCTCCCTTTGTTAAAAACTTATAGGGCTTCACTTATCAGGAAAAAAAGAATTATAAGGCTCCAACTTCAGATAGGACTAGCAGGCCCTTCATGGATCTTCATATATGGAACTTGAACTCGCTTCTAGAAAGTGTGTCATGTAGACTGGGTTTTTTCGGTGGCACAAAGACAGTCTTTTCAAGAATCACTTTCTTTTCCTGCTAATGCCGATACCCAGTCCAACTTGCGTACACCTCGAATATTCCACTAGATACTTGCTACCTCCTACCAACACAGGTACCACTCTACTTCTCCCACAATGTCTTCTCTGACGTAATTGACAAATTCAGTGAGAAAATCATTGACCTTATACACTAATCTTACTTTTCCTACTTAATCAAGAAGATTTTCTGTTCTTCATACCACCTCTTCTTCTCTCCATTTCTCAAGCTTTTCATTACAAATTCACAAGATATGGCAGTTGAGCTGCACAGAGTAGCTCATTCCTCAATTACAGATCCCACAAACACCCATTTTTAGGATAACATACATTAATTCTGACTATCTATCCAATACATGCATCACATTAAAACTTGACATACTTCCAAAACAAACAGATTATCTCATAATCTAGAAAACAAGCGAACCACTTCATCAAAAAAAAAATCTATTAAGATATAAATCATGTATACCCCAAGCATACTCATTTTAAGCTTATTTGCGGACTCTTCACTATTGATGTCGCACCCGTTTCAGATTCTCCAAAAATACACTACTTTTGGCGAATCCGACACACACCTTTTGACATTTTTGAAGAGTCTGAGCAACATAGATTTTAACATGCCATTGTTTGAAACTGAAGATCCAATTGCCTCTTAAGTTTTCCCTCTACCCAAACTTTGGGGATGATTTAATTAGGTTAATAATTATATTCGGCACATACACTATAAATGTAGCAGCAAAAGAAAATATTATGACAATAATTGAAAGCCAATTTGACAGAAAAATAATATAAGCCTTTTCAGTTTAATAGTTAAATGAATTCAAATACCTGAGACTGGTAGTATTTGTTTACAATAATAATATTAGTACTAAAATGTGTCAAGGCAGGTTAAGATTTGCGTACACACCACCATTCCCAGATCCCACTCGTAAGATTATGTTGTTGCGTCAACCAAGAGTGCCTTGTCACTTGAAATTGAGGGAGTAATATACAACCTTCAATCAATCAACTTGATCTCATATTAGTGGAATCGCCTACATGATTTCTCTCAATTTATTCATCTATGTTTGGGTCCATTTTATCAAAATGCCACACAATTCGGTTTTTAAGGCACAGCTCACAAAAAATGGCTTTAGAAGAAGACAACTAGCTCTTAAATACTTCCAAGTTCTCTAGGTTTCATCAACTTTATCCAAACAGTTTAGGAACACATACAAATGAGGTCGGTAGATGCAAGGAGTTGAGCAACATTACTAATTATAAGTACTGGACCTAAGCATTATTCAAAAAGAAAATCCAGCAAAATATGTAACTAGACTAGGCTAGACAATATGCAATATACCAATAGTGATTAGTGATCCAACATGAACCAGGGTTTATAACATTGTTACATAGTTCAAATTAATAAAAGAGAAATTTCATAATAGTATCGTAGAGTTTAGAATTATAAGTAGAACTCTAGGAGAGAAAAAGGAAAAAAAAGAAAAATCTCACAGTTATTTTAATCGTCTGTCCCAATTCATGTGATGTAATTTGACTTAGCACGGAATTTAAGAACGAAAGATTTGTTTGAAACTTATGGTCTAAAGTAAGTCTTAGATTCTTTGTGCTATAATCATTTGTTTAAGGATAGAATTGGCATTTTATAAGTTAAATTTTTCCCTAAATATAGAAATGTGTCTTTATGTTTTTGGGACCGACTAAAATGGAAAACAGAAAGTGAGTCAGAGTCACATACATCAGAACAGGGAAGGTAATTAAATAACACACCTAAATTATCATATTTTTGTGAGTATCATAGCTCAACTATAACTCCTGTGTATTAAAATGCATTCAAAATATCGCCTTTTCATAAGTTTCATACCTCAACTATCACTCATTTGTAGTAAAACACACCTCGATGATGAACTCTATTGTCGATTGGAAACAATATTTTGGCCAACTCAGCATCCATATGTATTTTAGTACAAATTGGGTGATATCTTAATAGAACACTTGATAGTTGGATACTGAAAAATGATACATTTTTGACAATAAATAGACTAGCATGGTTACCTAGAAAATTGTTGAAGGAAAGAAAAGGGGACATTTTGGATAGAAGAATTCGAACCTTATAAAGTCCCCAACAAGCCCAAACTCATTGTAGCCAAGTTCGAAACAATCCGACCAGAATTCAAATTCGTTCGGCACTACTTCTTCTTCACCTAAGTGATAATCACCCTAACTGGCCGGTGAAGTTGCTCCAATTTACGTCAGAATTATAATTGACTTATTCCAGCAACTATTAAATAAACATCAAAAGAGCAACCCAACCCTCGCAGGTGCCCTTCGTTTGTTACCTGGATCTGGTAGTTAAAGAGAGAATTAGAGAAAGGAGAAAACGGAGATTCTGTACAACTCCACTCTTGGCTATGGCGGAGTTGCGGTGGTCTTTAGAGAGACGTGAAACTGAAGTGGCAGCGTCTGGTGGCGCTCAAGAGGAGGACAGATTCAACTTCATTGATTTAATCATTATTATAATAATAATAATAATTATTATTATTATAATAATATTCATATCATAATACCTGAACTGAAGAAGTATTAATCGATTAAATTCGACATGAAATGTTAGTTTTAATCCTAAAATCTTAAATGTTTTCAAACTCTTCTTTCGACTTTTTATTACAAATCTAATATATTTTTATAAAAATTTGAGACTTGTGAGTATATCTAAATTTAGTTAGTTAAGTAAAAAGATATATATTTAGATTGTCCATAATTCATTACTATTCTCTATGCTAACATTTACTGGTGTAATTTGTATTTTAATTTTAACTATACATTATTTTCTTTACCTAGTTAAACTAATAACTTATTTGAATTTACTTAAGATCAATATTATGTATCTTAGTTTAATCACGAGGTTATAAGTTATTAATGATCAAATATTATAATTTAAATAGATAAAAGAATAATTATAAAAGGAAATTAAGCTTTTGAATTTCAATATTATATATGCAAAATTCTAAATCCATACATATAAGTTTCAAAATATTAATTATCTTACCTTATTTCAATTACACACCTCAAAATTCATAACAAAATGTATAAATTAGACACTTTTAATTTAAATTTATTTTTTCTCTATCTATTTTCATTCATTTATCAATTATTTTTAAATCAATCATATAAAGTATCTAATTTTTAAAATAAATAAATAAATAATATAATTAACTTCAAACCAAAACGACGTCGTACCAACCGTCTTCAAAATTTCGAAAACCCATGATTTTGCTTAACCGTCTGAAAATCTGGGGTTTTCAGAATTGAGACTGTGTTATTATTTCTTCACAACAAAACACATGATACTTTTTGTGTATATGTATATAAGAAATACAAGAAATGATTATTAAGCTTTTGTAAAACCCTAATTCCTATCCATTTGTCCAAAGGTAAGTTCAATTTTGCCTTTTTTTTTCCTTCATACTTTGATAATCATAAATGTGAACTCAGTGTATAGTTGTTAGAATTAGTTTTTTAAGTTTATCCACATTGAATTTAACCATTTTCTGTATTGATTTTTTTTCATGATTTTTGTGTTTTTATTTTTTGGTTGAATTGTTATGGAAATTTGTAAAACATTTACTAGTGTTGGGAGAAATTCACTAAAAAAGGGATTTTTTTTTGTTGTTTTTGTTATTACCCTCATCGGAGCTCTCGCCCTTTTTGCTCCATTGGTGTTCGAACCCATAAACTCAAGGTTGGGTGAGGGTGTTTACTATCTGAGCAACCGTGAATGGAATTGCTTGTGAGAATTTTTCTTTTTTATGGGTTTAGGTTGTTTTTTTCTCCCAAACCTTAAACATTTATTTGGAGCACTCGTAGTAGCTTAATTTGTTGACTACCTGAATTTTTATCTTGTTGATGGGTTCATTGCCCACCTTGGAATCTGCTCCCCATTTTTTTGAACAATAAATATGTGGAGCACTCATTTGATACCTTTGTGTATATTACTTGGGACTAGTTTTTTTTTCCCTCATTCTATGCGAATGCACATTGAAATAACCCATTTTTATAGCATAGATTGTTCTACCTGTTTTTTTCTCTGTCGAGATTTTTGTGTGTATATCTCTTTGGTTGAATGGTGAGTTATGATTTTATCAAATTTTTTAAAAAAATTTACGGGTGTTGGAGGAATTCCACTCAAAGTTTTTTTAAGAAAAAAATGTTATAGGGTTAATATTTATCTTACCTAAAATATTAATGTTTACGGCATTGGTAATTCTTCAGCAGACCCCACTGTGTAGTCCCTACACGGGGTATGTTGTTGTTGTTGGGCATTGGTAATTTTGTTTTTGAGAAATTTCGCCTTTGAATTATTTTGTTTTTCAAGCTCTTTTGTGGGTGCAGGGGTTATGTTGTTGTTGTAAGCTCTTTTGTGGTTCCGAATTCTTGGTAGAAGGAAACACAACTTCTCTAATATTAATTTATTCTTATGTAATATTTTTTTTTGTTTTTGGGTTGTGTGTGATCTTGTGCTTGGATATGAAACTGATGAAAACCTTCTACTATGTTGAGTTTTTTGAGTTTCCAGATTTCTGACATAGGTTGCATAGATGTTGCATTCAGAAGAAGACAAATGCAATGTGGTATGCCTTAGTTCATGTTCTGTTACTCACTATTTCTTAAGCATGTTGTAAATTTATAAGTGTGATGTTGCATGGACTTAGTTGGTGTTTGGCCATGAGTATTTTTACTTTTTCCAGAGTTCAATTTGTAAATCATGTTTGGAATAAAAATTTGTAAAAATTTCGGAATTTGAGGAACACCAAAAAATTATTTTCACTCTAAATCACTCACTACATTTAAAAAACAACTCCAATTTGTATTTCTGGACAAACAAAAACATCATTTTTCACTTTGAAACAAAAATTACTTATTTCAAATACTCGTAATTTTCATGACCAAACAAGCCCTACTGTGTGATTTGTATTTCTAAAGTACCTGCTCAAGCGACAATTAGAGTAAGGGAAAGGGAGAAATAAAGGAAGATCACTAAAGGAGATCTTAGAATTAGAAAGAAAGACACAATGGTCGTACTTTGTTTACATCATGTGAAGCCTGAAAGAACATGCAACTTGACACAAGACAATATTCACTTTGGAACTCATCATGACCCAAAAGACCAAGTCATGATGACATCTAACCCACCAATAGGTAAGCCAACCCTAATCCAAACTGAATATTCATCGAAAAACAGAAAATAAAGTAAAGAAGTAACAAAAGTAAGTCTTAAAGTCAAGGTTTCACAATATATACATATATATGATATTTGATTTGAACAACCACAACTTACTCATTATATTTGCTAGGATACAACAACAGCTTACCCATTATATTTGCTAGGATAATACTGTATAAAAATGTTTATGGAGCTTGTATAATAAATGCATCCCCTTTGCTTATGTATTAGTGATTTTTCATTGCAATATGCCATTCTATATTTCTATTTACATCAAGTAATGAGGTGAATTATTTCCTTCTTCTTTTTTGCAGGTTCAACTGCCAGAAGGAGTAACACCATTTATTTATATTACTCAAAATGAGTTTTTAGGGCGAAAGTGAGCTTAAATCCTTTCTTTGCTACATAAAATGATCATCTCCCTGCTAGTTAACGTACTCTTTGTCTCTTTTTTTAATAATCTTTAAATTTTGAAGCTCATGTTCATACATTTGTTGCTTAGTCTTTTGAATTATTGTGACATTGTTCGCAATTGTGAGTACCACTTGCATGGCGTATTGATTTTAGTCATGGTCCAAAAAGTTGGTTCGGGTATCTAAGATCTGGATACTATAACTATGCGAAAGAGATTGGTTATTGCTATTATTCTCACTTCTAAGACACAAATTTTCATAAACCATTGATTAAAAGAAATAGAGATTAAACTTTGATAAACTATTGTACCTTGTTCCGTGGCAAGCTTAAAAGGAAGAATTTTCGTTGAGTTGAAACTAATGTTTTCTAATGCATATGTTTCATCTTTTTTTCTTGTTCTATAAAGAGGAGAAACAGAAAAGTAGTTTCTTTCTGTGATAGAGAAATAAGTTTTTGTTTCATTCCTTGCATATTTTGTGTCCTACTTCTTAATTATGTGATTTATAGATTTTTGGCTTTCAAGATTGAAGCTTCTGATGTCTTAACTTGAATCCCAAAAAATTACGCAAAAAAAAAAAAGAAAAAAACTTGTGCCCTAAAAGCATATACCTAGGTTAGTTGACCTTGATTTGGAGTTGAATGGTTTTCAATTATCACTCATCTTGTCTATAGTTAGTCAATTTTAATCGGAATGCTCTAATATCTTACAGGCATAAGAAACTGAAAGAGGATGATATTGCTATCTGTGAATGCAAATATGATGCAAGTGTTCCTGAAAGTGCCTGTGTAGAAAGATGCTTGAATGTAATAACCAACACTGAATGTACCCCGGGTTACTGTCAGTGTGGTGCAACTTGCAGAAATCAGGTAAATATGATTTGTGTAATGAGTTGAACATTTCTATGATGTTTCTCATATTAGTTTACTTTTACAGAGATCTTATCAATTTCCAACTTACAACAGATTTTATGGGTAGTGCCTCAAATTTGTGTTACAATTACAGGTTGAGAAAGAGAGTGAAAGTAGTGGTATTTTAGAACCTTCATGATAAGCTCAAAAAGGTCATGTTATGCATTACCTTTCCTAGTGTTAATTTATAGCTCTTCATTGTTGTTAATATGATTTCATTAGCTCTGTTGAATGATATTTACACATTTATTTGGATGGGTATATAAATTTCACAAAAACACTTCTTTGGAACTATAGAAGCCAAAAGGCGAACTGGTTATATAGGAGCACTCAAGTTCTTTCCTTCGATCGACGACCTAGGATAGAGTCCCAACTCCAGTAGTTTATCTTTTCTGGTTGATGCTTATATAAAAAAAGAACTAAAAGCTATCCTAAAAGATAATGATAAAGGAATAAAAGAACAGAAAAAAGATGCAAATAGTGAGAAGTTTTTATGCAGTCCTGAAACTATTCAACCAAGAACCTGTCAAAATACATTTCTATGACCATTCTTACCATAACCCATTTCTAAAACTAGGTTTAAACCATCTTATTGTGCAGTCTTCCACTTGATGCTCCTCGTATATTTCATGTGATGGAGCTTTATCCAGTTTCTTATCTTGTCAACTTTCCATGCTTTACTTCTATAATTTCTTCTTTAGCAGTCTCCTAATGCTGCCCTTTTCTATTGCGCCTCATGGGACTTTTCATACCTAAGTAGAACTTTGACTATTATTTTATGCACTTCCTCCCTATCAACCACTAAGACAGCAAGAGCTTCATATTAATTTGGCAAATGGAATTTCTAGATGTCTAGAAGAAGCTAATCTTTTTCTCTGAATAATTTTTTTTTGACAAGTCTGCTATCAAGTAACCTTTATCTTAGTATCCTCCATCATGGTTTTTTTCCCCTCATGCACCCTCTTGAGATGAATCATCAGATTGGAGGCCTAAGGCAAACTGTTTTCCTGCATCTGTTGTTGTATGAGTGCCCCTTTATTGCTTCTCTTCTTTCACCTTTCCTGGGATCAGCCTTGCTCACTTTGGGCCGATTCTGTACTGTAATACCATCTAGAAGTACAGGTTTATTCAACAATGTTTGTGGTCATGGCCTACTAGTGATTTCGTTTTGTGTGGGCTAGGAGCAGCCCTCATATTCTTTGATCCATAACTTCACATGTTGGTTCTTACAAGTGATTGTTTTCGGATCTTTTTCTTATTTCATTTCTTCTTGGTGTTAGGAAGTCTTAAGTCATTAATATTTCAAGCTCGGACCGTATGTCCACTCCATGTCATAGACCTCTCTACTTTTATATTTGAATCCATTTTAATCATCATCACATCATACTATACTAAAAGTGGGAACTTTCTAAGTTATAAGTTAGATTACACAAATACTCTTTAAATATTGAAGGACCAATTTATCCTCTCCTAACGATAAAATTACCTCCATTAAATAATTAAGTAATAACTTGTATTCCATCAATTTTTCGGTTTAATTATCTTGTCTAAGCAACCTTAATTGTTTGTTGTTTTATATTCCATGAATGATTACTTTTAATTCCATCAGATTACAAGCCCATTCATCTACCAAACCTATACTTACTAATGGGGAACAATTAAGGGAGGAGGTTAGGGATGATGTAGAATGTCAATTGTTATTTCTCTCAAAAGGCAGATAATTTGAAAGATCACGTTCAATGGGTTTCTTAATTAGCATCACACCAAATTCATATTAATAGTTCCAAATGACATTGGAGAAGTTATTATTTAACTGCTATAAATTAGGAACTTACCTATTATCAAACTCCAAGTTGAGATGAAAAGGAGGAGGAAGAAAGCAAAAGAAAAGTTGAGTGCAGGTAGAAAATAAAAGGAAAACAACTTCATTACACACAGAAGTATAAGACTTCTATAGTTCTCTCCTTTCTTCGAGGTTCGAGCTATAACACATAATGGAAGTTGTGTAATAGCTATTTCATGTTGAAAGCTTTTTAATTGGATGTCTCTATCTCCTTCCAAAATGGGAATTCTTGAATAAAAAACTCAAAAATTTCGGTTGTCTACTTGGTTTTGGATTGGATGTGGACAATATAGTTTAACATTTAAGTCAAACAAGCTTTCTACTGTATATTTTCTTACTAAGTAATCGAATGTAGAATGATCCACCCGCAACTGTTGTTTACTCTTTCTTTACATTCCAAAGTTTTAGCACTATATTTTCTTATTTATGAATTGATTTTATTGAAGATTGTTAACATTGGCACATTAGTAGCCCTGATGTTTAAGTTGTCACAATTGGTCATTTGAAATTACAATGTCTAAGTTGATCTTATATTAAGGTTTAAAGCCCTAAAATAATAAACAGATTGTATAATAGATGTGGGGTACACGCGCATAGCGCGTGCCCAGAGACTAATGAAAATGAAAATCTGGGAGTGTTTGTATGTAAGGCAAAAGCAATACATTTTTTTACAAGTGAATAATTTTATTAGACACTGTCCAGCATAATGAGAGCGCTGGAGTCGATAATTACAAGGTAGAAAAATATCAGAACCTTACAATGTTTGTAATGAGGTGACATAGTCTAACATGGGTACTACATCATGCACATCTGCCGTGTTGCACGTCTAACATGGCTTATACAAATGTCACATCGTTTAGCATGTCAAGTCAATATTTCATGTTAACTAACCTTTTTAGTTATTTCACGCTAGCAAATCTGTCGAATCAAAATGTTAGCTAAAGATTCTAGAGATCAGGTAAATGGTAAGAGTGGAACATATGATCTTTAACTTGATTGTGGTAGTTAGAATGCATCTAGATTTGTTGTATGTGTATAGGATTTATTATACAAATTTTTATATGAAATATTCTTAATGGAACGTCGAGGTGTAGTATAGTGGTTAATGAAGTGGGTTGAGAAGCATGAGGGCTTAGGTTCAAAAATCAGCAGCAAAACTACTTGGTGACTTCTTCCATGTGATCAAGCCTTGGTGGGCTAAATTACCTGGTACTGTTCCTAGTAGGTGATAAAAGGTACCTCATAGAATTAGTCGAGGTGTACACAAGCTGGGTTGAACACCACAGTTATTTAAAAAAAGGAATTTTTAATGGTTGTACTATTAGGCATCCTTGTGACTAGGAAATATTCTTTATTTTGTGTAGACTATACTCCTAAAGGAGCTCCATTGTATGTTGTGTAGATTAAGAACATCTGTTGACTATTAAAAGTACCATATGTTGCTCTTTCTAGAGATTTATGTGATATGAGGAAGCTGAGCTATATAAAATTTTCAATCCTTACCAGTTTCCAAAAAAAAAATCACGCTATGCTCATGCATTAAAGTGTGTCATCGTTGCATATATAATACCCTAGAGAGGTTATGTCTATCTGTAACAGTGAATGGTGACTCATTTGTTCCAAAGATTTGATTGTAAGAATGTTTTCTGGAAAGGTATGATATTTGGGTTTGAGTGATCTTTTGTGATAAAATGCAACTATTGATCTCTATATTTATACATCAGTTTATTTCATCGGGTTATGATTAAAAGCTGCTTCAGAATAGTGGTTTATCTATCAGATACACTGAGAAACTGGGATCTCTGTTTTTTCGGACTTGCTTTGTTCTGAGCACTTGATGTATGGCATAATCGCTCCTAGTTATTCTTTTATAAACAAAAAATACAATTAAAAATAATTGCTGTTTGTTGTTTAGTTTTTCCCTATTGAGAATTTTCTTCACTTAAATTTATCCTTTCATCTACTGCGAGGAATTGTAGTTCCTTGTATGTAGTTGATTGCTTCAATAACTAATGGAGATTACTAAGTGCCGTTTCTGAAAGTGACAGTGAGTGTCACTCAGATAATTGTGGGTACATTATTTTGAAGTGTTTTGCTTGCTGTCCACAGAGATTCCAGAAATGTGAATATGCAAAAACTAAGTTGTTCAGGACTGAAGGGCGTGGTTGGGGTCTTTTAGCTGATGAGAATATAAAGGTAATTCTGCTGAAGCAACATCGCTATTTTATTTTTAGGTGACCATTCATTTGTATAACTCAATTTTGGCATATACGAAAAGATTTTTCATGTTTTGACAGTCACGTGAAGAAAAAATTCCAAAACTAAGCCTCTCAATCATGAGCTCTATGTGGAACATACAGGGGTCTTTGTGCAGTAACTGTACTAAGGCTTATTCTTAATCAGCTGCAATCAACCAATTGTTCTCTTTACATTATTAGGCTGGACAGTTCATCATTGAATACTGTGGAGAAGTGATATCATCTGAAGAAGCAAAGAAAAGGTCTCAGGCTTATGAAGCTCATGGTAAATTATCAACTTTACATATAGTTGTCAATGCATCTACAGATCAATACTATAATTTTGTATGATTTGTGCAGGGCTCAAGGATGCGTACATAATTTCTCTGGACGCGAATCATTTCATTGATGCCACCCGGAAGGGAAGTTTTGCAAGATTCATAAATCATTCATGGTAAGTGCGGAAGTTTTGCAAGATTCATAAATCATTCATGGTAAGTGCTGAAACGCCAATTGTCAAAGATACAAATCTTGGTCAGTAAGTGGCAAATTATTATGGTTAGTTGGTGTTGCTTGAGAGTACTTATACTGTGTTCCTAAATTACCAGCTGGCCAAATTGTGAAACAAGGAAATGGACAGTGTTAGGGGAAACAAGGGTAGGAATATTTGCAAAGCAGGACATATCTATTGGAATGGAGCTGGCATACGACTATAATTTTGAGTGGTATGGGGGTGCAACTGTTCAGTGTCTATGTGGAGCTGTAAACTGTTCTATATTTCTGGGTGCCAAGTCTCAAGGATTCCAGGTAACTTAAGTTTCTTATGAATTGTTATATCTGGAATGCCTTTGTAGCCTCATTTCACTTATTCCTTCTTACCAAGAATATAGACAACAAAATGCTTAATGACTTATGCCTATAGATTGAATTAGCTAGTCACATACTACAATCTGCAAATAACATGTTGTAGTATGGTGTATCCTTACCGACCAAAGTCTTTTTTTCTGATCAGTCTGTTCTTTAATGCCGGGTGTTAAAATTGATGCAAAGTTATGACATTTTAAAAGAATATATCTTGTTCTTGTCTATTGTTTCAGTGGAAGTGTCATCTTCTTTTTGTTAAGATCTTGTGCTTCTCAAATGTGAAGCTCTGGATATATCATCATTTTCCGTTACTTCTTTGCATATATCTTCTTCTCATCCAAGGGCCTAAATACACCACAATACAGTGACCTTGAATTTTTATAGGATAAATAGCATGTTGCTTTTGAGGCTAAAAAGAAAGTAATCCAGGATAGTGCTTATTGCACTGATAAAAAGAAAAAGATAAATGCTTATAGCTTATTATGTTTGAATCTTGAGCACAAAAATGGAATATGTAGTCGATGTCTTCTTTGCTTTTCTCATTTAAAGCTTGGTTGATCAATGAGATCATAGATTCTATTTCTTGTTGAAATTGATAAGCCTCACTGTTGAAGTGTTTCAAATTAGCATGTAAACAAAATTGTCACTATCTTTCAGGATGATAGGATTGCATTCTAATCCTGAGACATTGAATACCCAATCTTAAGGGGTTTTAAATTACCACACTGGACATAGATTTCACAGTTGATTTGAGATTTTCTGAGGAGGAACTATAGTTCCAGCTATAACGTAAATAGTAGAACTAAGTTATTCAAATGAAATTTTATGAGAAAGATTGTGGTAAAGGTGCTCATTTTGGCAACATATCAAAGAAAGGGGAGGAAAGAGCTGCTGCTTGTTGGCATATGCTTTCTTCTGTTCTCTAAAACATAATAGATGCTTCTAAATTCGAAATATGTTTTATCAGACTCATTTCTTATTCTTTTTTTTCTCTTTCTATCTTTGCTCAGGAGTACAACCATGTCTGGGAAGATGGGGATGTCAGGTAATGCTCAACTTGGTTTTTTTAAGTTTGTGTTTGTACAATTTTTAAGGTTCTGGCTCTGTTAACTTGATTTGCTTTGATCTGTTAATGACTTTATGAAATAGGATGTGGATCTGTAGACTCTTATAAGTAATGAAACTTTAAACCTTAAATAAAGATGTCTACAGGCTACAGCTGTGTTAGATTGATTCTTTTATCCTCATGTATTCTTCCTCTTCTTCTTGTTATTCTGTTTTTTTTGGTTATTGATATGTGTGCTCTTCCTTATGTTGTTATTGTTAACACAATAAACAAATCAATGTTTTATTGTGAATTACGGAAAAGAAAGTGCACTTCTGAATTCACAATGAGACTTAATTATTTTGAGAAGACTTGAAGTAATCTTGCATTCAACGTATTGTTCTAGATCTTCGAAGTTTTGGATTTATCTCGAGAAACATTAGTGATACCATTCGAAGCTCAGTAAGATACATAAATGTGACTGACAATGGCTTTGTAAGAGATCTGGCATGTTTTATTAGGTGTCTAATGTCTTTCCATAAGCAAAAGTATGAGTAGAGCTGCTCTTTCCCTGTTCTTAATCCCACTTCTTATGTCCATCAACAAGAACCCAGCCTCTGGTTCAATCGATAGATAGACCGAAAATGATATTTCTGGATAAAATTAAGAGACCTTTCCTTTCCTTACTTGATTTTTTAATTGAATAAAATCTTAGGAAAGGGAAAGCTCAAATGATATTATAGGATGGGCTTACTCCTCGCTGCTCTATGATTTATTATAGTCATTCTATGTTCCCCACCTAGTAGCTAGCCTTTCGTTTCCTACTTGTAAGAAAAATGTATGGCATTGAGAGAGCACACAAGGGTGTGACTCTAGTGGTCAATGAATTGGGGGAGATCGATGAAGTCTTGGGTTTAGGTTTCCAATACCTTGTTGGACAGAGTTACTCAGTGCCTGTGTTGGTGGGAGGTAGTAGGTACTTGGTGTAATAAGTTGATATTCATGTAAGTTGACCCAAACACCACCATCATTTAAAAGAACAAGAAACATGGTGAGGAGAGAATATGCTGTTTTCTGAAATATTACATGTTTAGGTAACAAGGGACCGGTCAAACAATATAGCAAGGTGAAGCTTGTTAGCTTTTGGTTCATTGTTGAATGACTTGATCTTGATTTTATCACTAAATGGTATAACATGAGGCAGTTCACTTATTTGTCAACAGTGATAAGAAAGAAATTTTCAGGTAGTGAGTTCCATCAGAGAAAATTGCCTAAGATATTATAATTTGGATTCTACAGCTTTTACTCATTTCCTTCTAATTCTTGGATATTTATCTTAATCTGGCTTTCTTACTGCAGATATACAGTGGAGGAAGTTCCACTTTATGACTCGGCAGAGGATGACTCTTTGCCAGTGATTGCTGGAACTGGTGGAGGAAATGAGCAAACTAAAATATTGAACGACAGTGAAGGGTCTACACTCAAGTTGGAACCAAGTAATACCACATGTAAGAGTTTTAATATTGGATCTGGTTCAACACCGAAGAAGAAAGCCCAACACCTTCCCAAGCGGAAGGTAAAATCTTCCAGCCGTAAGCAAGTGAATGATGGAGATTTTGCTAAATTGTTCGCATCGAAGGAAGCACGAGAAGAAGTTACCATGTACGAGGTATGATCACCTTTTCTTTGTAAGACGTCATGATTATAGGCAACTTTATCAACTATTTCTTTCATATTTTTCCATGGGTTGGCGAAGAAGCTAATGTTTCTACTCCCATTTAGCTTTGATGAGCTCTTCTTTAGATAAATATATACATGTAAAAGTATGTTGCTCCAAGGAGTAGTAACTAATATACCTCAATCTTCTTTTTTTTCACTTTATGTTGTTATGGTTATTATTTTATTTTATTTTTTGCTTCACCATGGAGCACATATCTTATGCTGCTGTTTATATTTGTAGCATTCATGAAAACCTAACTGGACCAGAACCGAACTCCTTGATTTTAGGATGATGTGTACCTTCCTCATTATACTGTTTTGAGCAGATTTTTATTTTTTTATTTTTTTGGTGCTTCTCAATTATCAGTGGAGCTGATATCATACCCTTCACTTGGTGGAATTCTCGTTTACCCAACAAATTTATTTCCTTGTATTCTCATGAAGTGCGGAAGCATATTTACTGTATTCAAACAGTATATGCTTTTCGTAGTGAAAACGTAAGTAGCTGCTCATCTCTGTTAAAAAAATTCGGATGGTATTCCTTGTTGATCCTTCCTTATGTGGATACGATTCCTTTCCTAGCAAAGAAGTTGTACAATTTCTGATAATATTTGCTAATCTGACTGTTTAGCCAAACCTCCCACCTTTCTCAGCCTGAGTCCTTTTCTTTGTTGGAGCATTGCAACTCTTCTTAGGTTTTCACATGTTTAATAGCAGTAATGGCATCGTAGTAGTATGTAGGAATTTTCTAACGCGGAATGGTGATGTGTTGAAATTCCTTGGAGTTGGAAATGCTTTTAGCATCTATCGGTGGATTTGGCTCATTATCTACTCTCTAGCACTTGTGAGAGAAGTAAAAGAGACGAGAAATCTTGATGGGGGTTGATGGGTTGGATAGAATACTTCCTGGTAGTTGCTGTTATCATCATGACTGCATCTTCCATGTCCCCCACCCCCAACCCGACCCCCAAGAAAGGGAAGGAAGAGAAAAAGGCAAACCTCCTAATTCTCGCTTTGTGATGCCACATTATTGATCTTTGTCAGGCATGGGTGGTTGAACTAGTGTTGACACTAATTGTAATTTTTCTGAACACTTCTGGCAATGTTTATGCAAGGGATAAAAAATGATGCTGCTTTGTGTAAATTTTCTAAAACATTTTTCCAATGTAATGCAGGGGTTAAAAAATGAAGCTACTTCGAAGCTTAATTCTGTGT
Organism: Solanum lycopersicum; assembly: GCF_036512215.1. NCBI lineage: Eukaryota > Viridiplantae > Streptophyta > Magnoliopsida > Solanales > Solanaceae > Solanum > Solanum lycopersicum. The sequence goes on from NC_090806.1 coordinate 5,057,567, forward strand.
ATGAAGAAATTCGCCCTACCATTGAAGAGCATGGGCGGGACAACCAGGATAGTGTGCCCACCAGTGTAGCTGAGACGTGGATCGAAGCACATTGCTCTAAATACAAAGCAGATTTTGATCTCTACTTTTCTGTAATCAAGAATGTGATGCACCCTCGTCCAGCAACCTACACCACTGCCGCAGCTCCTTCTGAAGGAGGAGCCGGACCTCAAACAACCAATGCTGAACCCAAGCTGTCTCAAGGAGCTAAAGGAAGTATGTCAGATCAATGACATTTAGTCTGGTATTTGATACCATTTAATCTACAGAAATATTTCGGACAAATTTTTGTTTTAGGGCAAGTCAAGGACATGGTTTCTATGCATACAGTACAAAAAAAAAAAATTAGAACAGTGTATCACTTGACCCTTGTGGGAATTTCATGTGTAACCAACTAACCATTAAACCATTTCTGGGTGTTCACATAGCCAGGGAACTTGTAGTTTTTATCCATTATTAGTGTCCTTGTGGGGAAAAAAAAAACCTTGTGCAGACTTGAACTATTCTATCACTAACAAGTGTTTGGGACGGAGGAAAATGTTTTTCATGGAAATAAGTTATTTTAAGGTGTTTGGTGAGTAAGCAGAAAATGTAGAACAGTTTATGATTTGCATATGTAGTCATTGTTATTTTTCACTTAAACTATTGTGATTTTGGTATAACATCATGTGCGGATAAGTTAACGCGATTTGGTGTAAATGTACACACTTTTTTCGTATGTTTAACTTGGAATCCTGAGTTGTTGCAAATAAAGCCAAGGATGGCAATAAATAATGCTTCACCATCATCTTTGAATGTGTATCATTAAAATTTTACATTTTTTTACTTTCAATTTATAACTCGAAACAATGTTTCTACAATATATAGTTATCTTACTACTCAACAATAATATCAGCAATTTTTATACGTCTATATCAAGCAAGTTCTGATCAGCTATCCATGTCACTCCATTTAAACTTGTCTGATTTGAATAATGTGTAAAAATAAAAATAAACTAATGTATGCACTTATAACACAAGATTGTAATAAAAGATACAAAATAATTCATTGTGATCACACTATTAGACAAAGTAGGACACATCGAGTTGGCACTTAGAACTTCTTTGACTTGTAAAAAAACATAATATAAATCTATTTAAGAATGATCTCAGTTTAAAGTAGAAGACAACAGAAGCACTAAATTTGTAAAACTGGCCCTATGCTGGGCATACGTTAATGCTGAAATATGCATTATAGTTTCCTATTTCTTAGCGCTACGAAATTCGCAATCAAACAAGATATTGTACAGACATTGTACAGAAGTATCACCATTGATGATTGAACATGTTAGAAGGGTTTACTTCTTCCGTGAAACGATCACAGTTGAGAGCAGATGAAGTCTTGAACTGCTGCTGTACCAAGAAGTTCCTTCTCCAGACTTCAGAGCAGTTATTTTTAAGTAGGTTCATCAAAAAGTTGAGCCATTGAACCCAAAAAATGGGCGCTGCATGCAAAGAAAAGGATTTTCAGTTAGACAAAACCTTTACATAGGTGTAAACATGGTCAAATTAAAAAAGACGACGCGAGATTAAAGCACAAGAACCAAGCTAAATGCAGCAATAACTCAAGTTTGTGCTGGTTGAGCATGGATAAGTGCAACCAAAAAGTAGGTTATTAGTTACATGTTTACTTATTATGTACGAATTCAGATTCTAGTGACTTGCTTTGGATTGAGACGTAGTTGTTGTCGTTGTTGTTGTTTCTTCTTGTTAATTAGATTCTACTTAAAAGTAGAGACAATTCCAATAGGATTGTAGGATATTTCCATCGATGCATCCCAATATGGGTAGTTTAACTTAAACCAATCAGAATCAGTTATGAGTAGGACTCCACACATGATGGACAACCAAATTTCAACTGCAAAAGAATATATTGAGGAAACAGTATTGCAGTTTGGGAGTTAGTCGAGGTGCGTGCAAACAGATCCGGACACCACAATTAATACAAACAAAATCAACGGAAGGAAATCTATTCAACCTCAGCTAAAATTAACATGAAAGTTGTTTTCCATATGGATGCTTTAAGTAGTTCTTCTCCACAAATTTCAGAACAAACTTTACGACTAATTCAATATATATACAAATTTCATCTATTTTTATCCCCTCATTGCAGAGTGATCCTTACTAATAAACAACTTGCAATATGCTCAATATATCACACCAACTTTTAAAAACACAAACAAGGTCTGAACTTCGCTAGGGTTGATTGAACTAGTTCTGTTTGATCCTGGCATTAAAAATGAAACTTTCATTGGTCAAGACAAGGGAAAGTGCATTGCACATAAACTAATTCTCTTGCTTTGGACTAAGGAAAGGGTGAGGGGGGGGGTGCATAGTGGAAAACGCAGAACATCATTTTCTTCTTTTTTCTCGTAAAGACTTACCGGAGAATCATAAAACTTTATATAGAATCTGTCGCTGTCTATAGACAGTTTTGTCTGAAGAATCTCTGCAATGGTTGAACTGAGTTTGCCATTTACACTAGGTCCAAGACCTCCAATGGAAATTAGTTCTCCATATGCAGCAGGAGCTTCGGTACCAGCAAATGCAATAGGAACTCCTCCATTCAACAAGATCATCACATACTGGGGAAAAACAAGTAGAGTTACGTCAACATACTTCCACAAGAGTAAATTCATTCTATCATAGTCAAAATAAGAGATAATAAGATTATTGGCTAGTTGCACCTGTATTTAAAATCCAAGGTAAGCATTTCCATCTTCAGGAAAAACTTTATATCAAAAACTCTTAGATAGAGAGATGCTTACTACAACATTCCATTCTAAACAAACTAAACTTGCATAGCATAAGCTCTCCTTAAACCAATTCCCTATTCATATATTGAAACTCTGGTCCTTACAATCAGCAATATGAAAAATAACCTATCGTTTAAGTCACCCCGTAATTGCTGGAAGTTAGTATTCTACATACGGAAGGTGCTAATTTACTTACTGCTGCTTTGGAACGAAGAAATGCTAAGAAAACACTTATATTTACTTTATACTTGCACAAAAAGAAATAGAGTGGATCCGACTGCCATAGTTTTCCACGCCACAAGAATTGGGATCAAAATGTTTATTGGATTCTGCATTTTTAATCTACCAACATCAATGTAATAGAAAACCAACGAAGAATCTTTCAGTTGTGACCCCAAACTAACAAACAATAATTTACAAGCTATAGGCAATGAAGACTTGTTGTTATGGTTAAGGTGGAAGTGCTCAGTGTCAAGTTCAAATCCCATTAAAATATAAATCCGTGTCCAATTGAAGAGTCAATATCCTTCCTACTACCATGTGCTAGAGGATACTGATTTCTTCTTGTTGGTGGTGTAAATATTTTTAGTGCTAATACAGTCTGAATTAACACCTAACTTAGTCTTGCATAGCTAACCTGGTAATTCATTATTTTGAGCAATGGAGGACTAAATTATTCTTTCTACTCATCTCACTTCCCTATTTTTTAAATTTTTTAAAAATATCCCCTTTACTATTATTTACCGACAACATGCCCGCTGTAGTCCCACAAGTGGGGTATGGTGAGGGTAAAGTGTATGAAGACCTTACCCCTACCTTAGAGAGACTGTCAAAGCATTCTGAAATAACTACAAGAAAATAATACAATGATCAAAGTGCAAGAAACCACAGATAGTACCAGACATCTTTGGACAAGAAGCTACAGGATTAATACTTCGACTACTAGTATGGACCTAGACAACTGGCTCCATTACTACGACTATTAGTAACTTCCAAGGAATTTCTACAACTACCTACTAACCTTCCAGCCTAAGTCGTGTCCTCCACAACTTCTTATCTAAGGTCATGTCCCCAATAAGCTCAAACCCATGTAAAAGTTCTTTTCTTTTTCTTTAACCCCATCTGTGAACATGTTCCCACTTAACCACCTCATGACATTCAAGTGTGGTGAGAGGGATAATCCATTTCACTCTTAACCTGAGGTCTCAGGTTCAAGCCTGACAATAGAGAAAATAATATAGGGAATGCTTCCCTCTTTAATGGCCCCTATGCAGCTCCCTTAAATGGAATTAATCGTGAACTCCGATAGCATATGGTTACACTAACCAAAAAAAAAGGTGTCACATGACTTAAAAACCTGTGCTAAAAGAGAATCTTAGTAACTCAGTTGGTTGGCTACCTGCACTTGCACCGATTTCCCACCTTGTAATCCACTCTCCCATTTCTACTTCCCCTACCCCCATGACTTAAAAACATGTGCTAAGGGACAATCTTAGTAACTCAGTTGGTTGGCTACCTGCACTTTCACTGATTTCCCACCTTGTAATCCACTCCCCCATTTCTACTTCCCCTACCCCAATCTCTTACATCCTGATGAGTGGAATTATGTAACTACTACTAAACCAAATTCATTACCAACCTTAAAAAATTAGAAGATACTTACAATTACCACTAAATGATTGATAAGAACTTATCTCAGAGGAATATTATCAAATAGGTAGCAGTCAATATAAATGTGATTGAAAACAGAAAAAAGTTCAAAATAACTCAACTGACTCTGGTTTGCCTATGATTTTTGCAACAGCTTTAGTAGCATCTTTGAGAATATCAGAAGCAATAACTGCATCTACTGGTAAATTTGTGAACAAATTAAGAGTTGGCATTCTTCTTTATTCCTCTTCCAAAAACACACACAAACAAAAAAATTGTTTTGGTGGGAATGGGTGGTTTACAGTTGAGAAATAATCAGTTTATAGATATTGTTGATGGTGGAAAAAGATTTTATCCCCTTCTCAAAATAATTACTCCTTCCGTCCCGCTTCTATTTGTCATGTTTACGCTTTCTGCATGTCAATTTGATTAACTTCAAAATTAAATTAAATTACATTAATTAGATATTTTAAACAAAAAAAATTGATATTTAAGAACTGTGCGAATATAAAATGCATATTTTTACATATCAATATGATGAACAAAATATATCTTAAAACAATAATCAAACTTCTTATAATTTGACTCTAATAATAAAGATAGTGAACGGAAGGAGTATATTATTAGTCAAATATAAGAAAAATAATACTATTTATTGTTGGGAAAATTGTATATAATAACAAATTAATAACCTAAAATAAATGGAGTAGCTAGGGTTTAATTTAATTGTGCTCCATAGCAAACGTTTGCAAAAAATTGTCAGGCGCCTCTCTCCCAAATATCTCGCTCGCCACTCTCCTTCAATCTCTCCCTCGCTTCCTCACTTTTTATACAAACACAAGTGTATAAAAATTATTTCTTATTGTATAAAGTAGAGAAAATTGTATAAATACATATATTTTTGTTCCCCTCTCTCCCCTCTTCCAGATCTCGCTCGCCGCTCTCCCAAATCTCGCTCGCCACCCTCGCCTTTCTCGCTTATACAAACAGAAGCGAAATATATAAATTGTGTTTCTGTTTGTATAAAGCGTGAGAAAATTGTTTATACACATGCAAGTACATATATTTTCGTCCTATACACTTATAATTATACAATAAAAATACTCTCCTGCCTAGTTTCTTTTGTCTTTCTCTCTTTCTCGTTTTATACAATTTTCAAATTGTATCTAATTTCTCTCTTTCTCGTTTTATACAATTCGATTCAATTGTATATTCCTTGTCAAGTCTCTTTTGTCTTTCTGTCTTTCTCATTTTATACAAATTCAAATTGTATATAATCGTTCTATACACTTATGATAATACAATTCGTTTTATACACTTCGTTTTAATACAGTTCTCTGCCCAAGTGTTTTTCTCTTTCTTATTTTATACACTTCGTTTTATACAATTTGCTTCAACTGTATATGTATAGCGAATTATACAATTTCTATGCTTGCTATGGAGCGCAATTATGCAAACTTTGCTATAACATACAAATATAAATTTTTTATTTGTTATATGTGAAAATTGTCCTTTATTGTTTTATATTTAAAACTTTATAATTTATGTATATTATATACAACAATAGCAACAACCATAATACATTTTGAGAAATTCCCCAAGTGTCATTTGAAATTTCGAAAAAGAAAATGTACTCAAATTTTATTTCTTACATTATGAAAGTAAAGAGATTATATTTGATGGATACATATCAAAATAGACATGTAGAGGCAAAATAACAATGAAAAAAAATTAGTATATGATTGATAATGAATTAATAACAATAATAAAATAGTGTAAAATCAAAACATCTTTAATAGCAAATGATAACAGGAAAAAAAACAAGACACTACAAGAATAAGGCTTAAATCCGTCCAAAAGCAAGATAATACTCTACTACCTACTAACTTTTTCAATTTAATTTATAACCTTTATAACCACTTATTTAAGATCATATCTCGATAAGTTAAAATTGTGTCATGTCATATCTAATCATCTTTCCTCGATACTTTTATATACTTACATTTGTTGGCTATTATTATTTCAATAGGCAACTATTTATGTCAATTTCACATATATTTATCCATAGAATAGTAAGTAATTATGCTTGAAGCAAACGTAGAGAATATTTATTGATTAAAATTGTATTAATAGTCCTCTTGTTTTTAATTACTCATGTGTGTTCACTGCTTGATATTATCAAAGCGTATATATATTGTTTGATGGTATTAAAGAGAAAGAACCATTACTTAAATGAAAATACAATTCTTGATATCATTTGAATAATATATATATATTATTATGATATCAATGAGAACAAGCCGTGTTTCAGTGAAAGACTGTTTAATTAAGATTAATATTATTAGAGTAATAGATTTGAGTCGTGTAATTACATTCGTCAATTACATACAATTATATGTTGATCAAGTAATTACATGACCAAATAAGCATGTCATATATATAATTACACCAAATCTAATTAGCAGGTGACTTTTTAACTGAATCCTCATAAAGAAAATATAAGAAAATGCATTGAAGATCACTAATAAATAAAAGTTAAAATGTTCTTCTGGTGCGATTTTTCAACAAACTAAAGCTGAGATCAAATGTTAGTGACTTTTAATTATCTTTCCAAGACTAAAAGTAAATAATTTGTTTCTCAAATAGAATGAGCCAAAAAAAAATATTTGGGACAAATTATACATAAATGTTCTGCAATTAAGTATAGAAAATTTACTTAATAATTATATTGTTGAAAGTGGAAAAATTTTTTATCCCCTTCACAAAATAATTATACTGGTTAGTCAAATATAAAAAAAAATAATTTATATAATTTTTTATATAAAACGTATAATTTATGTACGTTATATAAACAACAGTAATAATAATAATAATAATATATTTAATGAAATTCTTTAAATATTTTCTATGACTAAAGAAAGATAGAGTGTACTTAAATTTTATCCATATATATATATATATATATATGAGGAAATAACAATGGTTGAAATATTGCAATTAATAATAAAATAATAATAATAATAAAATAGTGCAAAACCAAAACATCATTACTGATGATATAATTATTATTATCATTATTATTATTTTAAAAAGGTAAGACGCTATAAGATTAAGGCTCATATTAAATATGATAGACACCACCAAGCATAAATTTGTTGAAAAACAAGACAACACTTTATTATCTACTAACGATCTATTTTAATGTAGAACTTTTACAGTCTCTTATTTAAAATCATATCTTGATAGATTAAAATTATGACATATTCTATTCAATCACATTTCTTCAATACTTTATGTCAATTTATCATATATTTATTCACGGCATTAGCAAGTATCTATGCTTGAAGTGCACATAGAGAATATTTATTGAGTAAAACTTTATTACCATTATAATATTAATCCATGCTATTATCTTTTGGGAAAAAAATATTTGCATATTTACAAGTGATTACCCTTTTTACTTTTTATTACCTAGGAGTCGATCTATGTGGGTTTCACAGGATTCATTTAAATCTCATTAATAAAAAAAATTACATTATATATATAAAGTAGAATTTCTGTATTTCTGTAGATATATTATTATGAGCCCCCCTCAAACAAAGAGAAATTGATTGTGCAGTGACAAGTCCCCCTGAAATTAAGTTGTGTGTCATTGATTCGAATCCTGGTAAAATTGTTTTCTTTTTTTCTTTTTCATTTTCATTTTTTCTTTTTTTAATTTTTTTAGTTCTCTTTTTTATTTTTTCAATTTAAAAAACGTGTTAAAAAGTGTGGTTTTAAACTCAAAAAAATTTAAGGTTCCATTTCTAAAGAAAAAAATTTGAATATGACATTAGAAAAAATAGACAACATAAAAAATTGCATGAAATCTCGTTAAGTAAAGTAGGAGTGTACATGATCGGGTTGGTTCGGGTTTTTCAAATATCAAACCAAATCACTTGTGTCGGATTTTTGAATTTATAAACCAAATCAAACCAATAAAACTCGGGTTTTTCAACTTCTGGTTTTTTGGGATTTTTCGGTAAAATATTTATACAAACATATAATTTACTTGTACATCAAATATTTCTTTAGTCCTACCAAAATGCAACTATCTAAGTTATTTCTCAAGAAAATAACAAAACATATGATATGATTAATAACACTAATATATCCAACAAAAAAATTTAATAAAATCGCGTAAGAAATATTACAAATTAATAAGTCATAATGAGATTGATCATAATTTAAAATACTAAATCATGCTAAAATAAGTTTAGCAAGTATTAATTACATGACTAAACATTAAAAGTAAAATTAAATCATGTATTTTAATTGTCTAAATCTGTATAAAACTAAAAAACAAATATTCAATATTATTGTCATTCTTAGTGTTGAATTGATTTTCTTTTTGCATTAATATTAATTTGATTTTTGTTTAAACTTAATTATAATTACCAACACATATTATGAACTATAATCTTTATTAGATCATTAAGAATTCTAACTTCTGAACATGAAATAAATATATTAAAAGATAAAAACTATGAAAAAGTATAAGAGATATTTAAAAATTATATCAAAATAGGTATTTTTACGTATAAAATAAAATTTTAAAATTATATATATTAATGTCGGGTTGGTTTGGTCTCGATTGTTTTCTTTTAGTTGAAACCAAACCAACCCAAATAAGTCAGATTTTTTGTTCCAACACCAAACCAAGTCAAACCAAACCACTAGTTGGATTTTTTTCCGATTTGATTCAATTGTGGTTTGATTCGATTTTCGGTTCGATTTTGTACACCCCTAAAGTAAAGGTTGAAATGAGAAAGAAATTAAATATAAATAATAAAATATAAGAAAAATTTAGAATAATAAAATAAAAAAGAATCTAAAAAATAGAAAGAAAAAATAAATTTCAAAACAAAAAATTAAAAAAAAATTAAAAAATAAACAACTTGTAATTACATCATATTATCACCAGCAATTTACGACCCCTTCTTGAGAAATGGAGAGTGTAATTACCGTGTCACTTACACCTAATTATGTGTTGACCAAATAATATAATTACATCTAAATTATATTAAATCTAATTATCAGCTAGCTTCGCCAAAAAAAACACACACGAGAAAATGCATTCGAGATCAATAATAAATTAGACGCATTTGTCAAATGCAATTTATAAACAAAATAAAGCTGAGGTCAAATGTTAGTGACTTGTAATTATGTTAAAATAAAATAATTTGTTTCTCAAATACAATCAACAAAAGAAAATGGGACAGATCATATATATATATATATATATATATATATATATATATATATATATATATATATATATATATATATATATATATATATATATATTCTTCAAATTAAATGTAGAAAATCTAACTAAGGCTATTACTCACATCGTTTACTTTTGATTGTCATGTTACATTTTTCAAAAGTCAAGTCAATTGATTTTTAAAATTATATTAGATTATATTAATTCAATATTTTAAATAAAAAAAATTAGATATTCAAAAACTACAGAAAATTGCATATCAATACGATGAAAAATGCTCGTAAAATTTTAGTCGAAATTCTTATAATTTAACTCTGATTTTTTTAAAAAAAAAACATTGACAATTAAAAGTGGTTGAGTACTTGCTTGTTCCAAATTGTATGGTCTTTCTTTTATCAATTTGATAAGTTCCAAATTAAAGTTTCTATAATAAATTTTCGTGTATACTATTACCATATTCAAGAATTCAAATTAGTAAATTATATAGTTAACTTTAAACTTTTTCATAAAGTGATTTTCCTATCAAACTATTTCTTTTTTTTCAAATATTAATTTAATATTTTCCTATTAGCACTATAATATATAAATTAAATTAATTCCACGGAATACCTACCACCACAGATTTAGATACTAATATTAAATGACAGAGACACCAATCCACTTCAGTCATTGAAATACAATAACTATAACACCAATAAGTAAACAAACTTGAAATGGCCAAATTTACTCAGAAACCAGAAACAATACAACAGACAAATGTTTTTGTCTTTCTTCATCTATTGTATCACTAAATAAATATTCTGCCATTTGTTTGTGGCAAAAACACAACAAAACAACCATGCTCAAATTGAACGCGCCAAAAGAAAACCACTTGTCGTTCCTACTTACTCTGATGAGCATCAAACAGAAGGTTCCTCGGAGAACCATAGCTTGTCTTGCTGTTACTTGGTGAAAGCGAGCTTTCTTTCTCTGAGATTAGCACGGCCAAAACCAGCTTGTTTCGAAGAAAATAATAGCCATGTTGATGAGAGAGTGTATCATACGACACTCTTGCTAGGGCTATGAAGAATTGTTAGATGCCCTGCAACAATGCAAAATAGAAGGCATATTATTTTTCTGGACAATACATCTGCCTATGAAAAACATACCAAATCAAAGCATGCGAGTCTTTGGGTAAATTTATGCTACATTGCTTATCAAGTCCCCATCAAAATCTTAAACATTTGCCCCAACCATCCAAGTATCTCATCTGATCCTAAATATTTATCACTTTTGCTTCCTGAGATTCAAACCAAACGAAACTTGAAAACCATTTTTTTAATAACCATGGTATTCGGGCCATGCGAGCACCTCGTCTAATTCTACGAGATTTAGTGCATTCCTGGTCATTTATGCTTTCTCTAACAAGACAAATGTTCAGTCTGATTTAGCGACAACAATTAGTCAAATCTGTAGGCAAGAGTGGACAAACATATTAAGAGGGAGAGTACCTTGCACTTCATCAGGATTAGCTGATATTATGTTCCATAAGACTTCAAAATCATTTTAAGCATCTACTGCCAAACACTGCCAGATAAACTGGAGCAATATTTAAACTTAGAGCACTGGCCCCTGAGCACGAAAGGAAGGGGAAAACGCTGCTGCAAGTCTGTAACCTTCTAGGAGAAAAAAAATGAGAGCATGGCGACAGTACCAGTTTGTATCGTGTAGGAACAATGTTCTGGAATCACACCTGCATTAGCCAAAGTAGTAAAATCTCAGAGATCCTTAGATAAGACATAAATAACAAATGGTAGATTAATAAACAAGTAAATAAATAATGCAATGCAAAGCCTCAATGGAGTTTCATCGGCATGACTGGAATTATACATCCACATTCTAGGATCAGATGAATTTCAATATAAACAACTTTCTTAAACACTATATTTTTAAGGATAGATGAAGCAGCATTATACAACAGTTATGAGCACCTGGAAAGATAGAAGATTCAAATTCATTGTTTCAGCAACAAAAGCTTGGGTTGTTAATTTTATTTTATTTTTTAGTAACGACATAACAAACAGTACATTTTTTTAATTATGGTTGTTTCTGCCTGTCTGAGCCTGTTTGCACAAGCACACATAAAAATGGTACTTAAAACCCCATTATTATGATGCTAACTAAAGCTAGATAATAGCTAATTATACCAAGGCATCCTAAAGACAGGTAAAAATTTTAGGCACTGTATAAATTACGCAAATTACCCTTTCCTTAATGAGAGAGGTCAGTAAACAGACTGGCACCACCTCAGACATCCTCAAACAAATCGCCACACTTCCAACAAGCTACTATTTTTCTCTGGTGACAGCAAAGATATGCCCATTATGTTAAAGAAAAGTTCCCAACATTGTCTTGAAATCTGCAATGCAAGAAAAGATGTTCAACTGTTTCCTCCTCTAAATTACAGAAATATCAGCTGCACAAGGAAAACCCATCCCTATGTAACTTCTGTTGTGTTTTGGAAGCATCCCTAGCTGCTAGCCAACCAAAAAAACTGCTTTCGTTGGTGCTCTAGTTTTCCAAATCATCTTCCATGACCAGTTAGGAATTCCAAGGTTATTGCATTTCAGTTTCTGCAATTCCACCTTTGGAAACTCTCCTCTAATCTTCTGATAGAACCATCTTGTTTGGAAGTTGGAACTGGTTCATGTTATAAATATCAGTTAGTTCATGTCCTGCTTCTGTGAAATACCTAGGTGCCTTCATATGATCTTCTGTATAATTTATGATGCCTGTTTAGGAATGGTCTCCATGAAGTTCCTGTTGTTCCATAGCAGCAGTTTATCACTATTTTAACTTTAGCTAAGAGATTATTTTACAGGTTTAAGCAAAAGAACCAAAATATAAACCTAAAGGAGAGACATATCAACTGCTTTATAGAATGCCTAATGCAGGCTTTCTTAGGAACCTATTGTAGCTTCACATTCAGATTACAGCAAGGTAAGGTTAATAAAATATCAAAGTTCATAGGATGCAGAGAAACAAATGATTTATATCGTCACTACTTAGTATTAGAAAATCTGGGAAATAAAACAAGCTATAGCCGACCAGAATGCTGGCAATTTTTACAGAACCTATACTTCAGCATTTTGATGGAGATTCGATCTCGCCTGCCATCCTGAATATAAATGCAACAGCAACTTCATTCCAACCTGTAAGCCAGAGGGGCCATCAAACTTTTAAAACCTATACTTCAGCATATCCTTCAACATTTTTAATGTTTTTAAAGCCAGAAATCCCCAAGGGCCAGTGACGCATGATTCAACACTCGGTGAATCATGGGCCCTCCCTTCTATCCTTCTCAACTTAAAAGTGTTGAATCATGGGCCCTCCCTTCTATCCTTCTCAACCTGGATTTTGCCGGGAAAAAGAAGTTAATGGCGTTTTCCCAGAATACCTCACCATCTCCTTCACCATTTTCAACACTTACAAAGAAGTTTGATTATATACAAAAGGTAGATCACTAAATATTGTACTTCAGAAGAAATGAAGAAACATATTGATTATGATAAAGAGTAACAACATTCAGTGTGCAAGTTCTGAATACCAAATAAGGCTACAAAAAACTGCAGTGGAAATGCCCATATGATAGAGAACACTTGCATTCCATGACCGTCAACATCAAAAGGAGAAGATAGTCCTTAGTTGCATTAAACACCCCCTTGGTTATAGCAGATGCTGCAAAATGATATGCTCTAAAGGTGAAGAAAACATACTTTTCATTTTCCAATAGAAAGTTTATCTGCAAAAGCACACAGATAACTCGGGCTATTTTCAGAGCACCCACCATACATATAGACATTGGTTTCCATGAGAAGCAAAACGAACTCACACACTTTCTAGTTTTCCCAGATAGATATTGTAAGAACCTTCTTTCAGTCAGTGCTTCAGGAATCTTCATCTAGAAAAACGGAGAATAAGTCTGGAATATCATGGACTGCTTTCCAAGGCATCAGATTCTGGTGTATAACCATGCTCACACAATCGCGCTGTTAAAGAATTCAATCCAGCATAAATAAGGTTGGCTTCAGGATGTGATTTATCAGCAGTAATAAAGACATGGACACCATTATGAAGTTCAATCCAGCTACAACCAGGTGTCTTCCTTACATTTTGTAGCTTCATAGCATCTCTTATCTCTAATACCTCTTCATAGCGACCAGTCTGTCCATAAACATTTGATAATATGACATAACTTCCACAATGATCTGGTTCAAGATCAAGTACCTGTTTTGCAGCAACCTTAGCAAGATCATCATTACCATGTAAACGGCAGGCAGCCAAGAACGCTCTCCATACGACAGAATTGGTCTTAATGGGCATTGTTAATAACAACTCATAAGCAGCTTCAAGCTGCCCAGCACGACCTAGCATGTCAATCACAGAGGTGTAATGTTCAATAGAAGGCACAACACCATACTTAGGCTGCATGTCGGCAAGAAATTCTCTCCCCTGTTTTACAAGCCCTGAATGGCTGCAAGCTGACAAAACCCCAACAAATGTGACATCATCAGGCCTCAATTCTGCCTTACACATATCAGAAAACAATTCTAATGCTTTGATGCCAAATCCATGCATGCCATACCCCTTAATCATAATGTTCCACGATGCCACATCTTTGAAATTCATCATATCAAAGATCAGCTTAGCTTCACGCATGCTTCCACATTTGGCATACATGTCCAAAATTGCATTGTCAATGTAAGTATCATCATATTCTATGTCAGCAGTATCTTTTCTCAGACCATTAACAACCATGTATCCATGAATCTCTCTGCCATGCCTCAACGCTGCTAAATGAGCACAGGCAGGAAGTGTAGTGGTGACAGTCACCAAATCAGGACGTACTCTAGCAGACAACATCCTTTTGAAAAGCCCCAAAGTTCCCTCGTGATTACCACATTGTTCATGCACACAAATTATTGAGTTCCATGAAAATATATCCTTATCATCCATCGTCTGGAAAACCTCAAAAGCGTCAGCAACACAGCTACATTTACCATACATGTCTATTAATGCATTAGAAATGGCAACCCCCAAATCAAAACCCTTTTTTATCACAAACCCATGTATCACCTTTCCATTATAAACTTCCCCATAATTTGCCAGAGCTGAAAGTACACCTGTTATGCTAAACTTGTTCGGAATAACCCCATCCTCAATCATCCACCTAAAAACCATCAAAGCACTACCAAACCCACCTGTTTGAGCATAGCCATTGATCATGGCATTCCAAAGCACAACATCTTCCCTCTCTGGCAAATCCTCAAACACATCTAATGCGAAATCCACCATCCTATACATCAGATAACTGTGCAACAATGCACTGCCAATGAACAAATCAACTTCTAGCCCAAGTTTAAAAACTAACCCATGAATCTTTTTCACATCTACTTCATTTTTACAAGCCTTAAGCACACAAGGGAAAGTGAACTTATCAGGAATGACACCAACTAGCCTCATCTTGAAATAGAATTCAAAAGCACTTTTAGGCAAATCATTGGCAATTAATCCTGCTATTATAGCATTATAAGCAAACACATTATGATCAAGTGGTGAAGTATAGAATACAGATAAAGCATTCGATATCGAATTGCATTTCGAGTACATGTTAATAAGGCTAGTGGTAGGCACTGGAGATAAATCCAAATGGCCACATCTAAGCATGTGGCAATGAACTTGTTTCCCTCCTGTAAGGTCCTTTTCATTAGCACATGATTGAAGTGATACAATGCAAGTCTTGAGATCAAAAGACTTGTAAGCAATGGATGAAAAACTAATTGAATATTGGCATTGTGACTTAAATATTGACAAAGACCTCGTAATTAAGGTTCTTCGCCTCATTTAGAAGCAAAAAAAGAAAATGCATACAGGATCTTAGATGCTCAACTTGTAAAATCCCCTCCCTAATTTTTCATCTATGTCATAAAAAAGCAATCTTTTATCAAAAAACAAACAAAAAACTAATGAAATCCTAACAGGTATGAAATTGAGCACTATAATTATCTACAACTACTATGATTACTAAAAACTTATTATTATCTCAATACCCTTTTCAAATCTGAACCTATATTTCTATACCTGCATATAAAATTTGTGAAAAAGTCGCAATCTTTGAAACACCCAAAGAGCCATTCAGTTTAATTAGTCAAGAGGGTGAGTGAAAAAGAGTACATATAGTAAATGGGTGAAGGGAAATCGAAAAACTAAAAAACAAAAACAAGAATCAACCTCAGTTACTTGTCATTGATTTAAAGGAATGAAGAAGATGAATACTATAAATGGAATTTATTTCTGTCTGAGGATTGACACAATCTAGGAAGGGTTGAATCAAATACTGAGGTTTAAGGAGGCGGAAAAATATAATCTTTTTATTTTGTGATTTGATTTGCCCTTGTCAATTTCTTTTTTTTTGTAGAAATTCAAAACTCGAACTCAAAATTTTTATTACGATATTTAAAATTTAAAATTGTAATCTTTCTTCGTCTTTCATATTATTCTTGCAATATGTATTCTTGAATATTGATCACTAATAAATAGTTTCTTTGTTTGTATAAAGATAAAAGTGTTATTCATCTATATGAAAATAATTTTATTATAAAAATGACATAAAATAAAAAGAGATTTATAAAAAGACTACAAAAATTAATTGGTAATATATATTTGTATGTAAATATAAAGATTTCTTATATGATATAAAATTAAAATTAAATTTATAAAAGGAAAAAGAAGTACAAAACTAAAATAAAGATCAATAAAAAAATAATTTATATATATTGATGCATAATTAGTATAAAGTACATCTTTTGTATAGTTGGCTAGAGAATATAGTTTGATATTTTCTTAGCAAACATTTTATAAAAAGCATTATGTCATTTTTTTGGGTAACTTTCACATATAGCAAAAATAAAATTTAAATTTGTATGTTATAGCAAAGTTTGCATTGTTGTACTCCATAGCAAAAACATATATATGTATGATTCGCTATACATATATACAAAAAAGTAATTGTATAATTCATTGTGATGGTATGAAGTAACCCGACGAACATCATTATCAAAACGATCCTAGATGAGTTCTGAGCAGACAAGGAGAAATTGATGTTGCCATGATTTTTCAGTTTCTTGTTTTGCTTTTTCATGCTCCATTAGGCCGTGCAGCTGCAAAAGATCTCGAATTCACCTAAAATGATTTTCATTCAGCAAACCTGAGTCTTGATGGAATAGCAGATTTATCAGACATGTGTTTGTATATCTGTATAAAATTTGAATTTAAATATAATTGAATCAAATTGTATAAAACGAGAAAGAGAGAAATTATATACAATTTGAATTTATATAAAACGAGAAAGAGAGAAAAACAAAAGAGGACAGAGAATATACAAATGAATGGAATTGTATAAAACAAGAAAGAGAGAAATTATATACAATTTGAATTTGTGTAAAACGATAAAGAGAGAAAGGCAAAAGAGACTTAGGCAGGAAAATATTTGTATTATATAATTATAAGTGTATAGGATGGAGATATATGTATTTGCATGTGTATATACAATTTTATCTCGCTTTAAACAAATAGAAACACAATTTATACAATAGAATTGTATAAAGCGAGAGAGGCGAGCCACAGGAAGCGAGCGAGAAAGAGAGAGTAGCAAGCAAGAATATGAGGAGAGAGGCGACTGACAAATAGTTTACTATAAAATACAAATAAATCAAACGATAGCTAATATATTTATTTTACATTATTAGTTTGTCAATCTATACAATTATCCTTTTTATATATATATATATAGGAATCACTTCCAAGGAACATGAAAAATCCTTAATGAGCAAATAAATGGTATACTTTTTTGTGCAAATTCACCAATGTACCTTTGAATAAGTTGCATAGTCACATCAAAATTGGTGATTAAGCCATAAAAGTTGCTTAATAGTAATGTAAAGTTTAGAGGTAAATAGTAAAAAAAAATTAAAAATATGAAAAAGCAATTAAACTCCCTATACCGCCAGCCAACGCATTGTTATGAAATCTAGTGTTTTCTAAACTCTTTATAAAGAGGGTAAGCCACTTGACTTTACCATAGAGGAGTGAAAACCTACTTGACTTACTCGAGAGGAGCAGAGAGTCACTCGCCTCAAGCCGAAGAGATCCGCCCCCTGCTACTCACTTCCAACCCCAAATCAGTGAGTTTCCATTAGAATTCGACAAGGTCCATTCATAAATATCTGAAAAATTACCACCCCTCTGGAGAGGCAATTGCAACTGATCATTTTTGTGCTAGTCACAAGTTGCAACATTTACAAAACGAAGCTTAAAGTATAATAAATATGACGAAAGATTCAATGGTATCATATCGATACACATGTAACAACTACAAGCTATGGTGGGCTACTGAAAAAGCTATCAATACAATGTTGTATGCGATATGAGATTAAAGCATGAATCACATGTGGTTGATTCAGTGATAGCTCTGGCATTCGATGCACAAGAACATTCAGGAAGGGAAGTACGAGTGCTAAGACTCTGCCTATTCTGTTCATGACCTGTAGCTACTGTATCCTCCACCAGAACCAAATGATCCATAGCCACCACCATAATGATGTCCACCGTATGAAGATGATGGATAAGAGCCCCCACCTAGGTTAGAGTAAGATGATTGCCTCAAGCCTGTATCTAACTGGCCATAACTGCTTGGAAGTGAATCTTTGTGGCTGCTCATAAATTCCTACATTGACGATTCACTCATCAGTTGTTTTGCAATTCAGGAGAATACTATGGGAACTCCTCAACCACATATAGTTTGAAGGTTTTAGATGTGCATCGGATGTGGAGTATTTACTTATCAACTAGATGTCTTTTTTCAATTGAGATTTACCTGGATAAGTTGCTGAGCTGTCTGAACTTGTGATGACATCCCTTTTATTTCCACCGTGATTTCATCAGCTAAACCCCTACTTTCTTGCACCGTAAGAACGGCACCACTAGTACGGCGTATATAAGCAATATTTGCTCCCCCTATGCCAATGATATCTTCTGCATAAGTTAATGGTATTTGCATTTGAACAGTTTGGGATATCTGAAATGGAAACCAAGATGAGGGCGCCAGTAACAAGTATATTGTTTATGACATAGCAGAGTAACTTCTTATACATTGCAGAGAACATAAAATTAGCATAAGAAACATTGTAAAGTGTTATTAACAATTTTACAGGTCTAGCCTTTTTAGATCAAAAAACAAATGCAATTAATCACAAAACTTACAAACACGGTTAAGATATCATACTGCTACATATACTCGGCTTGTGATGATTGGATGATTTAGCAAAGAAAAATAGTACATACACAATTAGCAAATGTTTCTCAAGAGCAAACATGGAATTTCTACCAATCTATCTAGTTCGCTTGAGCCCTTCACCCTTCCAAATAAAATATAAAAGTCAATACCAGTGCATATTCTCACTTAACTACATACTTGTCCTTATAATCTTGTACAGGTCTATTAGCCTTAAACTGAAACTATCAGGGAATTGCAGACAAGAGATCTTAAACTGCACCTAGCATTTTTTGCCTCCACTGAGATTTGAAAGTAGCACTCCAAGAGTAACCCAAAGTTGCAGAACAATGAATGGAACTCTAGACTCTAATAAGAAGACTCGCTATCAGATTCTCATAACAACTTTAGTATTTCGATCCACCTTCAACACTCGACAAGAACTAAAGATAATTAGTTAAATTGAGTTCTTTACTTTGAACAAGAACTACTAAAAGATCACTGCAAAGAAAGGTAATGTTAAGATTCTTTCCCAGGAAAGCCATAGCAGTTGTCCAATACAAAAGACAAGTGATTATTTGTATAAAAACAGAAAAAGATATTCTCATATAAAAAGTAACGGGATGCAAATGCCCAGAACTTCATCAGTTTAGCTTGAATTGGAAGCAGAAATGAAATAAAAAGTTGCTATAACAAGACCGGAAATACAATGCTCAAGAGGAGGGACTCGCTGCCTGATTTTAATACCCCAACAAAAAGAAGAAAAACAGGCCCTTGAAACAGAGACAAAAATTCAATGGTCAACGGAGGTACTTATAATTGGACAACATGCCATTTAGAAAAGACCAAAGTAGGATTTTTATGGAACAGAAACTTGATGTAAGAGTCTAACATCCCCACTCTAATACCACAAAGAAAAAGAAAACCAAGGGTTTTGAAAACTTTTCTGTTTGAAAGGTTGCTGAAGAGTCGGTGCCACAAACACACAGGAACAGTCACCCAAAAAAAAAAAGTAAGGAACAAGAGTAAGTCAGGGAAAGAAAGAGAACTGTTGGATCAGACAGTCTAAACCCCTGACCATATTAATTAAGTGTCCACAAAGATTGTACAAGCTCTCATACCATGTGAAAATAGATGAGAAGAGAAATCCTCTTACTGAAGTTGCTTTTCGGTTAAGAACATACGAGACAGCTCTGTAATGTAAAGTAAGATGGTAAAGGCACAAACCTGAGTAATAACAGAATTCCCAGCACGACCCACACCTGAAGTGCGAGTTCCAGAAAGTCCAAACTCTTGCCCATACAATGAAAGTCCAGTAGAATGATAATGTGAGTCCAGCTGGCTTTCACGTTCGGGAAACAGTGAGTCCCTCTTTGTTGGAGGAGGATAATCACCAAGTCCTGATCGAGGAGGATAATCACCTAGTCCTGATCGAGGAGGATAATCACCTAGTCCTGATCGAGGAGGATAATCACCTAGCCCTGATCGAGGAGGATAATCACCAAGTCCTGATCGTGAGGTATTAAGCATCGTCCTCTCAGACCAAGGCTCAGTTTCGCGCTCCTGAACGGCAGGTGTATTGTACTGCGGAAAGAACAAGTATAACACGGATAAGCATATCAAAGAACATTGATATGATGACAAACTGAGAAAGGAAAAAAGGCATGAGCTTACATTCTTTTCAAACAAGGGAAGAACGCTATGATCCACCAAGAACTTCCTAAGGTGCCCAATCACCAATTCTAAAGCTTTAAGAACCTTAAGTGCTTCACCTTGAATTTCCACAATTCTCTCATCCGACGTCGCATAGATTGACATCTCATCTGAGTATACAGATTAAAGTGAATCCCTGTAACTTATTTAACAGTAATTCTAGTAACTCAAGCAGTAATAGAATAAAGACCGCAAATAAGTACCATTGGAAAGAACTCGAATGGAGGCACCAGTGTTTTGCTGGATAGGCTTGATTAAAGACCCTTGTTTTCCTATTAAGTTCACAGCTTGTGATGATGCTACGAGTAGTCTGATGGAGCAGAATGCAGCCCCAGCAACTCCAGATAAGTTGACATCATCTTCACCTTCAGATAGACCAGTGACACGTTTGAACACTCTTATTACAGCTACCATAGCAGGAGATAATGCTGCCTCGGGTTCTTCTTTACCTGATATTAGAACCTGTGGCATTGTTTATGAGGACTATCATGAAGACTACTTCAAAGAGAGGGCAGAACAGAATAAGGAGGTTGGAAGCCTTCACAACAGAAAATATTAGAAACTGATACCCGGAAAGAAAGGTAGCAAATGAAGCATATTAAAAGTGAGATGACGAATAAAATTCAAACTTTGCAAGAAAATAATTAGTGATCACCTTTCCCCTTTCAATTAGTCATATTACAGGGAAAGGACACTACTTATCATATCTACAACCTATGTCTTCACACATCTTCAACCCCTTAGGGTTCATTTGGTAGCTAGTTAAAAGCTAAGTAATTCATGTATTAAAATTTGAATAAGTAAAAACTTATTTGTATCATTTTTCTACTATGTATAAAATTCAACACACCTATTTACAATGTTCACTTTGCAATTCAGAAACCACATAACTAATATATGTACAAGTTATGAGGGAATCTATGTATTACTTTATGCAAGATAGAAGATGGAATAACTAATACATGAATAACTTATCGTTGCATTGAATAATACATACATACCCTCATAATAATTCCTATACTACTAATACTTTTATAAATCTAACCGGCTACCAAACAACCCCTTATTGTTCCAGACCACTGGCCCCCCTAAAGTAAAAGAATGAAAACACAAAAGGTCAATAATTCTTTCTCCACACCTCAATTTTTTGGTCTTTTGCATTTTCATTATTTCAATTTTCCACTTGATTTTCCCTCAAATTAGTTTTGACATCTATCTTTAAACACATTCATCGCACTTCAAATGGATGTTTTTATGAAGTTCTGAAAGTGGAGCTAATATGAAACTGAGATCTCACACCTTGCAGAAACTTCTTCTATTTGTGAACTTCCTATAGGATTATTTTCTTTTGCAAACTGCCATTAGCTTGCTGTTGTAAATCTCAGCCAAGTATCTCCGGTAACACACTGATGTAGTACTCAGTCCTCTCTTAGTTACATCCTATGCAACTTCATCACTAAAACTATATTATTTCAACATTTAAAGATCAATGGAGCCAATTACTTACATCTAGCATTATCTCTGTTTCCTTGTGAAGGCAGGAATGGGGGAATGGGTTATAGGGTCGTGCAGAGGAGTCATGCCACAACGACAAGGAAAATTTATATAGACGGAGTAACTTCTGTAATAAGTGGTACTCTAAGTCACACAAGACTCAAACTTCCTAAACCCTTAATGCTTATTCAACCATAAAAACAATTTATAGGTCAGAAAAGGAAATGAGTAGAAATACACCCAATAAATCTGAACTTGAGAATTGTGTGGTAAGAATCCTACTTTTCATCTTAGGGTTGCGAAATTTAATCTTCAACCAACCCTTCCCTGAACTATACAAGTTCCCAATACTTTACACCTAGATGTACAGTGAACTGCTACTTTCAATCTGATGCCATACTTCCTCTCTTCATATTGACTAGATTAAGACGTTCATTTAACGAGTGCATTACTATATCAGCGAAAGTGGCGGACCAAGGATTCTAATAAGGAGATTCAAACAAATACAAAATTGCAACTTGAATTTGAATAGGTGATATTGAAAGCAATTTCTTTATCACCTTTGACATACCCTAGAATTTTCCATTAATCAAGGTAATTCAAAAGATTATATACTCTCCATGTCCCGATTTACGTGGCACAATTGAAATTTCAAAATTCAAACTTATAAACTTTGACCGCAAAATTATGGGGCATAAAAGCTGTAAGTTTTTTTTAAAATAAAATTTTTACATGTGAAAATTAAGTGAAGTGTACTATAAATACAATAATTAACAACTTTAAATACTTAAAAGGCATATAAACCTATATGAATCACATAAAAATTGGTTATAATCAAAATCCCAAATGTGATACATAAATTCAGACTGATGCACAAACAAAAACTCTTTCATCGTTGTTGCACGGTAAAATTCTTTAACGAAGGGGATTCAATTGAACCCTCCTCCACACCGTACCAGTGGTGAACAAAACATCACATCAAAATCCAAACCTTGACAGCAAAAATCAATATGAAACATATGAAATGTGTGTAAAAAAAAGAGTATCATACACATCTTTATGACGAAGGGGATTCAATTGAACCCTCCTCCACCCTAACCAGTGTAAAACAAAACAATCCAAACCTTGACAGCAAATTCAACAAAAATAATATGAAATGTGTGTAAAAAAGAGCATTATACGCATTTATTTTTGATAAAGGGGATTCAATTGAACCCTCCTCCCCCTAACCAGTAATGAAACAAAACTTCACATCAAAATCCAAACCTTGACAGTAAAATCAACATGAATCATATAAAATCTGGATAAAAAAACAGAATCATCCGCATTGGAATTCATAACCAAAATAAAGGATAAACTTACAACGCGATCAGGAGAAGAAGGAGGTCCATCAAGTACACGAATCTTAGCCCCAGTTTCCTCACACATCTTCTTAACAAGTTCTCCTTTACGCCCAATGATACTTCCAACTTTAAGCACCGGTACAATCAATCTGAACACACAACTCCCAGGCCATCCAGGCCATTTCGGCTTCACTTCTTGTCCGATTTTCACTAAACCTCCGTCTGCTTCTTCCGGTTTCACTTGAGAATCTTCAAATTCATGCGTTACAAGTGAACCATTTTGGATTTGTTCGATGGAAGCCATTGATCGCCTCTGCTAAAAGAGTAATTTAGGGTTTTAGGTTAAGTTTTTGTAGTTGCGGGAAAAAGAAAGCGAAGAGAATAGAAGATAATTGAGGGTTTTATAGAGGTGGAGATTGTCACGTGTCTATGCATTTTTTCCAAATAAAGATAGGGTTAAGGTCCGCATATATTAATCATTTTTGATATATTGTTTCGCCATTTTCGGACTTTATAAGATCACACTGATATGTTATCGTTATTATTGATGTTGTCATCATAAAAAAAACATTACGTGACAAAGATATTATTATGTGGGTTGATTTATTCTTTGATTGCTTTATGCATTATGAAGTTTGAGATCAAAGTTAAAATTTGAAGCAAAGTTTAGGGTTCAATATATGTATTATGCCTTTTATTTATCAATGCTACTAATTTGATTTGGACTCTCACGAAGTTTGCTTCGAAATAGTTATTACTATATAAACATTGTCGTTTTGTTTACTAATTTACTATTTCTTAGTATTTCAGTATTTTGGACGAAGAAAGGTTCATATAACTTGTAATAATGCAAGTTGAAGTTTGTATGTTTAATTTTTATTATTTATTTAATAGTTAATCCTATGAGATAAATATTTTCATTAATGCAAATATATATTTATATTTGGGTAGATATTTGCATTTGAATTAAAGTATTATATTACGTCACTAACGTACTATCAAGTTAACAAGATTTTCTAACTTCAAAATATATTATTTTAAAATGTTTCAAGTTTTTTTTTTAAAAAAAAAAATTCAAATGTGAAAATATGTGAATGTATAATATATAGTTGTTCTCTTCACATGTTCATATGACTTCTAAACAATTTAAAGTGGAATACATATGCAAAGCAAGCTTTATATGACCAAAATATTACAAAACAAATAACGTCTATAAGATAATATTATTCAGATAAGATTAACTACATGATAGAACCTCATCAAATTGAAATAAATATATACATTATTGAATTTAACAAATAAAACTTTTCGTTGACCATCTTCATAGGTTTGCGTGAATAAGAAAAATATATGACGATGCACATAGAAAATTCACAAAAGAATCTGTGATATTCTTATTTGCTAAACTTATTAATCAAATCTTTGCTTAAATAAACAAATACTATTTACTATATCATATATCTTTGGAATTGCAGCGCACATGGTAATTTCAATTATTTAAAAAATTAGGGCATAAATAACACTAATTAAATTAAACAAATATGTAACGACGTCGTAGATGTTTTCAAAGTTTTGTCATTAAAACTTTAAAAACCCATCATTTGTCTTCTACCTTAAATCTGATTTCTTTCTTCACAATAAATACAGATTGTTATAATCTCATATTGTCTGTTTGCGTTTATATACAAAGACATGAGTGATGATTCGATTTTTCGGAGAAATCTATTTTATGCAAATGTAGCTGTTGTCTTCATATCTTCATATGACATCAAAAACAGTTTAACGTGGAATATACATGCAAAACACAACTTGTTAGATGACAAGAAAAATACAATACAAATATCATCTATAAGGTAATATTAGTGAGATACGATAAGTCACATGATTGAACCTCATCAAATTGAAACAAATACATACATTTTTGCATTTAAGTAATAAAATTTTTCATTAACCATCTTTGTATGTTCATGTGAATAAGAGATATATATATGACTATCCACATTCCACATTGAATATTCACAAAAGAATAGGCAATATTATTTTATGCTAAGCTTATTATTCAAAATCTTCACTAAAATAAGCAATATATACTATTTACTATAACATATATTTGTTAAATTGATAATCACGTGAAACACACGTATCAAAAAAACTAGTACTTTAGAAATAAGTTTGAAAAAAATGGGCAATATGTAATATTTAAAAAACTAGGTTATATATAATAATAGTTAAATTAAATAAATAAGTAACGACGTCGTAGATGTATTTAAAATTTCGTCGTTCAAACTTTTAAAACCCATCACTTGTCTTCTACCTTAAATCTGATTTCTTTCTTCACAATAATATAGATTGTGATAATATGAGATTGTCTATTTGTGTATATATACAATGACAGGAATGATGATTCAGTTTTTCGGAGAAAACTATTTTCTGCAAACATTGTTCAAAGGTATGCTCAATTTTACATTTTTTTTAATCATGATTAGTGATGTTTCTATCTCTGCCGAGTTTTGATGTTGGATTAATTGAGTGAATCTGCTTTTGTGAATTTTGATTTATACAAAAAAATGGTTCTTATGGATTCTGTTTTTTTTTTGTTCAAAGGTTAATTGTAGTTTGATCTAAAGAGTTTTGCTTTTTGAGAAATTTGATTGATTCAAAAAAAAAATTTTCTTTTTCATTTTGCATGACTTTGAATTTAAAGTTCACGATTTGATAAACATTTCCAACTAATTAGCATATCATTTCTCAGTTTTAGATTTGGATGTACTTTCTTGCTGAAGCTTTCTTTAAATTTATGCTTTTAATTTGCATGTGTCTTCAAAAAGAATTGGAAGCCTTGTATAACATTTTTCACACTATTTTACACTCTTAGTTATAATATTATTAATTTCATGGTTATTACATCAATTATTTCTATTTTTCATCTTTCATTACATTGACTTTTGACCAAAAAACATCATATTATTATAGCGCCCCAATATATGTGATTACACAATATTTTTTTTTGTTTTTTTAGACGAATCATGCTTAATTGATAAACTAAAAGTCATTTACAAGTATATGAACTATATCTTTGTTGGGGGTAAGATGAGCGTGTGATTTTTATATATATATATATATATATATATATATATATATATATATATATATATGATTTCATAGATACAATATATTCTTTAATTTTAATTTTAATTTTTTTCAGAAAAAAAACTTATCAGTTAATGTAGCTGTTGTCTTCACATGTTCATATGACATTAAAACAGTTTAACTAGAATATACGTGCAAAACACATCTTGTTAAATGACAAGAAAAATACATAACAAATATCATCTATAAGGTAATATTATTGAGATACGATAAGTTACATGATTGAACCTAATAAAATTGAAACATATACATACATTATTACATTTAACTAAAGAAATTTTTCATTAACCATCTTCATATATTCACGTGAATAAGATATATATATGACTATCCACATTCTACATTGAATATTCACAAAAGAATATGCAATATTATTTTATGCTAAGGTTGTTATTAAAATTCTTCACTAAAATAAGCAATGTATACTATATGTGTCTTCAAAAAGAATGGAAGCATTCTATAACATTTTTCACACTATTTTACATTCTTAGTTATAATATTATGAATTTCATGGTTATTACATTAATTATTTCTATTTTTCAGCTTTCTTTACATTGACTTTTGACCAAAAAAATCATATTATTATAGCGTCCCTATTTATGTAATTAGACAATATTATTTTTTTCCTTTGAAAAATCATGCTTAATTGATAAACTAAAAGTCATTTACAAGTATATGAATTATATTTTTGTTGGGTATAAGATGAACATGTGATTATATATATGATTTCATAGATAGAATATATTCGTTAATTTTAATTTTAATTTTTTTCGGTAAAAAAACATTATCATCTAATGTAGTTGTTGTCTTCACATGTTCATACGACATTAAAACAATTTAACGTGGAATATAAATGCAAAACACAACTTGTTAGATGACAAGAAAAATACAATACAAATATCATCTATAAGGTAATATAAGTGAGATACGATAAGTCACATGATTGAACCTCATCAAATTGAAACAAATACATACATTTTTTGCATTTAACAAATAAAATTTTTCATTAACCATCTTTGTATGTTCACGTGAATAAGAGATATATATATGACTATCCACATTCCAATGTGAATATTCACAAAAGAATATGCAATATTATTTTATGCTATGATTATTATTCAAAATCTTCACTAAAATAAGCAATATATACTATTTACTATAACATATATTTATTGAATTGGTAATCACGTGCAACACACGTGTCAAAAAACTAGCACTTAAGAAAAATCAATTAGTAAAAAAAGAGGCAGTATCTATTATTTAAAAATTAGGGCATATATAATAGTAGTTAAATTAAATAAATATGTAACGACGTCGTAGATGTATTCAAAATGTCGTCGTTAAAACTACAAAAACCTATCATTTATCTTCTACCTTAAATCTTATTTCTTTCTTCACAATAAATACAGATTGTGATAATCTGAGATTGTCTATTGCGTATGTATACAAAGACATGAATGATGATTCGATTTTTCGGAGAAACCTATTTTCTGTAAACATTGTTCAAAGGTATGCTCAATTTTACATTTTTTTTTCATGACTTGAGATGTTTCTATCTCTATCCTGTTTTGATTATGGATTAATTGAGTGAATCTGCTTTTGAGAATTTTGATTTATGATTTTGTGGGTTTTAGTTTTATTTTTGTTGCTCAAAGGTTCATTCTAGTTTGATCTAAAGAGTTTGGTTGTTCACTGCTTTTTAAGAAATTTGATTGATGCAAAAAAAAAAAGAAGAGAATTTTTATGGATTTAGGTTTTTTTTTTTGTTGTTGTTAAAGGGTTAATTCTTGTTTGATCTAATTTTTTTTTTCACGGGTTGATTCTGGACATATACCTAGTTTTAAAGAGATTTTTATGATTTACAGGCAATGATAATTCTGTATATGAGAGATTTTTACTTTTAAAATATTTTATTTTTTGAAGCTCTCTTGTTGGTTCAAATTCTTAGATGAAGGAAATTCGTACTTCTCTAATTTTCATTAATTTGTCGGTCACATTTTTCATTTCTAGAACTGGATGCACAAAATGAACTATTTTTTGTATATATATAGGCTACTTGTTTTTTGGGTTGTCTGTGTGATTTTGTGCTTGAATATGAACTTGATGAAAACCTTTTACTTTGTTGAGTTTTTGGTTTCCAAATTTCTGCAAGAGGTTGGATAGATGTCACATTCTTGCAAGATAACAATGTGGTACACATAAGTTCATGTTATTTGTTACTATTAGTTTCTGCACGTGCTTCGCACGTGTGTTTCATTTTATTTTTTTTATAAATACGTAAGAATGACTAAAATTTCATGAAAATATACATGTAAATTGTGATGAATAATTAAATGTAACAGTTGCAAACTAAAAAAAAAGGACTTACAACAATAAAACATTCGAAGTCAAATAGAGGAAAGAAAGACAAAAAGAAACAGATTTAAGAAAAAAAATACAATGCATACATTATTTTTGTAAGACTAATGTTTATATAGATGAAAAAATAAGTATAAATTTAGTAAAAAACTCTCTGAAATTGTCTATTTGCGTATATATATAAAGACATGAATGATGATTCGATTTTTTGAAAAAACCTATTTTCTGCAAACATTGTTCAAAGATATGCTCAATTTTACATTTTTTTTCATGATTTGTGATGTTTCTATCTCTGCCTTATTTTGATGTCGGATTAATTGATCGAATCTGCTTTTGTGAATTCTGATTTTATACAAAAAAAAAAGATTTTATGAGTTCCGTTTTTATTTTTTATTGTTCAAACGTTAATTTTAGTTTGATCTAAAGAGTTTGTTGTTCACTGCTTTTTGAGAAATTTGATTGATACACAAAAAAAGTTTTTCTTTTCCATTTTGCATGACTTCTAATTTAAAGTTTCACAATTTGATAAATATTTCCAGCTAATTAGCATATCATTTATCAATATTACATTTGGATATACTTTATTGATGAACTTTTCTTTAATTTATGTTTTTAATTTCCATGTGTCTTCAAAAAGTATTTGAAGCATTGTATAACATTTTTCACACTATTTTACATTCTTAGTATAATATTATGAATTTCATGGTTATTACATTAATTATTTCTATTTTTCATCTTTCTTTACATTGACTTTTGACAAAAAAAAAATCATACTATTATAGCGCCCCTATATATGTGATTACACAATGTTGTTTTTTTCTTTTGACGAATCATGCTTAATTGATAAATTAAAAGTCATTTACAAGTATGTGAACTATATCTTTGTTGGGCGTAAGATGAACATGTTATTATGTATGATTTCATAGATACAATATATCTTTAATTTTAATTTTAATTTTTTTCGGTAAAGAAACTTTATCAGCTAATGTAGCTGTTGTCTTCACATCTTCATATGACATCAAAAACAGTTTAACGTGGAAAACACGTGCAAAATACATCTGGTTAGATGATAAGAAAAACACATAACAAATATTATCTATAAGGTAATATTAGTGAGATACGATAAGTCACATGATTGAACCTCATCAAATTGAAACAAATACATACATTTTTTGCATTTAACAAATAAAATTTTTCATTAACCATATTTGTATGTTCACGTGAATAAGAGATATATATATGACTATCCACATTCCAATTTGAATATTCACAAAAGAATATGCAATATTATTTTATGCTATGCTTATTATTCAAAATCTTCACTAAAATAAGCAATCTATACTATTTACACATATATTTATTGAATTGGTAATCACGTGCAACACACGTGTCAAAAAACTAGCACTTAAGAAAAATCAATTAGTAAAAAAAGAGGCAGTATATATTATTTAAAAAACTAGGGCATATATAATAGTAGTTAAATTAAATAAATACATAACGACGTCGTAGATGTATTCAAAATGTCGTCGTTAAAACTATAAAAACCTATCATTTATCTTCTACCTTAAATCTTATTTCGTTCTTCACAATAAATACAGATTGTGATAATCTGAGATTGTCTATTGCGTTTGTATACAAAGACATGAATGATGATTCAGTTTTTCGGAGAAACCTATTTTTTGTAAATATTGTTCAAAGGTATGCTCAATTTTACATTTTTTTTAATGACTTGAGATATTTCTATCTCTTTCTTGTTTTGATTATGGATTAATTGTGTGAATCTGCTTTTGAGAATTTTGATTTATGATTTTGTGGGTTTTAGTTTTATTTTTGTTGCTCAAAGGTTCATTCTAGTTTGATCTAAAGAGTTTGGTTGTTCACTGCTTTTTGAGAAATTTGATTGATGTAAAAAAAAAAGAAGAGAATTTTTATGGATTTAGTTTTTTTTTTTGTTGTTGTTAAAGGGTTAATTCTAGTTTGATCTAAAATGTTTTTTTTTCACGGGTTGATTCTGTACATATACCTAGCTTTAAAGAGATTTTTATGATTTACAGGCAATGATAATTCTGTATATGAGAGATTTTAACTTTTAAAATATTTATTTTTTGAAGCTCTCTTGTTGTTTCAAATTCTTAGTTGAAGGAAATTCGTACTTCTCTAATTTTCATTAATTTGTCGGTCACATTTTTCATTTCTAGAACTGGATGCACAAAATGAACTATTTTTTGTTAATATATAGGCTACTTGTTTTTTGGGTTGTCTGTGTGATTTTGTGCTTGAATATGAACTTGATGAAAACCTTTTACTTTGTTGAGTTTTTGGAGTTTCCAGATTTTCGCAAAAGGTTGGATAGATGTCACATTCTTGCAAGACAACAATGTGGTACACATAAGTTCATGTTATTTGTTACTATTAGTTTCTGCACGTGCTTCACACGTGTGTTTCATTTTTTTTTTTATAAATACGTAAGTATGACTAAAATTTCATGAAATATACATGTAAATTGTGATGAATAATTAAATGTAACAGTTGCAAACTAAAAAAAAAGGACTTACAACAATAAAACATTCGAAGTCAAATAGAGGAAAGAAAGACAAAAAGAAACAGATTTAAGAAAAAAAATACAATGCATACATTATTCTTATAAGACTAATGTTTATATAGATGAAAAAATAAGTATAAAATTAGTACAAAACGACATGAATGATGATTCGATTTTTCAGAAAAACCTATTTTCTGCAAACATTGTTCAAATATATGCTCAATTTTACATTTTTTTTCTTGATTTGTGGTGTTTCTGTTAGGTTATTAGCATTTTAATATTAATATTTAACCTATTAAATTGCTTTATTTTGGAGTTATAAGAATGGATGACTTCTACATCATCCATTAGCATTGGTTATCCATCAATGTATTTCATTCTTAATTCCTCCATTACTCCCTTTGTAACCTATGTAACATATGTAACTCCCTTTGTAACATATGTAACATATGTAACTCCCATTGTAACTTATGTAACCTATGTAACTCCCATTGTAACCTATGTAACATATGTAACTCCCTTTGTAACATATGTAACATATGTAACTCCCATTGTAACTTATGTAACCTATGTAACTCCCATTGTAACCTATGTAACTCCTAAGGCCATTATCTTCACTATTTACTACCTCCATTATCTTCCTAT
Organism: Solanum lycopersicum; assembly: GCF_036512215.1. Lineage (NCBI taxonomy): Eukaryota > Viridiplantae > Streptophyta > Magnoliopsida > Solanales > Solanaceae > Solanum > Solanum lycopersicum. The sequence goes on from NC_090806.1 coordinate 5,089,871, forward strand.
TCATTGCTAGGAAGACTTCTTGTAGTATAAATAGTGGTAGTCTTCATTTGGTTTTAGTCACACACAATTCATAAGAGAAAACAAAGAGTGAAAGAGTTAGTCTAAAGAGAGTTCTTATTAGTTGAAGGGTGGTGTTCTTTTTTTGTGGAGCTTTGGACTCAACTCTTGTCCAGAGTTGTTGAGTTATACTTTGTAAAGGCTGTTGTATCCTGGAGGGGACAAGTCAAAGAGGACTACTGCTGGACCGGTGAAAACATTTGCTGCAGTGGGCTTGAATCTCCTTAAAGAGAGCGAGATATCCGCGCCTCAGCCTGAAGAGATTACTTTCTTCATTTTATTTTTAATTGTAATCTTGCAATTTTATTATCTTGTAAGTTTTTTCACTAACAATTTTAAGGAGATTCAACATGGCTACAATTGAAAAAACCGCGGATGTCAAGATGGGAGATCTTAACAAGCCATTTCGGTTCAATGGTAACCATTTCAAAAGATGGAAGGGTAAAGTACTTTTCTACTTAAGTCTTCTCAATGTTTCTTATGTATTAACGGAGAAGAATCCAAATAAAGAAGACATCACCACTATGAATGATGATGAAACTATTTCTCATCTAGAGAAAGTGGAAAAGTACGATGGTGATTCCTATAAGTGTCGGTATTATCTTCTTAATTGTCTATCTGATAATTTTTATGATTATTATGATAGAACTTACTCTAGTGCAAAGAAAATTTGGAAGGCATTGCAGAGTAAGTATGATACCGAAGAGGCTGGAGCGAAAAAATATGCAGCTAGTAGATTTTTTCGTTTCCAAATGGTGGACAACAAATCAGTGGTAGATCAAGCTCAAGACTTCATCATGATTGTTGGAGAGCTTAGGTCCGAAGAGGTTAAAATTGGAGATAACCTTATTGTTTGTGGCATAGTGGATAAACTTCCACCTTCTTGGAAGGAATTTCAAAAAACTATGCGCCACAAACAAAAGGAAACCTCTCTTGAAAGCTTGATAATGAAAATCCGCATGGAAGAAGAAGCAAGAGGCCAAGATGCACTTTTACAAACAGAAGAGAACAACATCACATCGAAGGTAAATTTAATTACTTCGAATAATGCTACTCCTGAAACTCACAAAAATACTTCTTTAAAGCCTAAGAAGAAAAAATTCAAGAAAAATAATGGTAGACCTCCCAAGAAGAATAATGGTGAAAATCACCAAGCACAAACTCAACAAGTTCAAGAAAAGGGACCATGCTTTGTTTGTGGCAAGAGTGGGCATATTGCTCGATTTTGCAGATTCCGAAAACGTGGTCCTAACCCTCAGGCAAACGTTACCGAAGAACCTTTTGTGGCGGTGATTACCGACATAAACATGGTTGAGAATGTTGATGGATGGTGGGCTGATTCTGGTGCAAACCGTCATGTCTGTTATGACAAAGACTGGTTTAAAAATATACTCATTTTGAGGAGCCCAAAACCATCATGCTTGGTGATGCTCACACTACTCAAGTGCTTGGAAAGGGAGATGTTGAATTGTGTTTTACTTCTGGAAGGATATTAACATTGAAAGATGTACTTTATACTCCTTCTATGAGAAAAAATTTGATGTCTAGTTTTCTTCTTAATAAAGCAGGCTTTAAACAAATTATTAAATCTGATCAATATGTAATAGTGAAGAAAGGTATTTTTGTGGGGAAGGGGTATGCATGTGATGGGATGTTTAAGTTGAATGTTGAAATGAATAAAACTTCTACTTCTGTTTATATGCTTTCTTCTACTAATTTTAGGCATGCTCGTTTGTGTCATATTAATGATCGTTATGTTGGAATCATGAGTAGTTTAGGATTAATCCCAATGGTTAAAAAGAATTTTGAAAAGTGTGAGGCTTGTAGTAAAGCCAAGATCACTAAAAGGCCTCATTTTCAAGTTGAAAGAAAAACTGATTTGTTAGAATTAGTTCATACTGATATTTGTGAACTTGGTGGAATTCTAACTCGTGGAGGTAATAGATATTTTATCACTTTTATTGATGATTTTTCTAAGTTTACATATGTTTACTTGATGAAAAATAAAAGTGATGCTTTTGAAAATTTCAAAACTTATCTCAATGAGGTTGAAAATCAGTTTGGAAGAAAAATAAAAAGAATTAGAAGTGATAGAGGCCGTGAATATGAATCAAATGAGTTTAATTCTTTTGTTAGATCATTGGGAATAATTCATGAAACTACTCCTCCTTACTCTCCTTCGTCTAATGGAGTAGCAGAAAGGAAAAATAGAACTTTAGTTGAATTGACTAATGCCATGCTAATTGAGTCACATGCACCTTTAAATTTTTGGGGTGAAACTATCTTAACTGCTTGTTATGTGTTGAATCGTGTGCCTCATAAAAAGTCTAAATTGACACCTTTTGAATTGTGGAAAGGTTACAAGCCAAGTTTGGGATATCTAAGAGTTTGGGGTTGTCTAGCCTTTGTGAGGCTAATGGATCCCAAGATTACAAAGTTGGGTAAGAAAGTTACTACTTGTGCTTTTCTTGGTTATGCTTCAAATAGTACAGCCTATAGATTTTTTAATCTTGAAGATAATATTGTAATAGAATCTGGTGATGCTATTTTTCATGAAAATAAATTTCCTTTTGATACTAAAAATAGTGGGGGTCAAAGGATTGAACAAAATATTTTGTCACTACCTAGTTCTTCTACTTCAACTTTGAAAAATAAAGAAGTTGTTGATTTTGAGTTAAGAAGAAGTAAAAGAGCTAGAGTAGAAAAAGATTTTGGTCCTGATTTTTATGTATTTAATGTTGAAAATGACCCTCTAACTTTGAAAGAAGCATTATCTTCACATGATTCTATTTTTTGGAAAGAAGCTGTAAATGATGAAATGGAATCTCTAATTTCTAATAAAACTTGGAAGTTAGTTGATTTACCACCGGGTTGTAAAACAATTGGTTGTAAATGGGTCTTACGGAAAAAGTTGAAACCGGATGGATCTATTGATAAATACAAAGCTAGGCTAGTTGCAAAAGGTTTTAAACAACTAGAAGGCCTAGAATTTTTTGATACTTTTTCTCCGGTAACAAGAATTACATCCATTAGACTTTTAGTTGCTATGGCTGCAATTTTTGATTTGCAAATTCATCAAATGGATGTAAAAACTGCTTTTCTAAATGGAGACCTAAATGAAGAAATTTATATGGACCAACCCGAGTGTTTTGTTGAAGCAGGCCAAGAAAGCAAAGTATGTAAACTTACTAAATCCCTATATGGCTTAAAACAGGCACCAAAGCAATGGCATGAAAAGTTTGATTCCTGCATGATTGAAAATGGTTTTAAGACAAATGAGTGTGATAAGTGCATATATCATAAGTCTTGGAATAATTCACATGTGATCATTTGCCTATATGTTGATGACTTGTTGATCTTTGGCTCTAACATGAATGTTATTGATGAAGCTAAAAATGTTCTTAGAAGCCATTTTGATATGAAAGATCTTGGTGAGGCAAATTTTATTCTTGGAATAAAAATAACAAGAACATGTGAGGGGATTTTCCTTGACCAGTCACATTATGTTGAGAAAATTTTGAAAAAATATAACTTTCATGATTGCAAGCATGTTGCTACTCCTTTTGATTCAAGTGTTCACTTATTTCCTGTTGAAAGTGAAAATGATGTAATAAATCAAAAGGAATATGCTAGTATAATCGAAAGTTTGAGATATGTGACTGATTGCACTAGGCCTGATATTGCATATGCAGTAGGAGTACTTGGCAGGTTTACAAGCAAGCCAGGTAATGAACATTGACATGCTATAACAAGAGTTATGAGATATTTAATTGGAACGAAAAATTGTGGTTTGTTGTATAAAAAATATCCTGCTGTACTTGAAGGCTTTTGTGATGCGGATTGGAACACTTTGTCAGGTGATTCCTGTTCTACAACTGGTTATGTCTTTACTTTAGGTGGTGGTGCTGTTTGTTGGAGATAAAAAAAAACAAACTATAATTGCCAACTCTACCATGGAGGCTGAACTAATTGCTTTAGCTTCAGCTAGTGAGGAAGCGAATTGGTTAAGAGATTTATTGTTTCAAATTCCTTATTTTGAAAAACCAATTCCTCCTATTTTAATTCATTGTGATAGCACCGCTGCAATTGGTAGAGCTCAAAACCGTTATTACAACGGTAAATCCAGACCTATAAGGAGGAAACACAATAATGTAAGATCGTATTTGACAAATGGTACCATTAATGTTGATTATGTCAAATCTTGTGATAATCTTGCAGATCCTCTTACAAAGGCCTTAATAAGAGAAAAGGTTTGGAGCACATCGAGGGGGATGGGATCGAAGCCTACAAATTCTTGAGTCATATATGAGGAAACCCCACCTGGGGACTAGAGATCCTATAACCAGGTTCAAAGGGAAAAACTAATCATATGATGACTTGTTGTGAAAAATGCACTATTTTTTTCCCTCCCTATGATGTGAGTGCATTATTTCCTGTAGTTTGTGAAGGTTGAGTTGATAAAACTCTTAATGAATATCTGTAGCCCGTATGGGTGGAGTGTTAATCTTACAGGAGCACTCTCGACAGATTTCACCTATGTGATGTGTGGAAGTAGGTCGCTTCCTATGAGAATGGGGCTTATTCTCAAATGCACTCATGAAACCGGGATAGCACATGGCCATAACGTGCTGGCTATTAAAGCTCATGTCAACACCTTGATTATTATGTGTGAGCAGTGATATTTTATTTCCCTTAAGCAGTCATAGTTCAAGTCTGAGACCACTACGACTCTGGAGTAAAAGTTACTGTTTCACTAAGTGGAGGTTCAATGCAAAGCACACCTTCATTATGCATAGTAGCCTTCCTTCAGCTGATATACTCTCTTATCTAAATATTAAAATGAGTGGGGGATTGTTAGGTTATTAGCATTTTAATATTAATATTTAACCTATTAAATTGCTTTATTTTGGAGTTATAAGAATGGATGACTTCTACATCATCCATTAGCATTGGTTATCCATCAATGTATTTCATTCTTAATTCCTCCATTACTCCCTTTGTAACCTATGTAACATATGTAACTCCCGTTGTAACATATGTAACATATGTAACTCCCATTGTAACTTATGTAACCTATGTAACTCCCATTGTAACCTATGTAACTCCTAAGGCCATTATCTTCACTATTTACTACCTCCATTATCTTCCTATTCATTGCTAGGAAGATTTCTTGTAGTATAAATAGTGGTAGTCTTCATTTGGTTTTAGTCACACACAATTAATAAGAGAAAACAAAGAGTGAAAGAGTTAGTCTAAAGAGAGTTCTTATTAGTTGAAGGGAGGTGTTCTTTTTTTGTGGAGCTTTGGACTCAACTCTTGTCCAGAGTTGTTGAGTTATACTTTGTAAAGGCTGTTGTATCCTGGAGGGGACAAGTCAAAGAGGAATACTGCTGGACCGGTGAAAACATTTGCTGCAGTGGGCTTGAATCTCCTTAAAGAGAGCGAGATATCCGCGCCTCAGCCTGAAGAGATTACTTTCTTTATTTTATTTTCAATTGTAATCTTGCAATTTTATTATCTTGTAAGTTTTTTCACTAACAGTTTCTATCTCTGCCTTGTTTTGATGTCGGATTAATTGACCGAATCTGCTTTTGTGAATTCTGATTTATACAAAAAAAAAGATTTTATGAGTTCCATTTTTATTTTTTATTGTTCAAAGGTTAATTTTAGTTTGATCTAAAGAGTTTTATTGTTCACTGCTTTTTGAGAAATTTGATTGATACAAAGATAAAGTTTTTCTTTTCCATTTTGCATGACTTCTAATTTAAAGTTTCACAATTTGATAAATATTTCCAGCTAATTAGCTTATCATTTATCAATATTACATTTGGATATACTTTATTGATGAACTTTTCTTTTAATTTATGTTTTTAATTTCCATGTGTCTTCAAAAAGTATTGGAAGCATTGTATAACATTTTTCACACTATTTTACATTCTTAGTTATAATATTATGAATTTCATGGTTATTACATTAATTATTTCTATTTTTCATCTTTCTTTACATTGACTTTTGACAAAAAAAACATCATATTATTATAGCGCCCCTATATATGTGATTACACAATGTTGTTTTTTTCTTTTGACGAATTATGCTTAATTGATAAACTAAAAGTCATTTACAAGTATATGAACTATATCTTTGTTGGGTGTAAGATGAACATGTTATTCTGTATGATTTCATAGATACAATATATCCTTTAATTTTAATTTTAATTTTTTCGATAAAAAAACTTTATCAGCTAATGTAGTTGTTCTCTTCACATGTTCATATGACATTAAAACAATTTAACGTGGAATATAAATGCAAAACACAACTTGTTAGATGACAAGAAAAATACAATACAAATATCATCTATAAGGTAATATTAGTTAGATACGATAGGTCACATGATTGAACCTCATCAAATTGAAACAAATACATACATTTTTTGCATTTAACAAATAAAATTTTTCATTAACCATCTTTGTATGTTCACGTGAATAAGAGATATATATATATGACTATCCACATTCCAATGTGAATATTCACAAAAGAATATGCAATATTATTTTATGCTATGCTTATTATTCAAAATCTTCACTAAAATAAGCAATATATACTATTTACTATAACATATATTTATTGAATTGGTAATCACGTGCAACACACGTGTCAAAAAACTAGCACTTAAGAAAAATCAATTAGTAAAAAAAGAGGCAGTATCTATTATTTAAAAAACTAGGGCATATATAATTGTAGTTAAATTAAATAAATATGTAACGCCGTCGTAGATGTATTCAAAATGTCGTCGTTAAAACTATAAAAACCTATCATTTATCTTCTACCTTAAATCTTATTTCTTTCTTCACAATAAATACAGATTGTGATAATATGAGATTTTCTATTGCGTTTGTATACAAAGACATGAATGATGATTCGGTTTTTCGGAGAAACCTATTTTCTGTAAACATTGTTCAAAGGTATGCTCAATTTTACATTTTTTTTCATGACTTGAGATGTTTCTATCGCTTTCTTGTTTTGATTATGGATTAATTTAGTGAATCTGCTTTTGAGAATTTTGATTTATGATTTTGTGGGTTTTAGTTTTATTTTTGTTGCTCAAAGGTTCATTCTAGTTTGATCTAAAGAGTTTGGTTGTTCACTGCTTTTTGAGAAATTTGATTGATGCAAAAAAAAAAAAGAAGAGAATTTTTATAGATTTAGTTTTTTTTTTTTTTTGTTAAAGGGTTAATTCTAGTTTGATCTAAAATGTTTTTTTTTCACGGGTTGATTCTGGACATATACCTAGTTTTAAAGAGATTTTTATGATTTACAGGCAATGATAATTCTGTATATGAGAGATTTTTACTTTTAATATATTTTATTTTTTGAAGCTCTCTTGTTGGTTCAAATTTTTAGTTGAAGGAAATTCATACTTCTCTAATTTTCATTAATTTGTCGGTCACATTTTTCATTTCTAGAACTGGATGCATAAAATGAACTATTTTTTGTTAATATATAGGCTACTTGTTTTTTGGGTTGTTTGTGTGATTTTGTGCTTGAATATGAACTTGATGAAAACGTTTTACTTTGTTGAGTTTTTGGAGTTTCCAAATTTCCGCAAGAGGTTGGATAGATGTCACATTCTTGCAAGACAACAATGTGGTACACATAAGTTCATGTTATTTGTTACTATTAGTTTCTGCACGTGCTTCGCACGTGTGTTTCATTTTTTTTAAATTTATAAATACGTAAGAATGACTAAAATTTCATGAAAATATACATGTAAATTGTGCTGAATAATTAAATGTAACAGTTGCAAACTAGAAAAAAAGGACTTACAACAATAAAATATTCGAAGTCTAATAGAGGAAAAAAGGACAAAAAGAAACAGATTTAAGAAAAAAAATACAATGCATACATTATTCTTATAAGACTAATGTTTACATAGATGAAAAAATAAGTACAAAATTAGTACAATGCTCTCTGAGTTCTTATTGACTCCTTCCATATTCTATCAAAATTTTAGAGTCTTCTTCATCTATATAGAATAAAAATAATAGCCTAATAATCTTGGTAGGTTTTTCGTGAGATAAAAAAGTTAAATTTATATAGATTGAATAGAAGGAATATCAAAAGATATCTTAAAGTTTTAGTTTAAATATTTGGAGGTCATGAATATGAAACGATGAGGATTGTGAATATTAAGAGTATAAAAGTTGAATAAGTAATTAGAAAATAATAATAAATAAATGGAGAATATGAAAAATAAAATTAAAGCTAGCAAACTATGTAGAAAGAACAATTAAAATTCTTATCACGTAATTAAGCATGAATTAATTTAAATTTGTAAAGCTAGAGTTATTCTTTAATAATAATCATGGGGACATTATCATTGCGTTTCTCCATTTTGCAGATTTGCACCCTTTAAATTATTAAATTTCGTTATTTATCATAAAGGTTCTAGTTTGAGAGGATTTTCACAAAATGTGATCCAAGGTAATGTCAAGGTTGTGTTTGGAAAGGCCTTATTCATATTTTTGTTTAAACTTCTGTTGCCACCATATTTACAACTGCAACTTTCCTTCCATATTTCTCAACTAACAAATTGATATTAAAGAAAAATAGGGGAAAACAAAGGAAATTTTGATAAATTAAAATAAGGAGATTTTTTTTACCTGGCAATGATAAAAACGACACCACATAACTCAATTTCATAATCCAAACACTAACAAAACATCTAAATGCATATTTTGTACACATACAGAGTGCACTATAGCAGCATCCCCATGCCTTTTCCTAGACCACAAAATGATTAATTTTCTAGCAGGATAGTTGTTGGAATGTATGCACCCGCCAGTCAGTCAAGGACAAGATTACTTGATTCAGTAAGAACAGTAACTAAAAATTGCGTTCACCTGTTTTGATGGGACCAAGTCCTCAGCATAGTTACAATAACATACAGTAAAATAAGTGCTGAAAGTAAAGGTTGAACAAACAACTTTACGTGGAAACCTCCTTGCTCAAGGGAATAAAACCACGACCTGTTGCACAAGATTTACAACCGTTTTCACTAATCTTCTCAAGCAAAAATGAAACCCAGTTACAACCAATGTGAGAAATATTTATTAATCTCACGATCAAGTAATCTACCTATTAATTGAAGAGCCTAAGCGAATACAACACCGTCTACTAAGCTATCACCCCTAGATAACTTAGAATTCGCTAAGCGGATACCACACCGCCCACTAAATCACCTAACTCTAGATGACTTCGAATTTTACTAAGCAACAAAACAATGTTGCCCACTAAATTAATTAACCTTAAATGATTTAGACCTTTACAAATCCGAAATAAATATCTGAATCCTTTATAGATTAGGAACAAATTTACAATGTAAGTCCATAGACACAAAACTCTAAATACAACAAAGATTCTTCTTTACTCTATCAGGTCCTTCTGCTGAGTTGAGCAATGTTCTTCCTTGAAGATGATCTTCTGTTCAAGCTTGTGAACTTTTAGAGAAAATCCAAGTTTAATTTTCCAAGTCTTGAATTTGTGTTTGTTGGAAAGAGATAATATAATTCACCACAAATCCGTTAAAATCATCCCATTGGCTGAAGGCCTGGTGTTGGAAAATTTATGCATCTACCGCATCAGAGGTGGCAACATAACTTTTCTGACAGTTGTCTTTTCACGTCGCAGTCTTGCGGGGATTAGGTGCCTTTGCAAACTGCTTTGTGAGTTCTTGAAAAGGCTTGGTGGCTGACTTCCTTCTTTGGATGAATGATTATAATATGGTGTTTGTCATGCTAAATTTATCAAACATAAAGAGTTATTATCCGTTGGACAAACACCCTTCTCCATTCTGATTGGTGTAGTACGCTGACGCCTCACCAACCTCTGACATGACAGCTTTACAGCTGTAACCAATTATGTATCTGATGGAGGAAACTCTGCTTGGTACCAGGTCCCTGCATTTCTGAGATACTGAAACATGCAATCTCGTCCGCTCTTCTTATTGGTGTAGGACATTGCACTTTTCACCTACCACCTGACATGACAACTTTTATGGTTGTACCCCATTTGTATCTGGATGAGAGCACTCTGACAGGGACCAAGTCCCCGCATTTGTTAGGATCATAAAAACACCTATAATATAACATTTTCTCCATTTTTGATGATAGCACACAAACATATCTCACACTGAATTTATCATTCATCTTACTATCAGCAGTTCCAATAACAAGGATCTGGTTCCTTATTAGATCGATAAGTTTGTTAAATCATCAAAACTTCATATCAAGTTCGAGCTAACATCACAACTTAGCTTTGAACTAACATTTCCCCCTTTTTGATGATAAGATACTTATTCACCAGTTCCCTCTATCAACAAGAATTCTTGGGGTAACTGGAGTTTCATCATATCGAAGTTTATCAATTCATCAAACATCAATATAACATTTTTCCCTTTTTGATGATGACAAACTTGTTCAACTTCTTCCCTCTGTCGGCATGACCAGGTCCTCTTCAGGTAGCTAGTATTGATTCCCCCAGTCGGCACCGATCAAATTTAATGGACTAACTCAATTTTATAAGCATTTTCTTACTAAAATCTTCAATTTAGTTCATCCAAGTATACTAAATAAGACTTTCTTTCCCCATAAGTTTGTCATCCTAGTTTCAATCTACCTTTTGAAGCTACACCAAAGATCCATCACTAGAATACATCATACCTACTGAGAAGATCATATCCAAATAGGTCACACCTTTCTACTATTAAATTAATTCAAAATATTATTAAATTCATTCTTAGATTAGGTCGATGACAAAAATAACACACATCATAATTTTAACCAAGCAAACATCGAAATTATTTTAGTAGTCGTATTATGACTTATATATATATATATATATATAGACACACACACACACACTTAATCTATAAAATCATAGTGGAGATTCTGCCCTCAATTGACTCAACAAAATTTGATTATTCACTAAGCAATCCATATATCTTATGAGAACTTTACTAACTATATTTTTCAAAGTAATGATATTCATTACCTAGCCGTTCCTTACGAACTTTTTGAATGTTGTCACCTTGGCAAAGTCATCTTGGTTCACCCCATCTACCTCATATTTATTAAGATTTGGAGAATATACTTCTCTATAAGTAAGTTAGAAAATGCTACCCATAAAGAATAGGGGTTTCAACTTTAAGAGCTTAATAAAAAGACCATACTAGTCACTAGTAATTACATGTTTATTGAATCGTAGAAACATATCTATTTTTAAGGACGTATACTCTCTAGTGTTGTTGTTTCCAATTCTACTACTCTAATACTAATCATATTCGAAATAGAGTGAAGAAGGTCAGATACTAATTTGGATCATCTAGATATCAATTGAACTCAAGTAGTAGCACGAAAGAACGAAAAAATGAAGTTTTCTTAAAGTCTTATAGACTCTCGAATAAAAGTAAAGGTGTCCCCATACTGTTCCGCAAGACTCTAATAGACTTTCCCTTGTGTGATGAGATCACCGAACCTAACGCTCTAAAATATCAAGTTTGTCACGACCCAAAACGATTCGTGAGTGGCGCCCAGACTTAACCCCCTAGGTGGGAGAACCAACGAATTTAACCCCAACTTACAACTACAAGCATCATGTGGAAGCCCAAAAATTTATTAAATATCTTTTCCCGAAACCTGAAAGTCATCACAACAAGGAAATCTAATATCCAATTACTAAGTCTAAAAGAATCAAAGACACCCAATAAATGAAATAAAGTAATTCGTGTTCGGAAACTAAGGACATCAGGTTATGACTGAGAGAATCCAATCCAAGCTCGAATGAATAGCTCACCCTTGGACCTGATATGCCGAGACTTCATAGAGCTGAGGGCGATTCAAATTCGTCGGTACACTTGTTGCACTCCATATAAGGAAAACAAAGAAAAATACAAGTAGGGCTCAGTACGAGGCAACATGTACTGAGTAAGTATCATCGCCCAACCCAAAATAGTAACTAATATACAAAAAATAATAGTATAAAATCAACTATAGTACTTAATAGGTGATAAGCAACAAACAACATGAACAAGTGACAACTGAAGCAAGTACGTAATCAATCACAATATCAAGCACACACGAGGACTCATGCCTCCACACCACGTTCGTTGGGAAATAGGTTCTTTGAGGTTGAGTACATTAAATTAATTCAATATACTTTTCCTTTAATGTTATTGTGTCCGAACGTGACACTCCGATCCAATTATGCCGTGTCGGAATGTGACACTCTGATCCAAGAATACCGTGTCGGAATGTGACATTCCGATCCAAGAATACTGTAAACAAATGGCTCACATATACCCTTTTCCTCTAACGGAAATGAAAAAAATAATAATTATAATCTAAATTTTTATTCTTTTTTTTAAAAAAATATAATTCCATATGAGTAAATTTAATCCTCGTCAAACATATTTTTTTTTGTTTCAATGACTAATTTATAATTATTATTTTGATAATCAAATTTATTTATGTTTCACTAATAATCTTAAAAAACTTATTGTAGATGATCAAATTTTTTCTTCGAATACGAAATTAAATTACAATACACACAAAAAATTAGTTTAAATTTTTTTTCTTTAAACTAAGGAATGAAAGAAAAAAACAAAATAAGAATAAGAAACTCAAATAAATAATTAAAGAAGTCAAAAAATAATTTATGTATCAAAAAAATTAAAATATACCTTGAACTTTGATAGAAGAATCATATATACCCCTAAATAATTTTTTTAAAAAAATTAGAAGTAAAAAATATAAATTTAAAACTAATTTTTTTAACTTCCGTTAAATGAAGGGTATATGTGAGCCATTTTGTAAGGGCAGGGGTACATGTGAGCCGTTTGTATAACGGTAAGGGCATATATGAGCTACTTTTATAACGAGGGCTATATCAGCTCTAAATGATAAAGTTGAGGGGTATATCAGACCCTTTTCCCTAGTTTTATTATTATTAATGATTTTTTTAACTCTATTCGTTATAGGATATTATTGCCTCATATACTTCGTTAACATTTTTCACTATTTCTTTTTATGAAAATAATGTTTTTCATAGAAGCTAGTAAAATTACCCGCGCTTTGTGCAGAAATTTAATATCATCAAATTTGTAAAATAATACTTAAAAGCTATCCGTCATTAAAACTAAAACACTATATTGTCTTACGTACAAGATTACATAGTAACAAACATTATAATGTAAAGGAAAATGAAAATTATTACATCTTATCATTTATCCTTCATAACATACACATAAATTAGTGACCGTAAAAAAACATACATGATCTGTAACATAAGTAATGAGTCAGTAAGCCACTTCAACATGAGCAAAATACACAAATACTTGATTGTGAATAAGAAGAGGAGGTTCAGAATTTTCGTTGTTTCAAAATGAGAGAATATCTCTCTATTTATAGACAACAAAGAGTAGTGTGAACAAATGTTTATTGTGCCTTATCAGAAAGGTTACAACTATTTTGGAAAGTTGCAGCCCTTCAGAAATATCACAGCCTTTCATAAAAGTCACAACTTTTCACAAAAGACGCACTTCTACATTAAAGTTGCAACTCTTTATATAAGTCACATCTTTTCATATATGTTACAACTTTTCATGAAAGAAAAGACTAGTTTTGGAAATAAATAAAGGGAAAATGCACAAGTACCCCCTCAACCTATGCCCGAAATCATGAGACATACTTATACTATACTAAGGTCCTATTACCCCCATGAATTATTTTATAAGTAATTTTCTACACCTTTTCGGCCTACGTGGCACTAGTTTTAAAGAAAAAAGTCAACTAGCGTTGGGCCCACAAGATAGTGCCACGTAGGTCGAAAAGGGATAGAAAATTAATAAAATAATTTTAGGGGGGTGATAGGACCTTAGTATTGTATAAGTGTGTCTCTAAGATTTCGGGCATAGGTTGAGGGGGTACTTGTGCATTATCCTATAAATAAATTAAAAGAGAATTCTTATTTGTGGTGGCGCCACATAAGCGGGCCTAAGTTTCTCTTTTATATATGTATATGTATATATATGATATGATATATGATATATGATATATGATTTGCTCCATAGATTATAAATTATAAATATAATAATTTTAAAAAAATTAAATACAAAGGTAAAAACTGCTAATGCAAGAATTGAATAAATACTATCAAAAAATCAATTACAAAAAAACCCAGAGGGAATATCTATTATTTAAAAAACTGGGGCATATATAATACTAGTTAAATTAAATAAACAAATCATATCATATTCATATTCACATTCATTCATTCATATAGTCATCTCATATCATATATATTATATTATATTATTATACGTGAAGCTTCAACCTTTAAAGTTAGATTACCATTTTGCCCCTTCACAACTAATATTTTAATTTTCATAATGGTAGAATATGAAGTCCAATAAATACACTTTAATTTTTTAGTCATGACATTATAATTACAATTAATTAGGTTTAATTTAATTAGAGTAGAAGACAATACTGTATGAAACTCTTCGAATTTTTAGATTCTTTGAATTTTGAAACTAAAATAAATTTATCTATCATGATTCAATGTGCCCCAATAATAAATTTTGATAGGTGCAAAGTCAATCCAATGTCACTATAAATACCAGTTAATTGCTTCCTATATCATCATATTCTTTTCTTTTCTATCATCTGTTGTTCTCTTTTCTTCTTCCTATGTTATGATATGAATACATGTTGTCAAGAAGCTAACTGAGGAGAAGAGCAAATAGCTTCATTGTGAAATTAAAAAATTCAAGTTTTCTTACAATATAGTTCAAGTGTTAAACTTAACAGTATAAGATATGACCTATATATTTCTTTAGATCTTTTTTATGTTAGATTATGATTTTAAGTTTTTCTTTTCCATTTTGGAGTTAAGGTATGGTTGTCCGAAATAAATTTGGTATGCAACCCATATTTTGATGTAATTATGTATCATTTTGCATTGTTATGGAATATTTTGTTTTTGTTTTTGTGTTATTATACATTTAAGTGCTATTTAATTGATTCTATTAATACACGATGAGTTTAATAATATTTGAATTGTTCATGCAATATGCTTTTGTTTAACTAGAAGTAATTTATATAAGATTGCTAAAAGATTATTACTTTGAAGGAAAGATTTTGATTGTGTAACACTTTTAAGTGCTACTTAATTGAGAATGGAGTAATTAAGCTTCATTTTGTTTAGATTTCAGTAATATAAGTCAATAACATTATTATTATTATGATTATTATTATTAGGGATAATGTCCAAGTACCCCCTTAACCTAAGCCCGAAATCTCAGATACACACTTATACAATACTAAGGTCTTATTACCTCCCTGAACTTATTTTATTAATAATTTTGTACCCCTTTTCGGCCTACGTGACTCTATCTTGTGGGCCCAATACTGATTGACTTTTTTTCAAGCTAGTGCCGGTAGGCCGAAAAGGGGTAGAAAATTACTTATAAAATAAGTTCAGGGGGTAATAGGACCTTAGTATAGTATAAGTGTGTCTCTGAGATTTTGGGCATATGTTGAAAAATAAGCTCATAACTTTATATTTGGGATACTATTTTGGGCTTCATTTAATGTACAAAATATAAAAAATATTCTAATAACTAAATACTAAACGAGATATAAATGGGAACAATTAAGATATTCAAATGTGCATTTATTATGTAATAAAGATATAGTGGTAGATAGAAAGTCACTCAAATGGATGAAATAGCTTGAGTAAATTGTTAGCTAAAGTCCAAGCATTTCAAAACTGAACAATTATTTTAATGACACTTATTTTACATTATTATTGTCAACTTAAAATGTAATTGTTAAGAAATATATATGGGTATGTTCATAGATTATTTGCATAGCTTGTGAAACAAAGGAGAGAGTCAAACCACTCAATATGTTGCTTTTTTTTCTTTAATAAACATTTCATATTTATTTTTTAAATTTTTGACAAAAAATATTTTCACATGTATTCACCATTTTGAAATGTGTATACATTTTTACTTATGAAGGTTGAATTATCTAATTATTTAATGGGAAAAGGGTCTGATATACCCCTCAACTTTGTCATTTGGAGTTGATATACCCCTCGTTATAAAAGTGGCTCATATATGCCCTTACCGTTATACAAACGGCTCATATATACCCCCGCCGTTACAAAATGACTCACATATACCCTTCATTTAACGAAAGTTAAAAAATTAGTTTTAAATTTATATTCATTATTTCTAATTTTTAAAAAAAATTTATTTAGGGGTATATATGATTCTTCTATCAAAGTTCAAGGTATATTTTAATTTTTTTCATACATGAATTATTTTTTGACTTCTTTTATTATAATTATTCGAATTTCTTGTTCTTATATTTTTTTCTTTCATTCCTTAGTTTAAAGAATAAAAAATTAAACTATTTTTTTTTTTGTGTATTGTAATTTAATTTCGTATTCGAAGAAAAAATTTGGCCATCTACAATAAGTTTTACAAGAATATTAGTGAAACATAAATTAATTTGATTATCAAAATAATAATTATAAATTAGTCATTGAAACAAAAAAAAAGTCAAAAAAAAAAATGTTTGATGAGGATTAAATTTACTCATATGGGATTATATATTTAGAAAAAAATAATAAAAATTTAGATTAAAATTATTATTTTTTTAATTTCCGTTAGAGGAATAGGGTATATGTGAGCCATTTGTTTACAAATAGGGGTATATATGAGCCACTTTTATAACGAGGGGTATATCAACTCTAAATGACAAAGTTGAGGGGTATATCAAACCCTTTTCCCTTATTTAATGTCATTTCATGAGTTCAAATAGAATATTATTAAATTCTTTAAAATAAATTTACGTATTTATAAATTACAATAGACGGTGAAAGTGAATTCACTTTTAATTTCTTTTGCGTTAGTAGAAAATCCTTTTGTTTATTTTCTTTTTTATGAATGAAAATGTGGAAAGTAACAAAGAAAGCAATACAAATAATATGGAGGGAACATAAACTATAGAGAAAGACAAGAATTAAGCTAAAGAATACGGAATACCGATGTTAGCGAAAAATAATAATGATTTTAATATAACTCATACTATCTATATCTACATCTATATTTATATCTATGTCTATGTCTGTATCTATATTACCTTTTACATTACTATCTTAAAAGCATGAACTCATAACTTGAATGTTAAATTAATATAATATCCCTAACTTAGTTGTGACTTTTTTGATGACTTGTGACTTTTTCGATAAGTAGTGATTTTTTTCTATGAGCTGTGACTTTTCCAAAGAGTTGTGAATTTTTCAATAAAAGTTGTGACTTTTCCAAAGAGTTGTGACTTTTCCAAAGTGTTTTAACTACGAAAGGTCATGATTTTCAGATAAGACACAAAAAATTTTGTTCAAAACTACCCTTTATTTCTATAAATATAGGAGCTTCCTCTAATTTTCCAACCATTATTTTTTCTCTTCTTCTATTCTTCTTTTTCTTGCATTTAAATTTTTTCGTGTAATTTATTTTCGTAATTGATTTCGAAGTTTAGTGGAATATGAGGTACCACTATTCTAATGAATTAAGTCGTTCTGTCCTAAGAGAATATATTACATATCCTCAAGTATTTGAAGAAAATAATTTAATTTTAATGATATAATAATTATTTTTTTGCTTAATATACACATGAGAATGTAATATTCCAATTTATGAAGTTAGCATGATGTAGTCTAAATTCATTTGTTTTTGTTAACAAATTTAGATATATGCTTCTAAATAACTTTTCCTATAATTTAGAGAATTGTCTCAAAAAAAATTTGATGCTCAAGACAAAAGAATAACTTTATTTATCAATGTTACTTATGTGATTTAGACTTCCAGAAAGTTTGCTTTAAAATAATTATTACTATATAGACTTTCCCTTTTGTTTTACTTATTTACTATTAATATTTTAGTATTATAAACGAAGAAAAATTCATACGGCTTGTAATATTGCCCGTTAAAGTTAGTATTAGTTTAATTTTTATTATATATTTATTAGCTAATTTTATGCGATGAATATTTTCACTAATGCAAATGTAATATTTATATTTAGGTAGGTATTTGTATTTAAACTAAAGTCTTATATATGTGACAAATGTATTATCAACTTAACAAGATCTTCTAGCTTGAAAACATATTATTTTAATATGTTCCGAGTTTTCTTTTGTTAATGTAGTTGTTCTCTTCACATGTTCATATCACATCTAAACAATTTAACAATACACATGCAGAGCACATCGAGTTAGATGACAAAAATACAAAACAAATATTGTATATAAGGTAATATTAGTGATATAAGACTAATCACATGATTCAACCTCATCAATAAATATATACATAATTATATTTAACTAATAAATTTTTTCGTGATCATTTTCACAGGTTTGTGTAAATAAGAGTTATATATATGGCTATCCACATTGAACATTCACAAAAGAATTTGCAATATATATATAAAGGCTTAAGTCATCGACAACCCCTTAAAGTTGTTCGCATAATTCACTTAGACAACTCAACTAGGACTATTACCTATTAGACACTTTAATATTAAAGAATATGTATCTATTGAACATAAAAAACGAAAACTTTTTTTTAAAATATTTTGCGTGTAATTCACGCGCATTATCTTAAAACAATGACAAATAAAATTATGACACTTGGCACATGGACCCAATCTAACGATAAAATATAATTTTTCAATTTAAAAAAATGAAAAATAATTTCCAGCCTTTATTTATTAATCACAAAAATATTTAAAAAGAAAATCTCCCCCACCCCCACCTAACCCTTTGACCTTTCTTCTTCCTCTACCCTGTGAACCCTAGCAGCCACCATCAATTTCACCATTGATAACGGAGATAACAAAAATAAAAATCTCCGTTTCAAATTTATTCTCCTATCATCTGTTATTCTCCATTCCTCTTGGATATGAAATTGAAGAAAACCTTTTACTTTGTTGAGTTTTTGGAGTTACCAAATTTCCGCCAGAGGTTGGATAGATGTCTCATTCAGGCAAAGACAACAATGTGGTACGCGTAAGTTCATGTTATTTTTTATTATATCTCAAGCCTGTTATATAAATTTAAAAAATGTAATGTTACATGGACTTACTGTGTTCTTGAGGAACTATTGTATTTTTAATCTACTTGCTCCAAGAGATAATAACATTATGAGGGAAAGAGAGAGACAAAAGAAGATCTATTCAAGGAGAACTTAGAAAATGACTAAAGCTACGTCTAACTTTAACTTCTTGTCAGCAACATATATGTTTGCCTGTGTCATTCTCGTGGAATGAAAGTTTATATTTGCTTTTTTTATTATTAGATTAACACTTTGAGGGATTAAAACCAAATGTGTTAGCATACTCATATTGCTTCCCACCTTTGCGGAAATAGAGACAATAATGGAAGAGAGTCGTACCTCTAATATGTGTGTAAGGCAGACATTATCAAAGGCAATTGTGCAGTAAAGTAATGAGGTTTATTGGAGCTTTAAGCTTAAACATATTACAATTTTAATAAGGAAGCAAACAAAAAAAAATTAAAATCAAAGAATAATAACTATATGTACAAAGGAATTAATTGTTTTTCACATTTAAGTGAATTTTATCATCTAGTGTTGCCTATTAGGTGTTGGATATTTTTGGGTGTGGAGACGGCGGGCGCTATCGATTTCTCACAATTTGAATTTTATTATATCAAAATAAGAACCCGCTTCGGTCTTACAATCTTGATCGCACTTGTTGCTTGCTTCAACAACACTCTTTACTTAAGCACTCACTATTGCTTGCTCTCTTACTTTCTTTCTTGGTTTGTTAGTTTATTTCTTGCTTGGTTGCATACAATTCAAATGGACCACCTCTATTTATAGGAGGTGATGGATCAATTTTACTATATTATAGAATGTTCCTTTAACTACTTAATTCTAGAACTACCCTATCTAGAACATTTCTAGACTATTCACTCTAGAATACTCATTCTAGAGATCTTCCTTCAGTTCTCTATAACTCCGGAATATTCTAGATTTTTCTTCACTTGTCTTAAGTACATAATTAAGTTGGTGATGAATTCTTAACATTAGGGACCACACCCTTTTGTAGTAAGGTATACACCTTAGTGTCTTGATGACAACATTGATGCACCAACTAAGCAAAATGCGACATTCAACCTGTTGTTCGCTCAACTTTAGAGCTTAAGCGCACCTTAAATAGGTCTTTGACAACACATGTATGTGCATACAATTTGCTTTTGCTAATGCTTAAAGTAATTTTAGTCATTCGCTCTTTAAGGTAAACTTGATGTTTCCAATTCGAGAATTCAAGTGTATATTTTCATTAACAAAGAACCAAATTGAATTGGAAGTCATAAGTTTTGTTAAGGATCTAAGTAACACGTTTAGTGTGGCGGCTCTCAAATGTTTAGTAATCTTCTAGACTATGGAATTCCTTTTTTACAAATTTTCCATACATACCAAACCATCCACTTTTATATAGAATTCCACTTTGAATATAATATGTTTGATATTTCTTTTATATCATAATATGAATTTTAGTAGTCAAGATATGCTTAAGCTAATTGGGTACCAGTATATTATCTATCAAAAGGAAAAGAAAGCATGATATTAAACTTTTGGCGTTTGTTAAATGTCCTATTGGTAAAAGAGATGAACTAGTTTTGAACAAGCCTCACCTCATGACTTAGATATTGGGGTTCATGAGTTATGTTTAGATTCATTTTGTTACTATGATAGTAGAGTTAGATCCATACCTATTTTTGGTTTATCTACTAGATCTCAAGTTGTATTGTGTATATTCAATGATGAGGTATAATGTTCTAGTTTTGGACACCATAAGTGAATAAGTTTCGGGATCCACCAATAAAGTAGAAGGTATGACAAGAGAAGAGGAGAGGAGAAAAAAGGAAAAAGGAAAGTAAAGAAGGAAATATATGGTGATTTTTTTTCTCTCTCTCATGCTTTATTAAAAGAGTGCATCTCATTCGCTATGTCCGGTGGCAACAATACCGCTACAGTACATGGGGTTAATGAGACACCAATATAGTTTACTTATAGGGGAATCTTATGTATATGTTGTCAACGTGTCTAACTATCTTATGAAAAAACTTAAGCTATTAAAGGGAACATATTTTAATTACTTAAATTATGTTTTCAACTTCCCTCGTCATGTGGAAGCATGAACCATGCACATGCTTTTTGATAATTGGTTGTTGTGAAGCTCGATTTCACCGCCTCTATATGCGCTAATACTATGGTGAATTGTGTAACCATATCATCTAAAAGCTTAAGATGTTAGATAACACTTCATTTACTTATTTACATATAACACATGATGAGAGAAAATAATGATAGGGACAAACACTTTGCTATCTACTTCAGATTAGCAAAGTGATCATTGAATAACTTGGATGTAATTATGTGGTTGTGTTGTTTAAAGAGTAAGCAAATTTTAACTTTCTCATGTGGGATTCAAGATGTTGGTAGACCTAAAACAAGTGGATTTGACTAAATTTGGACTTGTGAATTTTCCATACAGAAAAAAGTGTAGTTTCAAATTTGGTGATTACTAAATAAAAAGAGACTAATTGACTTTCCTACAAAAAAAAATGGCATACTATGACCAAGACAATCAAAATAAAGCATTTGAATAGTTCCTTATATTAAGTTGATAAAAATCTTTTTATAAAATAGTATTGTAATAAGTTTTTAGATTAATAGTTTAAGTACGAAAAGGTGGAGAGAACTTTTGAAGGTATAGAGATGATGAATTTTATTAAGTTGAGAAGAAGCCTCATATCCATTATTTTCTCTTGGTGCGACATGAAGTCTCATGTTGTGTAGAAGATTAGGTGATTTTCGTAGAAAATCATATATTTTATAGGGTTTTCCTTTTGGTATACTTCTTGCATCTAAATATCTATCGACTTAAACACTAATATTATTATTTACCTTGTGAAAAGA
The DNA here is from genome assembly GCF_036512215.1 of Solanum lycopersicum. Taxonomy (NCBI): domain Eukaryota; kingdom Viridiplantae; phylum Streptophyta; class Magnoliopsida; order Solanales; family Solanaceae; genus Solanum; species Solanum lycopersicum. Next base: position 5,112,000 of record NC_090806.1, read on the forward strand.
AAGTGTAAAAATAGAAAATTTAGTAAGGCATTACATCACGTATGAGATATGAACGTAAGTTAACTTATTAACTTGAATGCTTGTACGTAGAATTTTCTATTCTAGGAAAGCCTTTATTGATGGATAAATAAGAAAATAGATAAATGTCATTATAGAAAGGGAGTGCAAGAATCAACTTTTATTATTGATGAGTTAGATCCTACCATCTCTTACTTGGTTCACAAATTATTTTCCTATTTAAGTCTTAGAAGTCTCAGCAACAATTTCCTTGAGTGAAACTGGAAAAGATTGAAGAATTTAGATCTAAAGTTTATCGTTCTTGTATGATGTATTCTTTATTCCAAATGTGTTAGATCATTTATGTGTCGCTTGGAGCGATGATGACATGTAATAATGTGTATATGATTTTATGTGGCTCTGTGGGCTTCTCATGAGAAGATAATACCCAGAGAACTGATACAACAATATACCCAGAGAACTAATGAAAAAACAATTCTCTTTTTATATGACATTAGAATGGTGATAAGATTAGTACAATAATTTGATCCTGAGAATGTCTCTCTGAGTAATGTTGTTGTTGGATCCTGAGAATATCGGTTGATAGTTGTACTAGTATAGAAAAACTAGTAAGTGAAGATATTAGTGTCTTTTATTCAGTACATATATGAGTTTTATCTTTTTTAGTAGACTCTGGTGCTATAAATGATATAAAATTATTTTAATAAGTGATATTGAATCAACACATGACTAGACTAAACTACTTTTATTATTGCCCCTTCATAGCTAACTAAAGTTGTAGTTCCTCAATAACTGGTCTTTTTCAATAAAGTCTGGTTTGTCCTCTCAACAAACGTAGGCTTATTGAAAAAATGTAGATGAAAAATGTAAATCATTTCAACGCTCTTTTTTACCATATTGACTCCTTGCAGCGGGAAAGAGCTATACTCATAGTCATATACGTTCTACTGTTCTAGCACCATCTTAGAGCTGCTGTTTTTTATTAATAAAATTTACGTATCGAAAAAGTAGAATTATTTAATATCCTTCTGGTTTGGAATGACAATGTTAAGGTTTCTGCATTCTTACCGAGTTACTTCACCAGCACACATTGATGTCATGGTGTATGATATTTGATTGCATATTTGATTGTATATTTTCTATATAATAATGTTAATGACTGCATAATAAATGTAGACCCTTTGCTTATATACCTGATTTTGCATTACAATATGCCATTCTATTAATATTAAGTAATGATGACCGTATAATAATGTTTATGACTGTATAATAAATGAAGACCCTTTGCTTATATACGTGATTTTGCGTTATAATGTGTCATTCTATTTACATCAAGTAATGAAGAATTCTTAACTTTTTTTTTAAGGTCCAACTGCCCGAAGGAGTCACACGATTTATGCATATTACTCAAAATGAATATTTATGGAGAAAGTGAGTTCAAATCCTTTCTTTGTTTCTTTTAATGATGATTTTCCTGTCATTTAACTGCATTCGTTCTTTTGATAATCCTTAAACTTTGAAGTTCATTTTCATACACTTGTTGCTTGTGCTTCTGAATTGTTATTACATTGTCTACAATTGTGAATACCACTTGGATGACATATTGGTTATGGTCCAAACAATTAGTCTGCGTATCTACGATTTGGATACTATAACTATGAAAAGGAGATTGGTTATTGCATTATATTAACAGTACCAATTTTTTTTTTAAGGGATTAGTTATTACCATTGTTTTCACCTCTAATATAAAGCTTTCAAAAACCTCTAATAAAAAAAAGAGATTAAATTTCGATAAACATTGTATCTTTTTCGATGTTGTGCCAAGGATGTCATGGGATTACGAATTCAATGACAAGAAAATGAGTAAAGAAGAAATTTGAACTGCGGATTGTGATTATCTGGTCAAGCTTAAAAGGAAGAACTTTTTGTGAGTTGAAACTAGTGTTAATAGTGCTTATAGTTCTTTTTTTTTCTTTGTTCTATAAGATGAGACACAAAAAGTTAGTTTCTTTTTGTAACATAGAAATAAGTTCTTGTTTCAGTCCTTGGAAAGTTTTTTTGTCCTACTTCTTGTTATGTAGTTTATAGCTTTTTGACTTCCAATAGTGCGTGTGTAGGAAGATGTTTGAATTTATTAACAAACATTGAATGTACACCGGGATACTGTCCGTGTTGCTACACTTGCAGAAACCAGGTAAATTAGATAGTTCTCTTAATTAGTTGATCGTTACTCTGTTGTTTCTCTTTATTAGTTTACTTTTACAATGGTCTTATCAATTTCTAAATTTACAGCAGATTTTATGGATAGTGCACCAAATTTGTGTTACAATCATGTGTTGAGAAAGAGTGTAAGTAGTGGTATTTTATAACTTATATGACAAGCTAAAAAAAGTACTGTCATGCTATTACCTTTCCTATTATTTTATTTTTTTTGTAAATTTTTTTCCAACTTTGATCATTGATAGGGGCAAAAGTACAAGTTTGAGTTTGGCATCCCAAATTTTGATATGATTATGGGGTTATAGCAGTGTAGGATTGTTCTATCAAGTACCGCCAGAAAAGGGGTGGGGTGAGGGTCCAAATTGGATCAAAAGCTAACTGAACACGGTGTACAATTTATGCTACCATCGCAAGTAAATAATGGTGTTATCAGTAGAAGTTAAATGATTAATTCTAGGACTATTATTTCTCATATAAAAACTCTTGTAAGCAGTGTGATTATGCAGATCATTAAGCATTCTCAGAATGAAGAGGAAAGGGAAAAGAGGATATCCTTGCCTAAAACCCGTTCAATAGTTAAAGAAACCACGACGATTGCCATTTACAATTATAGAATACCAGTCGTTGAAGATATAATTATGGATAAGTTTAACCCAATGCTTAGAGAAATCAAGATGCCTAAGAACAAGGTAGAGACTTTGCCATAAACTTTAATCATATCTAGCTTCATCATTACATTGCCCCTCCCCCCCCGATATCACTAAAAATTTAGTGGGCAAGAAGAATGTTTCCAGTAATGGCTCTGCCTTGGAGAAGGCTACTTTGATTCCTGCTCCCAAGGCCTAGTTCGAGTGGCAAAAGGTGGAGGATTTGCGACATAGGTCGCAGGGTGCGTTTGGTAATGAAGGAAATGTTTTCCCGGAAAACAAGTTGATATTTGACTTATTTTCTCATCTTTAGTTGGTGATTAGAAAAAATTTTCTGAATTTTTTTTTTGTGTTTGGTTTTTGAATAAAAAATGTTTTTGAGAAATATCTTTTATTTTTTACTAGATAGAAAATAATTTTTGAAATTGAAAATATTTTTAAAAACAAGTTTAAAATTTTTTTGGGGTGGAAAGCGCGGGGGGGGGGGGGGGGAGGGTTTCGGGGGTAGGGATGAAAAAAATAAAGCTTTCAAGTTGAATTTTTTGAAGAAAATAATATTATTTTTTTTGGAAGGGGGGGGGGGGCGGGGGAGGGGGAAGCTGGTAGTGGGCTAGTAGTGGGGTGGGGGTTGAGGGTAGGGTTTAAAGAATGAAATTTTGAATTTTAAAATATTTTTTAAAAGCAAACTTAATTTTTTTTTGGAGGGGGGGGGGTGGATGGGGGGGGGGGGGTTGAGGGTAGGGGTGAAAAAAAATAAATTTTTGAAGTTAGTTTGTTTCTTCCTTGGTTGCATACAACTCAAATGGACCACCTCTGTTTATAGGAGGTGATGGAACAATCTAGCTAAGCATATTTTTCTACTATATTCTAGAATATTTCTTTAATTATTTAATTCTAGTACTACCCTAGTTAGAATATTTCTAGACTATTCTCTCTAGAATACTCATTCTAGAGATCTTCCTTCAGTTCTCTATAACTCCGGAATATATTCAAGATTTTTCTTGACTGTCTTAAGTACATAATTAAGTTGGTGATGAATTCTTAACATTAGGGACCACACCCTTTTGTAGTAAGGTATACACCTTAGTGTCTTGATGACTACATTGATGCACCAACTAAGCAAAATGCGACATTCAACCTGTTGTTCGCTAACCTTTAGAGCTTAAGCGCACCTTAAATAGGTCTTTGACAACACAGGTATGTGCATACAATTTGCTTCTGCTAATGCTTAAAGTAATTTTAGTCATTCGCTCTTTAGGGTAAACTTGATGTTTCCAATTCGAGAATTCAAGTGCATATTTTCATTAACAAAGAACCAAATTGAATTGGAAGTCATAAGTTTTGTTAAGGATTTAAGTAACACGTTTAGTGTGGTGGCTCTCAAATGTTTAGTAATCTTCTAGATTATGGAATTCCTTTTTTACAAATTTTCCATACATACCAAACCATCCACTTTTATATAGAATTCCACTTTGAATATAATATGTTTGATATTTCTTTTATATCATAATATGAATTTTAGTAGTCAAGATATGCTTAAGCTAATTGGGTACCAGTATATTATCTATCAAAAGGAAAAGAAAGCATGATATTAAACTTTTGGCGTTTGTTAAATGTCCTATTGGTAAAAGAGATGAACTAGTTTTGAACAAGCCTCACCTCATGACGTAGATATTGGGGTTCATGAGTTATGTTTAGATTCATTTTGTTACTATGATAGTAGAGTTAGATCCATACCTATTTTTGGTTTATCTACTAGATCTCAAGTTGTATTGTGTATATTCAATGATGAGGTATAATGTTCTAGTTTTGGACACCATAAGTGAATAAGTTTTGGGATCCACCAATAAAGTAGAAGGTATGACAAGAGAAGAGGAGAGGAGAAAAAAGGAAAAAGGAAAGTAAAGAAGGAAATATATGGTGATTTTTTTTCTCTCTCATGCTTTATTAAAAGAGTGCATCTCATTCGCTATGTCCGGTGGCAACAATACCGCTACAGTTTACTTATAGGGGAATCTTATGTATATGTTGTCAACGTGTCTAACTATCTTATGAAAAAACTTAAGCTATAAAAGGGAACATATTTTAATTACTTAAATTATGTTTTCAACTTCCCTCGTCATGTGGAAGCATGAACCATGCACATGCTTTTTGATAATGGGTTGTTGTGAAGCTCGATTTCACCGCCTCTATATGCGCTAATACTATGGTGAATTGTGTAACCATATCATCTAAAAGCTTAAGATGTTAGATAACACTTCATTTACTTATTTACATATAACACATGATGCGAGAGAAAATAATGATAGGGACAAACACTTTGCTATCTACTTCAGATTAGCAAAGTGATCATTAAATAACTTGGATGTAATTATGTGGTTGTGTTACTTAAAGAGTAAGCAAATTTGTAGCTTTCTCATATAGGATTCAAGATGTTGGTAGACCTAGTTACTAGTAGATTTGAATAAATTTGGACTTGTGAATTTTCCATACAGAAAAAAGTGTAGTTTCAAATTTGGTGATTACTAAATAAAAAGAGACTAATTGACTTTCCTACAAAAAAAAATGGCATACTATGACCAAGACAATCAAAATAAAGCATTTGAATAGTTCCTTATATTAAGTTGATAAAAAGCTTTTTATAAAATAGTATTTTAATAAGTTTTTAGATTAATAGTTTTAAGTACGAAAAGGTGGAGGGAACTTTTGAACGTATAGAGATGATGAATTTTATTAAGTTGAGGAGAAGCCTCATATCCATTATTTTCTCTTGCTGCAACATGAAGTCTCATGTTGTGTAGAAGATTAGGTGATTTTCGTAGAAAATCATATATTTTATAGGGTTTTCCTTTTGGCATACTTATTGCATCTAAATGCCTATTGACTTAAACACTAATATTATTATTTACCTTGTGAAAAGAAAGTGTAAAAATAGAAAATTTAGTAAGGCATTACATCACGTATGAGATATGAACGTAAGTTAACTTATTAACTTGAATGCTCGTATATAGAATTTTCCATTCTAGGGAAGCCTTTATAGATGGATAAAGAAGAAAATAGATAAATGTTATTAAAGAAAAGAGAGTGCAAGAATCAACTTTTATTATTGATGAGTTAGATCCTAGCATCTCTTACTTGGTTCACAAATTATTTTCCTATTTAAGTTTTAGAAGTCTCAACAACTATTTCCTTGAGTGAAACTGGAAAAGATTGAAGAGTTTAGATCTAAAGTTTATCGATGCATTCTGTATTCCAAATGTCTTTGATAATTTATGTGTCGCTTGGAGTGATGATGACATGTAACAATGTGTATATGATTTTGTGTGGCTTTGTAGGCTTCTCATGAGAAGATAATACCCAGAGAACTGATACAACAATATAACCAGAGAACTAATGAAAAAAAATTCTCTTTTTATATGACATTAGAATGGTGATAAGATTAGTACAATAATTTGATCCTGAGAATGTCTCACTGAGTAATATCGGTTGATAGTTGTACTAGTATAGAAAGACTAGTAAGTGAAGATATTAGTGTCTTCTATTGAGTACATATATAAGTTTCATCTTTTTTAGTAGACTCTGGTGCTATAATGTTATAGAATTATTTTAATAAGTGATATTGAATAAACAGATGACTAGACTAGATTACTTTTATTATTTCCCCTTCATAGCTAACTAAAGCTGTAGTTCCTCAATAACTGATCTTTCTCAACAAAGTCTGGTTTGTCCTCTCAACAAACGTGGGCTTATTGAAAAAATGTAGATGAAAAATGTAAATCATTTCAACGCTCTTTTTTACCATATTGACTCCTTGCAGCGGGAAAGAGCTATACTGATAGTCATATACGTTCTACTGTTCTAGCACCATCTTAGAGCTGCTGTTTTTTATTAATAAAATTTACGTATCGAAAAAGTAGAATTATTTAATATCCTTCTGGTTTGGAATGACAATGTTAAGGTTTCAGCGTTCTTACCGAGTTACTTCACCAGCACACATTGATGTCATGGTGTATGATATTTGATTGCATATTTGATTATATATTTTCTATATAATAATGTTAATGACTGCATAATAAATGTAGACCCTTTGCTTATATACCTGATTTTGCATTACAATATGCCATTCTATTAATATTAAGTAATGATGACCGTATAATAATGTTTATGACTGTATAATAAATGAAGACCCTTTGCTTATATACGTGATTTTGCGTTATAATGTGTCATTCTATTTACATCAAGTAATGAAGAATTCTTAACTTTTTTTTTAAGGTCCAACTGCCCGAAGGAGTCACACGATTTATGCATATTACTCAAAATGAATATTTATGGAGAAAGTGAGTTCAAATCCTTTCTTTGTTTCTTTTAATGATGATTTTCCTGTCATTTAACTGCATTCGTTCTTTTGATAATCCTTAAACTTTGAAGTTCATTTTCATACACTTGTTGCTTGTGCTTCTGAATTGTTATTACATTGTCTACAATTGTGAGTACCACTTGGATGACATATTGGTTGTGGTCCAAACAATTAGTCTGCGTATCTACGATTTGGATACTATAACTATGAAAAAGAGATTAGTTATTGCATTATATTAACAGTACCAATTTTTTTTTTAAAGGGATTAGTTATTACCATTGTTTTCACCTCTAATATAAAGCTTTCAAAAACCTCTAATAAAAAAAAGAGATTAAATTTCGATAAACATTGAATCTTTTTCGATGTTGTGCCAAGGATTTCATGGGATTACGAATTCAATGACAAGAAAATGAGTAAAGAAGAAATTTGAACTGCGGATTGTGATTATCTGGTCAAGCTTAAAAGGAAGAACTTTTTGTGAGTTGAAACTAGTGTTAATAGTGCTTATATTTCTTTTTTTTTCTTTGTTCTATAAGATGAGACACAAAAAGTTAGTTTCTTTTTGTAAAAGAGAAATAAGTTCTTGTTTCAGTCCTTGGAAAGTTTTTTTGTCCTACTTCTTGTTATGTAGTTTATAGTTTTTTGACTTCCAATAGTGCATGTGTAGGAAGATGTTTGAATTTATGAACAAACATTGAATGTACACCGGCATACTGTCCGTGTGGCAACACTTGCAGAAACCAGGTAAATTAGATAGTTCTCTTAATTAGTTGAGCATTACTCTGTTGTTTCTCTTTATTAGTTTACTTTTACAATGGTCTTATCGATTTATAAATTTACAGCAGATTTTACGGATAGTGCACCAAATTTGTGTTACAATCATGTGTTGAGAAAGAGTGAAAGTAGTGGTATGATATGCGCAAAAGTACAAGTTTGATTATTGATATGCGCAAGAGTACAAGTTTGAGTTTGGCATCCCAAATTTTGACATGATTATGGGGTTATAGCAGTGTAGGACTGTTCTATTAAGTACCGCCAGAAAAGGGGTGGGGTGAGGGTCCAAATTACCTCAAAAGCTAACTGAACACGGTGTACAATTTATGCTACCATCGCAAATAAATAATGGTGTTATCAGCAGAAGTTAAATGATTAATTCTTTCTCATATAAAAACTCTTGTAAGCAGTGTGATTATGCAGATCATTAAGCATTCTCAAAATGAAGAGGAAAGGGAAAAGAGGATCTCCTTGCCTCAAACCCGTAAAATAGTCAAAGAAACCATGACGACTGCCATTTACCATTATAGAATACAAGTCGTTGGAGATATAATTATGGATAAGTTTAACCCAATGCTCAGAGAAACCAAGATGCCTAAGAACAAGGTAGAGGCAAGTCTAGGAGACTTTGCCATAAGCTTTAATCATATCTAGCTTCATCATTACATTGCCACCCCTGATATCACTAAAAATTTACTGGGCAAGAAGAATGTTTCCAGTAATGGCTCTTCCTTTGAGAAAGCTACTTTGATTCCTGCTCCCAAGGCCTAGCTCGAGTGGCAAAAGGTGGAGGATTTGCGACTTAGGTCGCAGGGTGTGTTTGGTAATGAAGGAAATGTTTTTCCGGAAAACAAGTTGATATTTGACTTATTTTCTCACGTTTGGTTGGTGATTAGAAAAAAAAAATTCTGAATTTTTTTTTTGTGTTTGGTTTTTGAATGAAAAATGTTTTTGAGAAATATCTTTTATTTTTTACTAGATAGAAAATAATATTTGAAATTGATATATTTTTAAAAACAAGTTTAAAATTTTTTTGGGGTGGAAAGGGGAGGATGTTTCGGGGGTAGGGGTGAAAAAAATAAAATTTTCAAGTTGAATTTTTTTAAAGAAAACAATATTAATTTTTTTTGGAAGGGGGGGGGGGGGGAAGGGGGTTGGGAGGGGGAAGCTGGTAGTGGGCTAGTAGTGGGGTGGGGTGGGGTTGAGGGTAGGGTTTAAAAAATGAAATTTTGAATTTTAAAATATTTTTTAAAAGCAAACTTAAATTTTTTTTTTTGGGGGGTGGGGGGGGGGTTGAGGGTAGGGGTGAAAAAAAATGAATTTTTGAAGTTAGAAAATATTTTTTTAAAAACAAATAAAAATTATTCTTTTAGGATGGGGTGGGAGGGTGGTCGAGGGTAGGAGTGGAAAAATGAAATTTTGAAGTTGAATATATTTCTAAAAAATATCTTCATTTTTTTTGGGGGTTTTGGGGGCAGGTAGGGGGGTGGGTTGGGGGCTGGTAGGGTGGGTGGATTGAGGGCTGGTAGGGTAGGGTGGTCGGGGGGTGGGGTGGAGTGGAAGAGAGTTCTGGAAAAAAATTTCCTAATTTTTGTAGGGAAGTCATTTTCTTTGAGGAAAATGAATTGATTTGAAAAATATTTTCTAAAACATTTAACCCAACCAAACATGAGAAAATTGGAAAAAAATTCCGCAAAATGTTTTTCGTCATACCAAACACGCCCACAGTTTCAAGCCCCCACACCATGCGAATAGAAGCCAGGTATTTAAGTTAAGAAGGGTAGAGGGGAGGGCCCATAGTCAATCAATCGATTGCACCAACATCAAATATATTGGATTCAACCTGCATGAATCCTTAATAGTCATTCCGCGATACTCGAGTCTGAGCATGAAAGTTTTAAAAAGTAGTTTAGGTTTCAAAATGTTAAATTGCAGTTTGTCGCCTCTAATGTAGTTATTTTTCAAACTTTGACAAACAAGTAAGTTAACCTCGTCATGAGCTATTATGTAAACCATCTTTGACATAAGAACTAATGAAACGGTATTTAGGGGATATATATCATCTCCAAAAGAGAATTAAAGAGCCAGATTTGAATTCATTCACTCCATCAAGATGAAAAATTCCCAGAAAGTACTTAAGTGCCTCAAGAAACAGTTGGCCCATAACAAACAGATGCAGTGTAAAGGTTGTTGGCCCACATCTCCTGCAAACAGTAACATATATAATTAGGTAGGGAAAGTAGAAATGGTGTCCGTAAATAGAAAGATGAGAGACGACCTTCAGATGAGTGGTAGGAAAACCACAAGTATCTAAGGATGGGATTATGGTGTATAATAAAAAGACAGTAGCAATTCTAAAATGGTCAAGACGCACGAGATTCATACAATTTGTTATCCAACAGAAAGATTTGATTCTTCATTTTACAATGATGTATAAAATTACTCAATGACTACGTAGAATTTTACTATTTGGTGTCATTCAGGAAAGAAAATGATGTGGCAGATGCATTAAGAAGGAAACATTCACGGGCTATTTGGCTCATATAGCTCCTGCAAATAGACTTTTGGCCTAAGATATGCATAAACTTGAGGATATAAGATTCGTGTTCCACGGAAAGAACAAAACAAACCATAACAATATAATTATTACATAGTTCGAACTTGAAAGTAGACCCCTCATTGTCATTTTTTTACTTATCATAAAGGCTCAAAACATAAACTGTTTTTCTCTTTTTCTCAACATAAACTGTAACACAAATTTGATGCACTACCAACAAAAAATCTGTTATAAGTTCAGAAAAAAATATGAACATGGCAAAAGTATATATCATATATTATTATAAGTGGAAGCTCCTAACCTCAAAGTTGAATTACCATTTTACCTTTACTTAAATATTTTTTCTATTTTTTAAAATGTAAAAGTATTTTTAATAAATAATTAGATAGTAAACTTTAAAGTAATATAGATATAATGAAAGATAAATAGTCATTCAAACAAATGCAGTTCAAACATTTCAAAACATCTCTTATTTAATTTTAAGTCAAAGAATTTGAAGAGTTCCATTGATAAAATTATATACATGATTTTTTCAACAAAAAATATTATTTTGATATCTTCTCATAACAATAGCTTGTGATTTGATTTATCACACAAAATTCTTCTTCAAATTTTTCATGTTTCTTTTGATCAATAAATTTTAGACATATATGTATATAGATAGAACTAATATTACATGTTTTGTTTCATTCTTCTCATCGAAAAATTATGTTTTTAATGCAACAGGTGATAAATAATTCTAGAGAGTTTTTCATTTGAACAAAAAGTATGCTCAACATTCATGAGGTAAAACAAACCTACTTGTGTGAGAAAGAATATGTATGTTGTTTCGTTAATTTATTGACGGTAAATTTTTGTAGAATATAGTATCTGAATTAGAATTTAATCATTTCAGTGTATTCGATGCATTCTTCAAGAAGGTTACAGGCGTCATGGAGATTTATTTGCTGTTTGGTAAGTATTATTTTTCATTTCAATGTTGCATATTTTTACTTAGTTCATTGTTTGTTACATTCAATTTTTCGGTTGAAGGAAGGAAAATTGACTACTTTTTCTTGAATAATGGCAATGAAAAAGAAAATAAAAATTTTTATTTACATGTCTGATGTACAAATCTTCTTTTAAAGATTATGTTTGTTATAACAAGTTGATAATCATGTGGTGAACACTCTAGGTTATTGGATAAGAGAATTGAATAATTCATGTAATTAGTTTTTTCTCATAATTAAATCTACAAAAATTAGAATGCATTATATTTAATGTGCTTTTTTTGAATTTATAAATGATTTATTACTTGTATTAAAATAAAATCATGGTGTGATTTCATATTTGTAAATAAATAACCCTAATAACGGAAGAAGAGGAAGTGTTGAAGAAGAAAAACGGTATTGCTAAATATTTTTATACTCTGCAACTTTATGTTTTTATTGATTAAATTTAGAACTTATTATTTCATTTACTCTATCTAGAAAAAAAAGTATTTGTATAATAAAATCTCATAGATTCTTTATACTCATTTTAAGGAGTATATACTCCTTTTAATTTTTAATCATAAAACAATATTATTAATAATCTTTATACTTTTTTTGAAAAAAATGTGTATTTGACTGATATAGGCAAACGAGCGGAGGGAGAGTCCAAAAATTATTATTATTTTTATTATAAGTGAGAAGATCTTAACTTTAAAATAGGATTATGATTCTACCCTTTTACTAATTTAAATATTATTAAAGAAATAATTAATAAAATATTACTTAAATAATACTTATATGGTATTAATCCATTATATTTCTAGGTAGGATTAATTAGAGAAATGTTTAATTTGTTTTTTATTCTAAAATAGAATTCGGTAGTGAAGTGTTTCGTAATAACAAAAGACAGTAAATTATATTCGAAATATCCTTTAACATTAAAGAACAAAAATGTCCTTTGAATTACCATACATCTTAATATAGCACATATTTAGATTTTAGCAAGAAACTTTACATATTCCCAACTTTAAACAATCTAATTCTCATAGACGTTATGTATATCATCAATTTTTAAATGACTTTTACAATTCCAAATTTGTAACTATAAATACCAAAAAATTATCTTAAAAATCACTTTATATTAATGCATACACTTAGTTATTCCGATGTATAATTGTTTATGAATGATTATTGGTGGATGTAATTACACTGACACATTGTTCAACACAATTACTTTTTGTTGATGCATACGCTTTGTCATTCTAATGTATAATTATTGATGGATAATTGTTGATGAATGTACTGTTCATCACATATGCAATAAAAAAGAGATAGATCTGTTTATGTTTTTGTTAGTTATTAAGGAAGTTCCTTTATTCTTCTAAACTAGAACTGTTTCTCTCTTTAATTTTTGTTATTTAAAAGTTTTAGAATTCATTAGCTATTTTATTGTTTTTAGTCTACTCTATTTCATTTTATTTTCGAATTCATTAGCTAAATTGGTGTTACACTCTTTCTCTTTTGATTACTTAATATTATGAATAACTATTTATACATATCATAACTGTATTTAAATAATTTACGAATATTTATACTAAGTAGCGTGCAATACAAATATATTTTCTATTCTGAAATTCATTTTTTTTAAATATGCATATATTTTGTAGTAATTACAAGGGACAAACGTGCAACGCACGTGTTCAAATCTAGTAAATATAGAGAAATGTCATGAAATCTTCAATAATTTACCAAATCATCTAAATTACCTGATTCTTGCAATTTTCACCATACTGACAGTATCCTTGTGTACACTCAGTGCTTGTCAGTACATTTAAGCATCTTTCTCCACAAGCAGTTTCAGGATCATTGACATTATATTTGCATTCGCAAACAGCAACGTCCTCTTCTTTAAGTTTCAGTACATTTAAGCAACATTGCCTACAAAATTAGGGAGAGAATTGGGAAAATAAGGTAAATCAGATGGTAGCACAACATTGCTCCTGAATGTATTTGGATCCCTCTTGATCTTTGTGAACTTAAAATCATTGGGAAAACCAATGATTCTATAGCATTTGTCAACTGAATGTCCCATTTTCTTGCAATGGGAACAAATCAATGATGAATTACCTTTCTTAGTCTTGTATTTAGGTGTTTGGACCTGTTTCCATGTCCAGGATATTGAGATGGTCCATTCCCATCAGGCATCAAATAAGACGAATGATTTCCTGTAGGATAAAAAGAAACAAATATCTCTCTTTGTTTCTCATCTTGAACGAGAAGAGAGTAAGCAAGAATGATAGAGGGCGAGGGAGAAATCATCAAGATGGTGCTTCTTACAACAACATAGGCCTCACTCAATCCCATAAGAAAGTGAATGGCCCTTTCATCTTGTTGTGCCTTCACTATTTTTTCTTTTCCACCATAATAACAAGTGCATGAACATACAGACTTAGTGTTTAAGGTTTCAAGTTCATCCCATAACCTTTTGATTTTGGTATAGTAAGCTACAATGTTGAGTGATCCTTGGAGGAAATCACTCATCTCTTTTTGTAGGTGAAAAAGCTGGGATCTATTTGATTGCCCAAACCGGATTTCGAGATCATTCCAAAGTTCATCATCTGTTTTGAATTAGAGTACACTATCAACAGTATCTCTAGAGAGTGAGTTCAACAACCAGCTGGTGACCATGTTGTTGCACTTGTTCCATGACTGAAGATTTGGGCTACCTGCAACAGGACTCTGGCAACTTCCATTATTGTATCTAAATTTGTTTTTAGTTGAGAGAACGATGAGCATGGATCTTATCCATCCTCCATAGACCTTTTCTTCAAAAGTGGAGTTCACCAAGGACATTCCTGGTGAATTAGAGGGATGAAGGATATAGGGACTGCTTTGATCCATAATCTTGGATACAACAGTGGAGAGCTTAACTCAGTGGTAGAAGAATTTGTAATTGAAGATATGGAGATTGAAGGATTTTCAATGGTGCTCTGATACCATATAGGAAATTAGAAGATTAATAAAGGCAAAATATGGAAAATTTGTGAGTGAATTTCATTAAAGAAGACTCAACTAATTATCCTAATACAAAATGGTAGAAATGTAAAATAATCTAAAGAGCTAACAAACTTTGCACACCTATACAAATTCTAGAAGAAGCATCTTAGAAAAGAATATTATGCTATGTACAAAGATGATGAAATGTAATAGGCTACGAGTGTATGGGCTTTCTTAATTGAAAATATTGATCTAAATGTTGAGTCATGAACATTAGGTCGAATTTGACTTGAGCCTTGAGATCTAATGGTTCTCAATCCACTTCATCGCCACTAGGCCAGACCATGAATGGTCTATTAAAGATATTGCATATAATAATTTAACAATTAACCCTATACATCAACGACAAATATAGATGCATTATAACTATCAAAATCAAGGAAAAGATTGTATGCTTCTCTCTTACCACACAAATACCTGACTTTCAGAATTTTTTGCTAATATTGAGACTTGACTTGACAAATTTACTAACTTAAAATAACTGAAAAGGTTAGTTAACATGAAATATTAAATAATGTGACATTATACATTGTCCTTGTTAGACGTGTAACATGAGGAAGTGCTCCTGTTAGACTTTGTCAGAACAGTTTTGCAGTACAAAATTGGTCCGAGTGAGCAAGACTGATTCCATGAAAGGTGAAAGAAGAGAAAAAACCAATGGATGTGCAGGAAGCAGTTTGTCATAGGCCTCAAATCTGATGATTTCTCTCAAGAGGGTGGAAAAGGAAAAAACAACATGATGCGAATGCTAAGACAAAGGTTGGTTTATAACAGAGTCAGAAAAGTAAAATCATTTCGAGCATAAGACTAGCTACTTCCATCCATTTATAAGTTTCTTATTCCAGATTGATATGAAGATCATGATGTCTTAGTGGCTATAGGGAGGAAATTCTTAGAATAATAGTCAGAATTAATGTGGTAAAGATAGCATGAAGAGACTGATAAAGAAGAAAAATACAGAAGTAAAAGCATGGAATTCGACAAGAAAAGAAACTTGATGAAGCTCCGTCACATGAAATATATGAGGAATTTCATGTGCAAGAGTTTGCACCTATGCACACCATGCACGGAGGATATAATTTGACCTTTTGAGGACAACTTGGTTGAATAGTTGAAGGACATAAAAGTTTTTCTCACAATTTGCATCCTTTTCTTTTGGTCTCTTTCTAGAACTTTTTTTTCCCAATAATTAAGGACCAACCAGCAAACCAAAGTTTTTGGAGTTTGAACTCGATATCAAGATGTTTATCAAAGGAAAGAACAAATAGTACGTCCTTTCAACTTCTATAGAAGTACTTTCTAGTTCCAAATAAGTGTTCTATAAAATTTTGTACAACCATCTTATTAGTTGATAAAGTATAAATATCATTTGTCAAGAGTTAATAAATTCATATTAACAACAATAACATGCTATAAAATAGTGAGACTTGAAAATAGACTAGAAAAGGTAATGGTGTGACATGACATTTTTTTACTTATCATAAAGGTTCAAAACATAAAACTGTTTTTCTCTTTTTGTCAAAATAAACTGTAACACAAATTTGATGCACTACCAACAAAAATCTGTTATAAGTTCAGAAAAAAATATGAACATGGCAAAAGTATATATAAATATAGAGAAATGTCATGAAATCTTCAAATAATTAACCAAATCATCTAAATTACCTGATTCTTGCAATTTTCACCACACTGACAGTATCCTTGTGTACACTCAGTGCTGGTCAGTACATTTAAGCATCTTTCTCCACAAGCAGTTTCAGGATCGTTGACATTATATTTGCATTCACAAACAGCAATGTCCTCTTCTTTAAGTTTCTTATGCCTGTTGACATTAGAACATTCCAATTAAAATTGACTATCTAAAGCAAGATTAGTGACAATCGAAAACTATTAATCTCCAAATCAAGGCACATATCTTTTAGGGTACACATTTTCTCTCCTTTTTTGTGATTTATTTTGAGATTCAAGTTAAGAGACCAGAAGCTTCAATCTTGGAAGACAAAAAGCTATAAACCACATAATGAAGAAGTATGGCACAAAATTTTCTTATAAAACAAAGAAAAAGATGAACATATGGAGTTCAACTTTCTTATTTTGATCATTTCCTTCCAGTGAAATTATATCTCATGACATCCTTGGCAGATCATGGAATAAGGTGCACTAGTCAAAACAAAGTTTAATCTCTTAAAATAAACGAACTAACTTTTTGGACCGCGAGTATAATCAATATGATATCCAAGTAGCTCTAACAATTATAAATGAAGACACAATAATTCATAAGTCTAAGCAACAAGTGTATGAAAAGAAACTTGCGTTTAAGGATTATTGAAAGAAATAATGTGGTTAACTGGAATGGAGACCATCATAACAAAAAAAAAGCAAGGAAAGGGATTGGATCTCACTTTCTCCCTAAAATCTCATTCTGAGTTATATGAACAAATGACGTTGCTCCTTCCGGCAGTTGGACCTTCATTAAAGGAAAAATAATCAATTCATCCCATGACTTGATAGAAATAGACATTTTGTAATGAAAAATCACTTATAGTATAAGCAAAAGGGTTGAATTTCTTACAGTGGCGGCTCTCTATAATTGGGGACCTAAAGCAAATTTTGACATTGCCTCCGGGAAATTTGACATTGATATAAATAGGCATATAATAATGAAAAATCACTTGCAATAGAATCTGATGTACTTTGAACATTTAATTGATTCTAAGTATTTGGGAAAAGAACCCATGGAGTTTAAGAACTTAAAAGTGAAAAAGAAATTTTATGAGATGAAATTTGACATTGCCTCCGCGTCGCGGAGCTATCCCTCAGATTTGGGGAAATTTGTTTCACATCGCAGAGCTGTCACGGTGTGTTTTGCCTCAAATGTCATTTTCAAAAATAAATTTTAAATGTCTCTCCGCGTCGTAGACCCACCCTCAAATATTGTTTTGCAATCTTTTCTCATGTTTAGCTATCTTATATCATTCCTAAACATTTTGAGATCTTTCCAATCACAAATCACAATCCTTGAATCCATAATTCAATTCAAGGAAAGATAAGAAGTTAACAGTAAAGTCAAGAAATCAAGAAGTCAAGATTTAAGTCAAGATAAGTTCTTAAAGTTTTCAAAAGTCTTTCACAAACGTTTTAACTTTGTTTTAAGACTTCAATTTCAATGTTAAGCAAAGAGTTCAGATTTGAAGTTCATTCCTTCAAAGAAGTATATGGGAACTAAGTATTACCAAGAAATTTAAATTGTTTTCACATTTAATAAAGAATGGAAACTAAGATTTTCAATGAAGCTTTAATCTAGTTTACATAAAAGAGTATATGTTTTCATAATAAACCAAGAGGAGAAACTTTGATTTCCAGGGTAGCCTTTGAGCTAAGTTTTTGAATATTAATCTCAGATCACAGAAGAAAGTACATTTTAAAACATAAAACATAATATAATAATATTTCTGGGAGTAGTATTGAGCACCGATATGGGGGATAGTTCAGACAACTCACAACCCCCATAAACCATGTAGCCACCATGGGTAGAAAAGGTCATACTTTTTAGATGATCCCTTTAGTGCTTTTTAGCATAGACTAGTAGATCCACTTGATAATTCAGGTTCTACACTTATGACAAGGTATAGGACGACCGTGACAGTGTGAGGGAAAATGTTGTATCATCACAATAACTCTTACGCGATGGTTGTTGGTTAGAGAAACTCCTATAGAAGTTAATTATATCGTATATAAATAGTTTTGTTTTTTTTGTATTATTACATACATCTCAAAGTTATATTGTATCTTTGCATACATCCGGAGTAGACATCCTGTTTTAAATAACTTTTCTTACATTGCACTTGTTTTAAAACTACTTTATATTAAAATGAGTTTGCTCATGTTGAGTTCAGTTCAACCAAATAAAGTTCTTTAGATTCCTTTAAAACATATGTTGTATTTTAGCATTCTAACTCGCATACTCGTACATTCAATGTGGTGATGCTAGTTGACCTACATCATCTTATGATGCAGACACATGTAACTAGGATCGACATCTAGCGCATTTTTGATCCACTGAGCAATTCAGAGTCTGTTGGTGAGCCTCTTTGTATTCTGGAGGACTCCTTTTATTGCTTTGAGTTTATTTTTAGTTCATTCATATGTTGTGGGGTTTGTCCAAACATCCATCTAAGTTATTTATCTAAGTTGTTTTAGAGGCTTCATAGATAGTTAGACAGTTAGTTATAAATCTCTTAGCTTTGTATTTTAGATGTTTTGATGTGAGACTTAAGTAGCCATTTTAGCCAGTTTGGACAAACTAATTGTCTAACTATCTATGAAGCCTCTAAAACAACTTAGATAAACAACTTAAATGGATGTTTGGACAAACCCCACAACATATGAATGAACTAAAAATAAACTCAAAGCAATAAAAGGAGTCCTCCAGAATACAAAGAGACTCACCAACAGACTCTGAATTGCTCAGTGGATCAAAAGTGCGCTAGATGTCGATCCTAGTTACATGTGTCTGCATCATAAGATGATGTAGGTCAACTGGCATCACCACATTGAATGTACGAGTATGCGAGTTAGAATGCTAAAATACAACATAGGTTTTAAAGGAATCTAAAGAACTTTATTTGGTTGAACTGAACTCAACATGACTAAACTCATTTTAACATAAAGTAGTTTTAAAACAAGTGCAATATAAGAAAAGTTATTTAAAACAGGATGTCTACTCCGGATGTATGCAAAGATACAATATAACTTTGA
The DNA here is from genome assembly GCF_036512215.1 of Solanum lycopersicum. Lineage (NCBI taxonomy): Eukaryota > Viridiplantae > Streptophyta > Magnoliopsida > Solanales > Solanaceae > Solanum > Solanum lycopersicum. The sequence continues at coordinate 5,131,359 of NC_090806.1, forward strand.
GATGTATGTAAAAATACAAAAAAAAAACTATTTATATACAAGATAATTAACTTCTATATGAGTTTCTCTAACCAACAATCATCGCGTAAGAGTTATTGTGATGATACAACATTTTCCCTCACACTGTCACGGTCGTCCTATACCTTGTCATAAGTGTAGAACCTGAACTATCAAGTGGATCTACTAGTCTATGCTAAAAAGCACTAAAGGGATCATCTAAAAAGTATGACCTTTTCTACCCATGGTGGATACAAGATTTATGGGGGTTTTGAGTTGTCTTAACTCTCCCCCATATCGGTGCTCAATACTACTCCCAGAAATATTATTATATTATCTTTAATGTTTTAAAACGTACTTTCTTCTGTGATCTGAGATTAATATTCATAAACTTAGCTCAAAGGCTACCCTGGAAATCAAAGTTTCTCCTCTTGCTTTATTATGAAAACATATACTCTTTTATGAAAACTAGCTTAAAGGCTCATTGAAAATATTAGTTTCCGTTCTTTATTAAATGTGAAAATAATTTAAATTTCTTGGGAATACATAGTTCCCATATACTTCTTTGAAGGAATGAACTTCAAATCTGAAATCTTTGCTTAACATTGAAATTGAAGTCTTAAAACAAATTTAAAATGTTTGTGAAAGACTTTTGAAAACTTTAAGAACTTATCTTGACTTAAATCTTGACTTTACTGTTAACTTCTTAGCTTTCCTTGAATTGAATTATGGATTCAAGGATTGTGATTTGTGATTGGAAAGATCTCAAGATGTTTAGGAATGATTTTAGATAGCTAAACATGAGAAAATACTGCAACATAGTATTTAAGGGTGGGTCTGCGACGTGGAGAGACATTTAAAATTTATTTTTGAAAATGAAATTTGAGGCAAAACACACTGTGATGGCTCGGCGACGTGAAACAAATTTCCCCAAATCGGGGGGATAGCTCCGCGACGCGAAGGCAATGTCAAATTTCATCCGATAAAATTTCTTTTTCACTTTTCAGTTCTAAACTCCATGGGTTCTTTTCCCAAATACTTAGAATCAATTAAATGTTCAAAGTACATCAGATTCTATTGCAAGTGATTTTTTATTATTATATGCCTATTTATATCATGTCAAATTTCCCGGAGGCAATGTCAAATTTCGCAGAGGTAATGTCAAAATTCGCTTTAGGTCCCCAATTACAAAGAGCCGCCGCCGTAAGAAATTCAACCCTTTTGCTTATACTATAAGTGATTTTTCATTACAAAATGTCTATTTCTATCAAGTCATGGGATGAATTGATTATTTTTCCTTTAATGAAGGTCCAACTGCCGGAAGGAGCAACGTCATTTGTTCATATAACTCAGAATGAGATTTTAGGGAGAAAGTGAGCTCCAATCCCTTTCCTTGCTTTTTTTTTGTTATGATGGTCTCCTTTCCAGTTAACCGCATTATTTCTTGTAATAATCCTTAAACACAAGTTTATTTTCATACACTTGTTGCTTAGACTTATGAATTATTGTGCCTTCATTTATAATTGTTAGGACTACTTGGATATCATATTGATTATACTCGCGGTCCAAAAAGTTAGTTCGTTTATTTTAAGAGATTAAACTTTGTTTTGACTAGTGCACCTTATTCCATGATCTTCCAAGGATGTCATGAGATATAACTTCACTGGAAGGAAAATGATCAAAATAAGAAAGTTGAACTCCATTTTATTATTATTTGTCCAAGTTTAAAAAGAAGAATTTTTCGTTAGTTAAAACTAATGTTTTTTTATAATTCTTATGTTCATCTTTTTCTTTGTTCTATAAGAAAATTTTGTGCCATACTTCTTCATTATGTGGTTTATAGCTTTTTGTCTTCTAAGATTGAAGCTTCTGGTATCTTAACTTGAATCTCAAAATAATCACAAAAAGGAGAGAAAATGTGTACCCTAAAAGATATGTGCCTTGATTTGGAGATTAATAGTTTTCGATTGTCACTAATCTTGCTTTAGACAGTCAATTTTAATAGGAATGTTCTAATTTCATACAGGCATAAGAAACTTAAAGAAGAGGACGTTACTGTTTGTGAATGCAAATATAATGTCAATGATCCTGAAACTGCTTGTGGAGAAAGATGCTTAAATGTACTTACCAGCACTGAGTGTACACAAGGATACTGTCAGTGTGGTGAAAATTGCAAGAATCAGGTAAATTAGATGATTTGGTTAATTATTTCAAGATTTCATGACATTTCTCTATATTTATATATACTTTTGCCATGTTCATATTTTTTTCTGAACTTATAACAGATTTTTTGTTGGTAGTGCATCAAATTTGTGTTACAGTTTATGTTGAGAAAAGGAGAAAAACAGTTTTATGTTTTGAACCTTTATGATAAGTAAAAAAATGTCATGTCACACCATTACCTTTCCTAGTGTTATTTTAATACAAGTATTGCCTTCTAAAAAAAAGGTCAAGTCTCACTATTTTATAGCATGTTGTTGTTGTTAATATGAATTTATTAACTCTTGACAAATTATATTTATACTTTATCAACTAATTAGATGGTTGTACAAAATTTTATAGAACACTTATTTGGCACTATTCTATAGAAGTTGAAAGGGCGTACTATTTGTTCTTTCCTTTGATCAACATCTTGATATCGAGTTCAAACTCCAAAAACATTGCTTTGCTGGTATGTCCTTAATTATTGAAAAAAAAAGTGCTAGAAAAAGACCAAAAGAAAAGGATGCAAATTGTGAGAAAAGCTTTTATGTCCTTTAACTATTCAACCAACTTATCCTCAAAAGGTCAAATTATATCCTCCGTGCACGGTGTGCTAGGTGCAAACTCTTGCACATGCAATTCCCCATATATTTCATGTGACGGAGCTTCATCGAGTTTCTTTTCTTGTCGAATTCCATGCTTTTACTTCTGTATTTTTCTTATTTATCAGTCTCCTAATGCTATCTTTTCCACATCAATTCTGACTGTTATTCTAAGAATTTCCTCCCTATAGCCACTAAGACATCATGATCTTCATATCAATCTGGCATAAGGAACTTATAAATGGATGGAAGTAGCTAGTCTTCTTCTCGAAATGATTTTACTTTTCTGACTCTGTTATAAACCAACCTTTGTCTTAGCATTCACATCATTTTTGTTTTTTTCCTTTTCCACCATCTTGAGATAAATCATCAGATTGAAGGTCTATGACAAACTGCTTCCTGCACATCCATTGGTTTTTTCTCTTCCTTCACCTTTCATGGGATCAGTCTTGCTCACTCGGACCAATTCCGTACTGCAAAACTGTTCTGACAAAGTCTAACATGAGCACTTTCTCATGTAATGTCACATTATTTAATATGTCAAGTCAATATTTCATGTTAACTAACCTTTTTAGTTATTTCAAGTTAGTAAATTTGTCAAGTCAAGTCTCAATATTAGCAAAAATTTCTGAAAGTCCGGTATTTGTGTGGTAATAGTGAAACATACAATCTTTTCCTTGATTTTGATAGTTATAATACATCTAGATTTGTCGTTGACGTATAGGGTTAAATGTTAAAATTATTATATGCAAATCCTTAATAGACCATTCATGGTCCGGCCTAGTGGCGATAAAGTGGATTGAGAAGCATTAGATCTCAAGGCTAAAGTCAATTTCGACCTAATGTTCATGACTCAACATTTAGATCAATATTTTCAATTAAAAAAGCCCACACACTCATAGCCTATTACATTTCATCATCTTTGTACATAGCATAATATTCTTTTCTTAGATGTTTCTTCTAGAATTTGTATAGATGTACAAAGTTTGTTAGCTCTTTAGATTATTTTACATTTCTACCATTTTGTATTAGGATAAGTAGTTGAGTCTTCTTTAATGAAATTCACTCACAAATTTTCCATATTTTGCCTTTATTAATCTTCTAATTTCCTATATGATATCAGAGCACCATTGAAGATCTTTCAATCTCCATATCTTCAATTACAAATTCTTCTACCACTGAGTTAAGCTCTGCCACTGTTGTATCCAAGATTATGGATCAAAGCAGTCCCTATATCCTTCATCCCTCTAATTCACCAGGAATGTCCTTGGTGAACTCCACTTTTGAAGAAAAGGTCTATGGAGGATGGATAAGACCCATGCTCATCGTTCTCTCAACTAAAAACAAGTTGAGATTCAATAATGGAAGTTGCAAGAGTCCTGTTGCAGGTAGCCCAAATCTTCAGTCATGGAACAGGTGCAACAACATGGTCACCAGCTGGTTGTTGAACTCACTCTCTAGAGATATTTTTGATAGTTTCCTCTGATTCAAAACAGATGAAAAAACTTTGGAATGATCTCGAGATCCGGTTTGGGCAATCAAATAGAGCCCAGCTTTTTCACCTACAAAAAGAGATGAGTGATTTCCTCCAAGGATCACTCAACATCGTAGCTTACTATACCAAAATCAAGAGGTTATGGGATGAACTTGACACCTTAAACACTAAGTCCGTATGTTCATGCTCTTGTTATTATGGTGGAAAAGAAAAAATAGTGAAGGCACAACAAGATGAAAGGGCCATTCACTTTCTTATGGGATTGAGTGAGGCCTATGTTGTTGTAAGAAGCACCATCTTGATGATTTCTCCCTTGCCCTCTGTCAGTCTTGATTACTCTCTTCTCATTCAAGATGAGAAATAAAGAGAGATATTTGTTTCTTTTTATCCTACAGAAAATCATTCGTCTTATTTGATGCCTGATGGGAATGGACTATCTCAATATCCTGGATATGGAAACAGGTCCAAACACCTAAATACAAGACTAAGAAGGGTAATTCATCATTGATTTGTTCCCATTGCAAGAAAATGGGACATTCAGTTGACAAATGCCATAGAATCATTGGTTTTCCCAATGATTTTAAGTTCACAAAGAGCAAGAGTGATTTACCTTATTTTCCCAATTATCTCCCTAATTTTGTAGGCAATGTTGGAGGTTAGTTGACTCAGGAATAGGTTTCTCAGCTGGTTCATCTATTGAATCAGGTTAAGGTCATTCAACCAAATGCTAACCTTGTTGACCGCGGTGCAATGGTAGCTTGTGCTAGTAACAATTTTGTCTCATGTTCACTCTCATTCAACTCTAAACCCTAGATTTTAGATTCGGGTGCATATCAACGCATGTATTGTGATTCAAACATGTTTCATTCCCTTGAAACTCTCCCTCAGCCCATCAATGTTACTTTTTCTACATCCACTAGTGTAAAAGTCACCCATTCAGACATTGTTGCTCTTCTCCCTGATCTTTTCATTCATGATGTTCTCTATATTCCTTCATTTAATTTAAATCTTTTATATTTACATAATATGTGCATATCTCATTCTCTATTTGCATTTTGTAGGCCTTTCAATGAAGAGGCCTCTAGTTCTTGGTGAAGTTAAGAATGGCTTCTATCAATTATTATCTTTAAGCCTCAAGTCTGAAAGTCCTACCAACAAATCTGCAATTTCTTTGTCTACTCATAAATTTTCCTCTTGTAATTCCTTATCCAGTAACAATAGTTCTCTTCTCCATTTATCGCATGTAAGGTTGGGCATCTCCCTGTTTCATTGAGGAAATTGTGTAGCTTTTCTAAATATGATTCTGACTATGCTTGAGATATTTGTACTCTTGTCAGGCAAACTAAATTACAATTTCCTATAAGTATAATCAAAACAAAGACAATATTTGAATTGATTCACATTGACATATAGATCCCTATAAGAACTCAACCTACAATGGTTTTAGATATATTCTCACCATAGTAGATACTTTTAGTTGGTGTACTTGGACCTACCTTTTGAGTACCAAGCTTTCACAATGCTAAAATAGATTATTTTCATGGTCCAAAGACAGTTTACCAAAAAAGTCAAATGCATCAAGTCTGACAATGCGAATTGGTACAGGGAATTATTGCCTTAGAATTCCTTCTTTCTCAAGGTATTCTACATCAAGCATCTTGCATTTCCACTCCACAACAAAATGGAATAGTGGAAAGAAAGAATAGACATCTTTTAGAAACCTCTAGAGCATTGTTGTTTCAATCTAATTGTTCACATTTCCTACTGGGGTGAATGTCTTTTCACTGCTACTTACTTAATTAATAGATTCCTCTCTAGGGTCCTTAATGGAAAAACTCCTCATAAAGCCTTGTTTGATTCTCCTCCTAAGTACCAGTTCCTTAAGGCTTTTGGATGCCTTTGTTATGCTTCTACTTTAACTCAAAATTGATCCAAGTTTTCCCATAGAGTTGTTCCTTGTGTTTATTGGGGTATCCACTGGACAAAAGGGATAGAAACTTTTGTCTATAGATTCTAAAAGGATCTTTATGTCAAGGGACATTCATTTTCATGAGTTTATTTTCCTCTTCAAATCCACTTCCTTTTGCCCTTCTATATTTTCCTCAACTCCCGCTCTTCCAGTATAAGACACTCCTTGTGATGATCCTAATCCACCTAAGGATCATGTAATCAGCATTCCTCCAACACAACTTGATGTTGTGAATTTTACTAGTTCCTCCATCAATAGACCCAGTTAGGCAACCGGTTACATTCGATTTGTTCCTCTTCCTGTTCCACCTCGAAGATCTTCCAAAACTCGCAAAATCCTTTTTACTTGAATGATTATCACTGCAACAATGTTTTCCTCGCTGATCTTACTTTTTCCTATTTCTCTCCTTTGATTCATCCTCATACCTTCCCTTTTGCAACTTTATCTTATGCTAACCAACAAATAGTCACTTCTTTTTCTCCCATCATTGAATCTAATAGCTATCCACAGTATGTTTTGCACCCAGGTTGGCAGAAGGCTATGGATGAGTTCAAGACTTTAATTGCCAACAAAACTTGAGATGTTGCTAAGTGGAAGCACTAAAGACTGAAGGCTCAACTTGTGGTCTGTGGTGATATTCAAAGAGCTGGAATTGACTTTACTGAGACTTATTCACCTATTGTAAAGATGACTAAAATCCGTTGTCTTTTAGCCATTGCTGCCAAGGATTGGCCTTTCTATCAATTAGACATGAATAATATGTTCTTCTATGGAGACCTCAATGAAGAGGTCTACATGAAATATCATGCAGGTTTGGATAGACCTGGTCCATCCCATGTATGTCGACTTAAAAAATCTCTTTATGGTTTGCGTCAAGCTTCTCGATAATGGTTTGCAAGATTATCTGTTGCTTTACAGTTTTAAGGATTCATTCCTTCTCTCAATGATTACTCCCTATTTTACAAACATTCATATGGTCTTCTCATTGTGATTGTCATTCCTACTCATTATGATAGCCAGGCCTCCATACACATAGACAATAACTCAATATTTCATGAACGAACGAAGCATGTGAAACTTGATTGTCATTTCATTCGACAACAATTTCTTGTGATCTTGATTTCACTTTCCTATGTTCCAGCCCCATCTCAACTTGTAGATCTTTTCAACAAACCTTTTTGTCAGCCTTCACACCACAAACTTCTGGGCAGGTTTAGTGTCGTCTCTCTCCCCTCCAACTTGAGGGTGCGTGTTGAGAATGAGATAAGAACCAGGTCCAAGTCACAATAAAAAATAAAGAGGAATGGATCACAAGAGCTGCTCACAAAAGTCAAATCCAACCCAATTTTCAAGACCCAACATTCAGATCAATATTTTCAATTAAGAAAGCCCACCACTCATGGCCCATTATATTTCATCATTTTTTTACATAGCATAATATTCTTTTCTTAGATGCTTCTTGTAGAATTTTTAAGGTGTACAAAGTTTGTTAGAAGTTTATTATCTCGTTAAATTATTTTATATTTCTGTCATTTTGTATTAGGATAAGTAGCTGATTCTTCTTCAATGAAATTCACTCAGAAATTTTCCATATTTTGCCTTCATTGCTCTTTTGATTTCCTATAAATCTATCACACGTAAAAATACTAGGTGATTTCTTCTATTTGTCTAAGTCTTGGCGGACAGATTTTACCATTACATGAAAAAGAGATTTCATATATTAGTTAGTGATAGATGTAGTTAAAGTTAGTTAGTTGGGCACAGAAATCAAAATAACTGAATTAGTTAGAACGAATTGAATCCATTTCAGTTGTATTCTCAATTCTATATAAAGTGTAATACAATTCTATACATGATAGGAAATACACAGAATACTCTTCTCTTTCTAATCTCTCTTTCAATTCTTCTTCTTCTTCTTCACTACTAACTGGTTTCTCAAGAAATCCTGAAACAGTTGTTCAATCGTCGAATTCATTGCGAATTCGTGCAATCGAGTAACATTGGCATCAGAGCCATTCTTTCCTTGGCTACAATGGTGAAGGGTACTCGATCCAATGGAGATCCAAATAATGAGGCTATCGAAACTGTGGAAATACGTGATATGATGCAGCAACTACTCACACAAGTAAACACTTTGTCTGGGAAAGTTTCATTGCTGGAAAAATTAGATCAAGCAATTATTGATTTGAGGAATCAAGTTACAGCTGGTGGAATCAGAGGGGAATAACTAGAAGAAAGGGTACGCCAAGAACGAGAGAACAATTTTCACTGTCACCATTCTAATTTCAGTCGATGGTCAAGGATGGAGTTCCTGAGGTTTAATGGAGAAGATCTCAGATCTTGGTTGTTTATAATTGACCAGTTCTTTTCCATGGAATGAGTTACAGCGGAGGATAAGGTAGGAGTGGTTGCTTTACAACTAGAGGGTGAAGCTATTCAGTGGCACTTATCTTTTATGAGATATAGACAGTTTCTTCACCCTGCTACTTGGAATGAATATGTGATGGCTATGGTTGAAAGGTTTCGGACTGATTTTGATGATCCCATGGAGGAGATCAAGAAGGTTAAACAGATAGGTAGTGTGAAGGAATATCAAGCTGTATTTGAAAGGAACTTGACAAGGGTGAATTTATCACAGGAAAATGCTATCAGTTGTTTCATTGGTGGACTGAAGCATGAACTGAATATTGTTGTAAATGTGACTAACCCCAATATATTGGCTCAAGTTTACAGAAGTGCAAGGTTACAAGAGGCTTATATAGCAGCAGTTAGACAACCTGTACAGATAAATTCTCAGGTAAATTCAAGAAGATTCACAGATCAAAGAAATTACAACAGCAGACCTATTCTTCCTACACCTGGATTCGGGGGTTCTAATAGGCCTAGAGGAATAAACAGGAGAACACTAAATGCAGAGGAGATAAATGAGAAACGATCAAAAGGATATGCTACTTCTGCAATGAGAATTACATTCATAGACACAAGTGTAAGACTTCCTAACAATTGTACCTGTAAGAAATAGATGAAACAGGGAAATTCCAAGAAAGTGAATGTCTGATGGAGGAACAGGAAAGGCAAATACATGAGGAAGGATCTAATAAAATGGAATCGGTCCAACCTGCAGAACATATGGAGATATCTATGCATGCACTAAATGGATCATTAGGATATAGAACTTTGAAAGTGGTTGGTTATCATTCAAAGAAGGGCTTAAACATTTTGATAGGAACTGGCAATTCTCACAATTTTATTGAAACTGAGTTGGTTGGTCAACTAGGTTGTGAGATCAGGTCTACTTCACCTTAGCTGGTTGCTGCAGCAAATGGCAACATGAGGGTGGACAAGATGACCACTGTTACTTGGTTACTCCAAGGAGCTGAATTTACAGTTGATTTCTTACTGTTGCCACTTGGATGTTGTGGAGTAGTTTTGGGGGTCCAGTGGTTGCTCACATTGGGAGATATAAAGATGAACTTCAGGAATCTGACCATGGAATTTTGGTACAAAGGAAGGAAGCATTTACTTACACTCTCCTATTACCTACTTCTGTCAAAATACACCATATTGTGCATGTTTCTCTCTTAAAGAAGTGTTATGAGGTGCCTACACACATTTCTTATCCTCCAACTATTGATTTGGCTAGTCTCCATTGTCCTGAACCTGAGCTAGTGTTGCAGAAAAGGATGGTCAAGCGGGGTAACAAGGCTGTTGCTCAAGTGCTTGTCAAGTGGTGTGGTTTTCCTGCTGATAATTCCACTTGGGAATTTGCTAACGTTTTGAAGACCAGGTTTCCGTTGTTTGATCCTTGAGAACAAGGATCTGCTATTGGGAGGAAGTACTGTTATATGAAAAAGAGATTTCATATATTAGTTAGTGATAGAAGTAGTTAAAGTTAGTTAGTTGGCACAAAAATCAAAATAACTGAATTAGTTAGAATGAATTGAATCCATCTCAGTTGTATTTTCAATTCTATATAAAGTGTAATACAATTCTATACATGATAGGAAATACACAGAATACTCTTCTCTTACTAATCTCCTTTCTATTCTTCTTCTTCTTCTTCACTACTAACTGTTTTCTCGAGAAATCCTGAAACAGTTCTTTGATCCTCGAATTCATTGCGAATTCCTACAATCGATTAACATTTACCCTCTACTTCATGTAATTAGTCGAGGTGGACGCAAGCTGGCCCAAACACCATTGTTATCCTTGTGACTAGGAAATCTTCCTAAGGTCATGTGCTCTCTATAACTGTAAATGGTGACTCATTTGTTTAAAGATTTGGTTGTGGAAAGAAGGGATTCGGGGAAGGTGTGATATTTGGGTTTGATTGATATTTATGCAACTATTTCGTCTGGGTGTGATTAAATGCTGCTTTGGAATTAGTGGTTTATCTAGTAGATCAGCTGAGGAGCTGGGTATATATCTCTGTTTGATTGAACATGGTTTGTTCCGAGCAGTTGTTATATGGCATAATTGCTCCTAGTTATTTCTTTATAACTAAAAGGGCAGCCCGGAGTACAAAGCCATGTTTGAAAGAGACGATGTGTCATTTTAGATACTTTTTGGTATATTGTTTTAAATTGTTTTGCTTGCTGTCCACAGAGATTCCAGAAATGTGAATATGCAAGAACTAAGTTGTTCAGGACTGAAGGGCGTGGCTGGGGTCTTTTAGCTGATGAGAATATAAAGGTAATTCTGCTGAAGCAGCTGTAGTTATGATGTAGTTACGGGCCTATGGATTATTTATAATTACTAATTAGCTTCTATCAACCGATTGTTAGGCTGGACAGTTCATCATGGAATATTGTGGAGAAGTGTTATCATCTGAAGTAGCAAAGAAAAGGTGTCTGTCTTATGAAGCTCATAGTAAGTTATCGACAATAGAGATGGTTATCAATGCATCTACAGATCGATCACTACTATATAATTTCGTATGATTTTTGCAGAGGTCAAGGACGCATACATCATGTCACTGAATGCAAATTATTTCATTGATGCTACCAAGAAGGGAAGTCTAGCAAGATTCATTAATCATTCCTGGTAAGCACTGAAACTTCAATTATTGAAATTATGAAAAGTGAATTAAGTCCGTTAACTGATACTGTGTGTTCCTGAATTTTCCAGCCAACCAAATTGTGAAACAAGGAAATGGATAGTGTTAGGGGAAACAAGGGTAGGAATATTTGCAAAGAAAGATATATCCGTTGGAATGGAGCTTTTATATAACTATAACTTTGAGTGGTATGGTGGTGCACGTGTTCGTTGTCTGTGTGGAGCTGCAGACTGTTCTCTTTTTTTGGGTGCCGAATCTCAAGGATTTAAGGTAACTTAAGTTTCTTGTGAATTGTTATATCTAGAATGCCCTTTATACCGCCATTTCACTTATTCCTTATTTCCAGAATTAGACAACACAAATAATGTTTTATGATAGATGCTTCTAAATTCGGTATGAGTCTGTCAATTCCATTTCTTATTCTTTCGTTCACTTTTTAATCTTGGCAGTTGGCTCAGGAGTGCAGCAATGTCTCGGAAGAAGAGGGTAACAGGTAATCAATGTTCTGTTAACTTGATTTGTTTCAGGAGCTCATCTCTTTCCATTACGTATGCGTCTTGATTCTCTATGTAAAAGAGAAACATTAGTGATTCCATTAAAACCACACTGAGATATATAACTTTGATAGGCAACGGCTTCATAAGAGATCTTACATGTTTTATTTGATGTGTTACGCCTTTCCATAAGCCGAAGTATGAGAAGAGCTGCTCCTCCCATAATCTTAGGAATGGGAAAGCTCAAAAGCTATCATATGGAACTGGCTTGCTCCTCACCGCTCTATAATATATCATAGTCATATTGTGTTTCATACCTAGTAGCTACCCTTTCGTTTCCTCATTGTAAGTATAAAAACAAGAGATCGATTTTTCTCTCATTGATCCAATATTGTGTTTATATACAAGAATGGACTAAGTAATTGCCTAAACTAACTTCTCTGAAAGTGAAGTGCTAAACTACGTGAAGAAATATAGGAGTGCTAGACTACTAGCTGAAGAATATATCAGACAATAATCAACTAAATATAATAATTAGCATGTGCTTGAATAGTAAGATACATGTAATAGTCAATGAAGTGAGGAATAGCCCTGATGTCTCGAGTTCATATCAGAGTGGAGACAAAAAAAAATAGGTGATTTTTTTTCATGTGTCCTAACTTTAGTGACAAACTTAGCCAATACATGGGTTGGTGGGAGGTAGCAAGTAAGGGGCAGAACTAGTTGAGATGCAGGTAAAAAGAAAATATACTATTTTCTGAAGTATTACATGCTTAGGTAATAAGGGATGATGAAATAATATTAAAGGCAAAGACGAAGCTTGTTTCATTTTGGTTCACTGTTGGATTACTTGAACTTTACTTTGGAACTAAATGATATAATTAAGGTAGTTCACTTATGTGTCAATAGTAATATAAGAGTAAAATGTCAGGTAGTTATTTATGAGTTCCATTGGAGCAAATTGCCTATGATAATATAGTTTGGATGTTACAACATCAACTCATTTCCTTGTAATGTTTGGATATTTATTTCAATTTGGCTTTCATACTGCAGATATATCGTGGATAATATTCCACTTTATGACACGACGGATGATGATGAATCTTCTCCAGTGATCTCTGGAACTGGTGAAGGAAATAAGCACACTAAGATATTGAATGACAGTGAGGCGTCTACGTTCAAGGTGGAACCAACTAAGAGCAGAACCAAGAAGAAGTCTCAGCCCAAACCCAAGATGAAGGTAAAATATCCCGTTCTAAATTTTAAGATGACTGTGTGATGAGAATGTCTCGCCAAGGCTTAAGATAATTCTATATACTGGTAGTTAGATCTAGACTGTTGTATGATAAATTGAATTTTCTAGCCCTTTGTAGCTCCTTCATTCATCCAAGGGCCAAGTACAAAGGCCTGAGCTTCAACAGCCTCACTCCTCATCTACTTCGTCCCCTCTACATCAGCTATCGATTAGCAAGGATAAAAATTCAATCTAGCTAACGTTCCTTTCAATTTGTTGTACATATTCCCTCTATGATGTTATCTCCTGTGTGATAGTCTTCACAATCTCATCTTAACTTTGTTGCTTCTGTTTGGATAGTCTTGCATTTCGTTCTTGCCAAATGTGATAGGCAGCGCTTGCCATGGTCATTCTATAGATTTCAGCATCTCGTGTTTTCCCCTTGTGGTGTGTGTGTTAGGTAGTTCACTCACGGAGTGTTACCACGAATTGTTTTCTCTCTCTAGATTTCTCTCTCTCTCTCTCTCTCTAGATCTCTCATCTCTTTCTTCTTGAAATTCTTGTGTTCTTGAAACTTCAAGTGTGTGTGAATTAGATCCTAACAACTGGTAACAGAGCTAAGGAGATTCAACACGATCACTGAAGATGGATGGTTCAAAGCTTGGAATCGAGAAGTTTGATGGATCCGATTTCAGTTTCTGGAAGATGCAGATCGAAGATTATCTGTACCAGAAAGATTTTCACGAACCGTTGACCGGTGTGAAGCCGGAATCCATGACGGAGGAGAAGTGGAAACTCAAGGATCGCCAGGCTCTAGGGTTGATCCGGTTGACTTTGTCAAGAAACGTGGCGTTCAACATCGTGAAGGAGAAGACTATGTCAGATCTGTTGAAGGCACTGTCAAACATGTATGAAAAACCATCGGCTATGAACAAGGTATATTTGATGCGTAGATTGTTCAATTTACAGATGTCTGAGAATGGATCCGTTTCTGATCATATAAACGAGTTTAATATGATTGTGAGTCAACTCAATTTTGTGTATATTAATTTCGAAGATGAAATTAAGGCGTTGATTTTGATGTCATCTCTGCCCGATTCTTGGGATACTGTTGTTGCTGCGATTAGCAGTTCCCGTGGATCTGAGAAACTGAAGTTTGATGAAATCCGTGATGTTGTTCTTAGCGAAAGTATTCGCAAACGAGAAGTGGGAGATTCATCGGGCAGTGCTCTCAGCGTTGACCGAAGGGGGAGAAGTAAGACGAAAGGCCAAAATCAACATAGTCGATCGAAATCAAAGAATCGAGGAAAATCCCAAAACAGATCTAACGTGACTTGTTGGAACTGTGGAGAAAAAGGGCACTTTCGGACGAACTATACAAAGCCAAAGAAGAACCAGAATCAGAAATTCAAAGATGACAATGATTCTGTAAATTCAGCAGAGGACATTGGGGATGCTCTAATCCTTAGTGTCAACAGCCCGGTTGAATCATGGATTCTGGATTCTGGTGCATCTTTCCATTCGTCTCCAAGCAAGGAGTTGTTCCAAAATTTCAAATCTGGAAGTTTTGGAAAGGTGTATCTTGCTGACAATAATGCCTTGGAGATTGAAGGAAAGGGGGATGTTTGCATAAAGACCACCTCGGGAAACCAGTGGACATTGGAGGATGTGAGATATATTCCTGGGCTCAAGAAAAATCTGATCTCTGTTGTCAGTTGGATAGCACGGGATATGCAGCAGAGTTTGGGAAAGGTTCGTGGAAGATTGTGAAAGGTGTTATGGTAGTAGCTCGTGGCACAAAATCTGGAACCTTGTACACCACTGCAGGGTGTATTAACATGGCCGCTGTTGTTGAAGGTGCTTCCGGTTCATGTCTGTGGCACAACAGACTTGGACACATGAGCGCTAAAGGAATGAAGATGCTGGCTGCAAAAGGAGCATTAGATGGTCTGAAGTCTGTTGATATGGGTCTTTGCGAGAGCTGTGTTATGGGAAAACAGAAAAGAGTAAGCTTCACAAAGACTCCTAAAGAGCCAAAGAAAGTGAGGTTGGAAATGGTCCATACAGATGTTTGGGGACCATCTCCAGTATCATCACTTGGAGGATCCAGATTCTATGTTACCTTCATTGATGATTTCAGCAGGAAGGTATGGATTTACTTCTTGAAGCATAAGTCAGATGTGTTTGCAGCTTTCAAAAAGTGGAAAACTGAAGTTGAGAATCAGACCGATTTGAAAGTCAAATGCCTAAGGTCTGACAATGGAGGAGAGTATGAAAAATCAGAGTTCAAGGCATTCTGCGCAGCTGAGGGAATTAGATTGATGAGGACAGTTCCTGGTAAGGCAAGGCAGAATGGAATTGCTGAGAGGATGAACAGAACATTCAATGAGCGTGCAAGGAGTATGAGGATACACTGTGGGCTGCCCAAAACATTTTGGGCGGATGCTGTGAGCACAGCTGCATACTTGATCAACAGGGGACCATCAGTTCCTTTAGGATTCAAGATTCCAGAGGAGGTATGGACAGGAAAAGAACTCAAGTACTCACACTTGAGGACTTTTGATTGCACTGCTTACGTTCATGTTGATCCAGAAAAGAGAGACAAGCTTGATGCCAAGGCTGTGAAGTGTTACTTCATAGGCTATGGTTCTGATTTGTTTGGTTACAGGTTTTGGGATGACAAGAACAGAAAGATCCTAAGACATTGTGACGTGACATTTGATGAGTCTGTTCTGTACAAGGACAGAGAGCAGAAGGTCCCAGAGATTACAAAGCAAGTGGGAGTCGAGGTTGAGTTGGAAAAGAGTAACCCCAGAGATGTCGAAGCAGATTCTCAACCAACTCCTACTGAAGAATCTGAAGTGGAGCAAGTTACACCTGAGCATGTGTTAAGGAGATCATCCAGAACCATCAGAGCACCAGATAGGTATTCACCTTCATTACACTATTTATTGCTGACTGATGAGGGGGAACCAGAATCTTTTGATGAGGCCCTACAGGTGGAGGATTCGATCAAGTGGGAGCAAGCCATGGATGATGAGATATGGTCACTTGAGAAGAACGACACATGGGTGTTGACTGAGTTACCTGCAGGGAAGAGAGCGTTGCTGAACAAGTGGGTGTTCAGAATCAAGACTGAACCAGATGGCAAAAGAAGGTTCAAGGCTCGTTTAGTGGTTAAAAGATATTCACAAAGGAAAGGTATTGATTATGCTGAAATTTTTTCTCCTATTGTGAAGTTAACCTCTATTCGAATTCTGTTGAGTATTGTTGCATCGGAGAATTTGCATCTAGAGCAAATGGATGTAAAAACAGCATTTTTACATGGAGATCTAGAAAAAGAGATCTATATGCAGCAACCGGAAGGATTTGTGGTTCCAGGCAAAGAACACATGGTGTGCAAGCTCAGCAGGAGCTTGTATGGACTAAAGCAAGCACCAAGGCAGTGGTACAAGAAATTTGACTCTTTCATGACCAAGAGTAGATTCTGCAAAGCTGAAAAGGATCCTTGTTGTTACTTCAAGAAATACACTGATTCATATGTCTTTCTACTCTTGTATGTAGATGATATGTTGATTGCAGGATCTAGTATGAGGGAGATTAACAATCTGAAGACAAGGCTGTCTGCAGCATTTGAGATGAAAAATTTGGGTCCAGCGAAGCAGATTTTGGGGATGAAGATTTCTCGGGATAGATCTGCTGGCACTTTAAATCTATCTCACGAGTTGTACATTGATAAGGTGCTGAGCAGATTCAGGGTTAATGATGCTAAACCCAGGACTACTCCATTGGCAAATCACTTTAAATTGTCAAAGGAGCAGTCCCCCAAGACTGCCGAGGAGCGTGATCAGATGGCACTTGTTCCATATGCTTCAGCAGTTGGTAGTTTAATGTATACTATAGTCTGCACCAGACCTGATATAGCACATGCAGTGGAAGTTGTTAGCAGGTACATGGCGAACCCTGGGAAAGAGCATTGGGAAGCTGTGAAGTGGCTTCTGAGATATCTGAGAGGTACATCCAGTACTTCACTTTGTTTTGGCAAAGGCGCGGTGACTCTACAGGGTTTTGTGGATGCTGATCTTGGTGGGGATGTTGACTCGAGCAAGAGTACATCCGGTTACATTTACACGATAGGTGGAACAGCAGTGAGTTGGATGTCCAGGCTTTAGAAGTGTGTTTCTCTTTCATCTACTGAAGCTGAGTATGTGGCAATAGCGGAAGCTGGGAAAGAGATGATATGGCTGGCAGATTATCTTGAGGAATTGGGCAAGAAGCAGAGCGAGAAGATTCTTTACTCAGATAGCCAGAGTGCCATACAGTTGGTGAAAAATCCAGTCTATCATTCGAAGACAAAGCACATCAGAAGGCGATACCATTTCACTCGCAGGGCAGTGGAGGATGGTGATATGTGCTTGGAGAAGATAGAGGGTGCAAAGAACCCGGCAGACATGTTGACGAAATGTGTTGATGTTGGGAAACTGGGGTTATGCAAAACCTCGGTTGGTCTTTTGTAGTTGTTGCTACAGATATTGCGGTGCGGTAAAGATGTTGATGATGAAGAGATATTTTTTTTGAGAATTTTTTTTTTGGTGATTGAATCAGTCTCCAAGTGGGAGAATTGTTAGGTAGTGGGAGAATTGTTAGGTAGGCTTTACTATTTATTCTCCATGTATTCTCTGTAACTAAATACTCTGACATATTAATATAAATATACCCACCGCCGTGGAAGTTCACTCACGGGGTGTTACCACGAATTGTTTTCTCTCTCTAGATTTCTCTCTCTCTCTCTCTCTCCAGATCTCTCATCTCTTTCTTCTGAAATTCTTGTGTTCTTGAAACTTCAAGTGTGTGTGAATTAGATCCTAACAGTGTGCTAGCCCAAAGCACTTCTTGTTGGCAAAAGATATAAACGACTACTCCAATAAGATGTTAACAGAGAGAAACTTGATCTTTTTCTATTACTTCAGAAGACAACGCTACAAGTCTTTAAATAGAACTTGGAAAGAAACAAACCTAGAGAAAAAATATGGCACCGTTTTGGCCAGTCGTA
Source organism: Solanum lycopersicum (assembly GCF_036512215.1). Classification (NCBI taxonomy): domain Eukaryota; kingdom Viridiplantae; phylum Streptophyta; class Magnoliopsida; order Solanales; family Solanaceae; genus Solanum; species Solanum lycopersicum. The sequence continues at coordinate 5,149,461 of NC_090806.1, forward strand.
GCATAAAAATCCAATTTGGCGACCCCTTGTTGTTACAAACTAATATTCTCCGAGTAACCTTTGGGAATACTCCTCTTAGTTGGATGTACATTTTATTTATCGAGAATCTCGGCATCTTGATCAACTCAGCTTCTCCATATCCTGCAGTTTCCTTTGTCTCCTTTATTTTAAGAATTTTCTTTATTATCCATGATAAGCCTCACCGTTGAAGTGTTTTCTAAAACATAATAGAAGCTTCTAAATCTGATACGAGTCTGTCAATCTCATTTCTTATTCTTTTGTTCAGGGGTGCAACCATGTCTGGGAAGAAGGAGATAACAGGTAATCTTTGATCTGTTAACTTGATTTGTTTCATTACTTATACGTCTAGATTCTTTATTTCAATCTGGCTTTCTTACTGCAGATATATCATGGATAATATTCCAGTTTATGACACGACAGATGATGATGAATCTACTCCAGTGATCTCTGGAAGTAGTGGAGGAAACGAGCAAACTAAGGTATTGAATGACGGTGAGGGGTCTATGCTCAAGTTGGAACCAACTCATAGCGCAACCAAGAAGAAGTCTCAGCGCAAACCCAAGCTAAAGGTCAAATATCTCATTCTTAATTTTATTCCTTGTACTTTCATAGTATCGTATTCTTCATTTTTACTACTATTTATTTTGTTTATCTTGTTGATTATGTTTCATTGATCTTTAACAGCGGTTAAGAACTGAGGACCCGGGTTGGAAATATGGGAAAAGAGCAAGTGAGACCAATAAGGCTGCAGTTGAGTGTAACTTTTGTAAAAAAGTTACTACTGGCGGAATCTTTCGTCACAAACAACACCTTATTGGTACTTGCATGGACGTCACACGGTGTGAACAATGCCCGGATGCCGTAAGGGAAGAAATGATAAGATATGTTGATCAAAAGAAGGAAGAAAAACGCCAAGCTTTACTTCGATCGGATGTGACTAAAGATATGGAAGAAGGTGAAGCTACTGAATAGTCACTTCCTTCAACAGTCATAAAATGCAACAAGCATAGCTAGTTGACGAAGCTGAGGAAAATGATGATGAACAGTATAATGATAACATTGGAATACAAGATTCTGACGATGTTAGAGAAGTAAAGTTTTTAAACAATGAGAAATAGATGTTGAACCATTATAAATTTGATTTTGTTTGTCCTATGGTGTATGAAGGATTTTGTGATAACTACCTTTTAGCTTTTAATGTGAACTTCTGTGTATATTTATTGTCTCCATTTATTTTGGTCTTTAATGAAGTGCGCGCTTTGCTTCACACTCTAGCACAAGTATAGGACGTTGTCCCTTTTAGTAACAAGTATGAGTCGCATACCAAAACCTATTTACTGTACAAGGAATAGTCGCGTAAATCCTCATAATTCGTAAATTTTAATTGATAGAATTCGTAGAGTATCTGATGAAGACTTTTTTTTACCACTAGACAGTGGTCTAGTGGCTTTTTATTGATAATAATCATAAAAAAATCTCAATAGGAATAAATACAAGCAAGGGAGGTTAGGTCTTACCTTATCAATCTTAATGAGGTACCTAACCTCTACTAGTTAACAACCACAACCATAGAGAAATACAAACTAGAGAGAATTAGATAATCATCACAAAGTTTATAATACACTCTATGATGATATTAAAAGTGAGGATTCTTAAGTAATGAAAACTCATAAACGCCAAGGAGAATATTGAGTTATTAAACCTCAAACTTTCTTTTACAAATGTATGAACTAAATAAGATAGATTGGTCTTCTAAGAAACCTGATATATGTTTCTCTTGTCTTCTTCTTCTTCATAATTATCCAATAACAGTTGATAGTGCATCACTTCTTGGCTTTATTGAATCTTGTTGAAGTTGTTGATTGATACTGTCAAAGGATTTTGCTTTGCGAGTCGCATCGGTAGTTGTCTTGGAACGAAATCCTTAAGTCACTTTACCATCCCAACCAATGGTGGCAAATGGACGGGTTAAAAATGGGTCAACATAAAATGGATAATAATTTAACGCGCCCATATTTGATATGGGTAAAATTGGTTGGGTAAGAAATGGATTGGGTAAAATACTAGTTTGCCCATATTTTCATGAGTAAATAGTATTGTACTAATTTCAACTTAGAGAAAATATTTGTCTTTTTTTAGATGAAAAATATTGAAAATGTTTCATTTCTTACCCAATCATTTTTACTCATATCAAATATGGGCGGGTTGAATTATTATCCATTTTATGTTGATCCATTTTCAACCCGTCCATTTGCCACCGCTAAGGAGTTCATTCACCCAACCCATTTAAATATGGGCGGGGTGGACGGGTTACCAAAATATGGGCTTATTTTGCCGGCACTAATCCCAGTTATGCTTTCTTCAATGCTTCATTTTGTGGTTGCATTGTTGCCTAGGAGAAATATCCGCATTCCTAGTTGCAATTGCAAAACAATAATCCAGCATTTCCTCTTCCTCACCTTCATCACCCTCCTCAGAGATGTCCTCATCATCTAGGTTAGCAAACTTACTTGGGGACGAAGTACTACTACCACCAACTTGAAGTTGTTTGTTAATGTTAATCGGTGCAAGTGAATGCAAATTTTCAATATTAGAACTCACCAAACGATCACTTAAGATTGCAACAACATTTATTGATGGTGACAAACCTTGCTTGGAAGTTACTAACTTGGCACTATAATTAGACACAAAAGTAGGAGTTGTTCTTCCTCTTCATCTGATATATCTATCCATCTCAGAGTACTTGTCGCACCTTATTTTTCCTTAGAAATAACTAATTCATTTGTAGAGTTAACTTGAGATAAATTGATCTCAATTGCACAATACTATTCGTAAGAGCATCAAAAGTGTTAAAACACATGACCTCTTGTGGAACAATTTCTCGACCACCTAAATTCATAGTTTGACTATCTACAACTTGTTGCACGTGTTACTAATAAGCGAACCAATTCCAATACTTGGAGATTTTCTCTTCGTCACTACAACCCAATTAGATTCACTCCCTCACCTGTACTCTTGGAATTCATCAAGGCAATTGAATTAGTTCCGACATCACTTTCAAATTTTTTGTTGATATTGTCAACCTGTTGCGTCATGTTCTCAACCAAACATTCAATAGTTTCAACACCATGAGTATTTCTAGTAGTTAAACTTTGATCCCCTGAAGCCAATTCGTGCACAACTGCGAGTTGCCCAAAATTTTCTTTATTTTGGCACTCCTAATCTCATGCCACAACTACCTGATCATGGACACCACTTTTATAAACCACAAAGGATTTATTTTCAGCCCTCTTTTCATCTAATATTTCTCGAGCATCACCTTGATATTTTTCATATCTCAGAGCCTACTTGTGATGCTTCTTCTTGGTTTTTTGCTGCATTATTTCCAACAATAGTCGATATTCACTTTCGTTGTGGCCTTGGTGCTTATAAAAGTTGCAATAAAACGACAGATTACCATACACAAACTTCTGAAATTGCTCCACACTTTTTCCTGTTTTCTGATCGACATATTGAATTCTCATGTGGCAAATTTTCTAGCAAATCAAGTTCGATTTTATCTCTAGCCATGCTAGGTCTCGAATTATCTTGAGTGGCTTTATCAATCGCTATTGGCTTACCAGCAGCCGAAGCAATTGCAATAATGTTTTGGACTGAATTTAGACATGCGGCATAAGTTGCTTTTGGATTAGAACTAGTGTTAGTGTTATGAACCAAGTCAAACCCAATATCGATACCAAGGTCACACAAGTAGCGCTATTGGGCTGACAGGAGCTATTGAGCCGAGAGCAAGTAATAGTCCAGGCTATTTGGAATCCGGGTCAAGTAGTGGTTATTAAAACGGTTCCATTATATGGGGCAGTGGTCGTTATTGAGGGATTATGTATATTGAAGAAAATGTTTGTCTTCCCCTCTTCATCTAGAGTGTAAGCTTCTCATCTCCATTCTTCTTCTATCTTTAATTACTCGTTATTTCACTATTTCCATTATAATTCGATAGTTTGATTATTGCAATTAAAATCGTAAAATTGTAATCGTGTTCCAGTGCTCTTATTAATATAGTGTGGATATCCTAATTATCCATTGGGGATTTTGACCTCTATGATATTAAAGACGAAGAAATCACAAATATTGTGAAAGAAAAATAACTATATGTTAAATGTGTGTACATATTGTTATAGTAATTTACTCATAGAATAAAAATAGATTAACAAAAAAATAGTTACAAATTAGAATAATTGATTAAGAAAAATGTATAGAGAACTTTCACATATATAATAAATATTAGGCAAGATAGAATGCATACTCATATTGCAGCTATCTCTAATTTTCTTTTCAAGAAAATCAACAAAGTCTTTCTTTTGTAATGGAAGATTCATGTACTTTTTTCTTGTAAAGATGGTTCTTAACTTAAGTAAGAGAAATTAATCAATTAAATTAGAGAATTGTAACTTAAACTTTATGTTAGAATTAAAATGAATTAAATGAAAGAAAGTGAATGATGGGAAACAAAGTCTCAAACATCTTTACATATTTCATCAATAGCTAAAGGCCTTAGTAGATGAATATGGCCAATATATTGAATTAAGTGTATTTAATTATTAAGTAACCCTTCAAATTCTTCAGATTTTCTATTTTCAAAGAGTGTTATACTAAATATATATTTATAGGATTATTTTAGTAAATCATATGACAATATTAACAACTTTATCAAGATCCAACAAATCCAAGAAGTGATGAACTATCAATTATTTTTGGACAGATTTGAAGAAGGAGACAGGAGGCAAATACTTCAGATTACTTTAGACGGACAAACTAGTTGTTTTATTTCATACATATATCAAATGAACTTTGAGGTGGCTAACTCATCTCTATTCTTAGATTTTATATTCTTGCATTACTTAAGCATCTTCATTTGTAGTATCATCATAAAGAGTATTATAAATTTCATGATTATCATAGAATACCGAGTTTTCTCTAGTTCTTTTTTTCTTCATGCTTGTTAATAAGTAGAAATTTGTTGTCTCATTAGGATTAGTAAGGTAAAGCCTAGCCCCCTTACTTATACTTACTCTATTTATATCTTTTCATTTAAAAAAAAATCATTTAGACAACAACCAAAAATAAAAAAAGGAATTCAACCTTTGACTTTTTGCTTTCCACCTTTAATCTAATAGTTCTATTTTTTGTTATGAAGTTTGTAAAATAAAATAGTAAATCAGAGAAAAAGTTATCTAAAATCTATACAACATACATTTGTGGTCACCAAAGCAAGAATAATTAACAACCATGCAAAGACGTAAATAAAAAAAAATTGAAGTCTTATTTTGTACAATAATTTTTTATTTGTAGTTATTTATTTATTGAATAGGAATTAACTCGGAAAAGAAAATAGTGATTTTTTAGTGATAACTAAAAGAGCACCTCTCAAGAAATCAACAAAAAAATTATAAAATAAAGTTACAAGTAACAATGTGAAAGAAGAAAGTAGAAAAAAATGTAGAGAGATAAGATGTGACAACTTTCTTTTTCTCTCTTCCAATTATTCAAAATCTCTTCTGGTGTGTACAATGTAATGTTCAAATACCATCCTTTATAGGATATAATAATTGAGGGACTTAATCATGAATATGTCATTAACCCATTTCAACGATGAAAGGTGAAAGTAACAAACATAATATTAATGAACATCAAAAAATGTATAACATCTTCATTACTATAGGGAAAATGTACAAGTACCCCCTCAACGTGTTGACAATTTTTTTTTAAGCTAGAGTCACGTAGATCAAAATGGAGTAGAAAATTATATATGAAATAAGTTCAGGAGTAATAAGTGTGTCTCTGAGATTTCGGACATAGATTGAAAGGTACTTATGCATTTTTCCTTACTAATATAATAACACAAAAATAAAAAATTCCACTTGAACACATAGAAAAGAAACCTAAGCAGATCTTAGTTAATCTACAATAAAATTATCAATCAAATATTAAGATACAAGAAGTGAAGAGAAGTAGCTATCATCAAAATTAAGACAATATATATCATGGCACAATTTACAGATCGAAAAATCAGTGAAGCACGGAATGATATTATAGCCAAGAAATATAGAAACTCAATAGTCAAGTTAGAAAAAGAAAGTGTTATGGAGAAGTGAAAGGGCACTTTATATTTTATTCATTAAAAATAGTTAAATTTCCAAAATTATTAAATCCAAATTTGTCGATCGGTTATTGTTCAAAGTTGAAGCGTATGATTCTATATACTCATTTTGTCCCTATTTAGTTGTCCTTTTTCCTTTTATAGTTATCCTTAATTACTTGTTCATTTTGACAAATTATAAAAGGATAAAAAGAATTTTTTTATTATATCCTCAATTAATTATTTAGAAAGAGGTAGAACTTTTTTAAAATATTAATTTTTAATTCATCTATTTCATAATTAATAGAGGTAAACGGGTAGACTCATTATGTCAATAATTATTTTCTTAATAGGTGTGTTAATTTAAAAATTGATAAGTAATTAGGGACGGTGAGAATACAATATATATATATACTTAGAGAATTGTAAGAGATAATGTACTAATACACATATAAGAATATGAAGAATCAATTCTGAAATGCATATGACTTCTAATGACTTTTTGAAATTAGTAAAATTGATAGGTGGAGAAGCATATAATTATGATTGAATCATTGTATTGTACTCAATATGATATTTAGCATTTATTTAAGGCATAATATATATATTAGATTCTAAATTTGACTTTAAATTTTAATTTTGACTTTAAATTTTCATAACGCACAAACAGACACTTTAACTATCCAATTTTTAAATAAATAAACACATGAGTCCTACATGGCACAATACACATATGACACCACGTAGGACAAAAAATGACATGTAGGATGACATGTGGGACATGTGTGTCTATTTGTTCAACTTTATACAAGTTTAACTGTCTATTTGTGCACATCCAAAGTTGAAGGGCATAAATGTAATTTGAAGCCAAGTTAAAGGGCACATTTATGTATTATGTATTTATTTAAGGGAAAAGGGTTTGATATACCCCTCAACTTTGTCATTTAGAGCTGATATACCCCTTGTTATGAAAGTGACTCATATATACCCCTACTTATAAACAAATGACTCACATATACCCTTTTCCTCTAACGGAAATGAAAAAATAATAATTTTAATCTAAATTTTTATTATTTTTTTCTAAAAAATATAATCCCATATGAGTAAATTTAATCCTCGTCAAACATATTTTTTTTTACTTCTTTTTTTTGTTTCAATGACTAATTTATAATTATTATTTGGGAAAAGGGTCTGATATACCCCTCAACTTTGTCATTTGGAGCTGATATACGCCTCATTATAAAAGTGGCTCATATATGTCCTTACCGTTATACAAACGGCCCACATATACCCCTGCCGTTACAAAATGGCTCACATATACCCTTCATTTAACGGAAGTTAAAAATTTAGTTTTAAATTTATATTTATTACTTCTAATTTTTTTAAAAAAATTATTTAGGGGTATATATGATTCTTCTATCAAAGTTCAAGGTATATTTTAATTTTTTTCATACATAAATTATTTTTTGACTTCTTTTATTATAATTATTTGAATTTCTTATTCTTATTTTGTTGTTTTCTTTCATTCTTTAGTTTAAAGAATAAAAAATTAAACTATTTTTTGTGTGTGTATAGTAATTTAATTTCGTATTCGAAGAAAAAATTTGGCCATCTACAATAAGTTTTACAAGAATATTAGTGAAACATAAATAAATTTGACTATCAAAATAATAATTATAAATTAGTCATTGAAACAAAAAAAAGTCAAAAAAAAATATGTTTGACGAGGATTAAATTTATTCATATGGGATTATATTTTTTAGAAAAAAATAATAAAAATTTAGATTAAAATTATTTTTTTTTCCATTTCCGTTAGAGGAAAATGGTATATGAGAGTCATTTGTTTACAAGTAGGGGTATATATGATGCACTTTCATAACAAGGGGTATATCAGCTCTAAATGACAAAGTTGAGGGGTATATCAGACCCTTTTCCCTTATTATTTTGATAATCAAATTTATTTATGTTTCACTAATATTCTTGTAAAACTTATTGTAGATGACCAAATTTTTTCTTCGAATACGAAATTAAATTACTATACACACAAAAAAAATAGTTTAAGTTTTTATTCTTTAAACTAAGGAATGAAAGAAAACAACAAAATAAGAATAAGAAATTCAAATAATTATAAAAAAAGAAGTCAAAAAATAATTTATGTATGAAAAAAATTAAAATATACCTTGAACTTTGATAGAAGAATCATATATACCCCTAAATAATTTTTAAAAAAAAATTAGAAGTAATAAATATAAATTTAAAACTATTTTTTTAACTTCCGTTAAATGAAGGGTATATGTGAGCCATTTTGTAACGGCAGGGGTATATGTGAGCTGTTTGTATAACGGTAAGGGCATATATGAGCCACTTTTATAAGGAGGGGTATATCAGCTCCAAATGACAAAGTTGAGGGGTATAACATACCCTTTTCCCTTTATTTAAACATATAATTACATTTTCTTTTGTACAAATTACTAAAGGAGTGTTTTCTTTATTTGCAGGATTAAAAATTTTAATTGATTATAATAGATGAATTTAATTAAATATTTTATAACATTTTCATTTAGTATATAGGGATAGAATGATAATTCAATTTTTTTACTTTAGAATTTCTTACTTATAATAATATATATGCTGATATGATATGATAATGATATGATTATCATGAAAAGAGATGAAATAAACTCATAGTGGGCTAATTCGTGAATTGAACCAAATGGAATTTTTCAAATTTGAACTTAATTAAACTAAAGAGTTTGTACTCTTTCTACGCCCTATAAGAAGAAGAAAGAGGCTTAAGTCATCGCTTCAATCGATAAGGAGCTTTTTCAGGAGAGTCCGTCCCAACAATTGTTAAATAAAAATATGAATAAAAAAAATTTAATCGCCTTGAGAGTCGTTTTTTCATTTTTAAGTGAAAGTTCCTTATTATAATAAAATAAAAATTGTCCAAAATATATTTAAAAGACTATTTTAAACCTAAACTCAAATATACATGAATCTTTTTGTCACTTTTTGTGCTCCTACATAAAAAAAGAAAAAAAGGAAAGATAGAACAAATTTAAGATCATCACAAACAAGGAAGAAATAAGAACTTATAACTTTGTGTGTCTGTGACGGAGTTCCAATTGTGGAAAGAGATTTCAACTCCTGATGGTGTTTTTGATACGAAGAAAAATATTTTTTCGAAAGCAAAAGATATATAAATGAATCTCTTACTTATTTTTTGTATTTATTTATAAATAAATAAACATCATACTTAATCTAGATAAATATTATAGAAGGAAGATGTGAGGCTGGGGCCTACTATGGGTGTGTTGGAGGCTCTGAATGACACAATCAGATGAAGTTGTTTTCCCCATTTATTTAGAAAAGTCATTTTTCTCATTTTAGGAAAAAAAATGTTTTTCTATAAAAAAAAAAGTATTTTAGATTTTTTTGACTAAACAAACATGATAAAATCGAAAAATATTTTCAGCGACTTTCATTAAAGGACAAATATTACTTAAAATATAATTTAGGGACCATTTTTTAAATATTTTCTATCTACTCCTACATTCATTTTAAAAAATATATATAAAGGACAGATAGAACAAATTAAGGATCAATTATAACAAAGCATAAATATAACTTTGTATTTCTGTCACTTAGTCCCAATTGTGGATTTCTAATTTCAGGAACAACCTTTTCTTCTACTAAGAATTTCTCTTACAACAACAAAAGGTTTCAGGTTTGATTCTTTTTCATATCTTTTTGCTTCTTCTGATCGATTCGTATTAATCTGTGTTTTGTTATAGGTAATCATTATTTATATTGTTTAAACTTTTCGAAAATATTAATTAGTGTATATTGGATTCTTCAAAAATAATGTATTTTTGAAGGATCGACATGACTGATGCAATATATAATATTTTTGATGTTTGAGTAACATAAGTCAAGTCAATTCAATTCAATTTATTTGGTCTTTTCAAAAGTATTTTTTTTCTTAAGTTACGATCATTTTCCTTTTTAGAATCAAACGATAAGAATTTTGATTAATAGTATTTTATGATGTATTTTTTCATCGAATTGATATATGTCAAAAAAATTACAATTTATAATATTTTTCGTATAATTTTTTAATATCTAAATTTTTAATTTAAAATATCAATCTTATTAAATTTTTAAAAATAGTCAGTTTTGAGAAATATAACATGACAACTAAAAATCAACGGACACAATAAGAAATATGATATTAATAGGATGGTGAATAAAAATTAGGTGTATGTGAATGTAGATTGCCGTTTGAGTTTAAAGTTTAATGACTTTCATGGTTAACTAACACCTACTACTCCAAAAATAAAACAATAATTCAATGAAAGAGGGAGAAATGAAAAGTAAATTAAACTCTTTGTTTGTCTTTTTTCATCAATTCAATTAATGTATTGTAACCAATATTTTATTTTATTTTTCCAATAGGAACAAATATTAGTATTTATTGTGCTCATCTGTACTCTCGAAATTTTTGTTCCATTTTAGAAGGTATCTTTGTTTAGTTTGCTTATTTTATTTTATTTTTTTCCATTTATACAAGTACTAGTAAAACATGCTAATAGAAATTAAGGAGTCATAATGAAAATATACTAGATGATTAATATTGCATATTTATTCTTTATGTTTCAATTTATATGTTTTAATTAGACTTATTCTAAAGTTTAATTATCAAAACTTTTGAATTACATGATCTTAAACTAAAAATATTATGGAAGGTGGGTGTGGGGTGGTGGGAAGGGGGTTATGTGCAGTAGCGGCAAAAGTAGAAATTCCGTTAAGAGTATTTAAAATTAAGTTTTATATATATGAAAAATAATTGTTGTGCTATATATTTAGTGTAATTTTTTATATAAATATTAACTTTTTCACGAAGGGTGATCGACTGGCGGCATACAATGTGCAAATGAGATCTGTTGAAGGATGAATAAGATACAATTAATGTCAAAGCTTATTTTTCTTGAGAAAATATTTTCTAAATTCTAACTAACTGAACATGAAAAATCAAACACACTTTTTCCACTTAATACATCCTCTATCTAAAATTCAGTGATTTTCATCATTAAAGGAAAAAAAAATGGTCAAAATACTTCCTTTGACCCATTTATTTGTTCATTTTTTGACTTTTACTAGTCATTTTTGATAAATCAAGAAAAGATAATATTTTGATTATCATATCCTTAAATTTATTTAGAGAGATACTATTTTGAAAAATGTAGAACCTCTTTAATGAGTAAATTTATTTTGAAATTCTATCAATTAATAGAAATAAAATGATAAACTCATTATATCAATTATTATTTTTTAATAAATGTTTTAAATTAAAAATGAACAAGTAAATTCGAACAAAGTGATTATATTTATGGGAGGATTTTTGTCATTTAAAGGTCAAAATATAAAAATAAAAAGGACAGAGGATCAAATCAAGGATCATTTATTCCAAAGCATAAATATAATTAAACAAATTAATGATCATTTATCACAAAGCTTAAATATAATTTTGTGTTCTTTGACTGAGTTCCCAATTGTGAATTTCTAATTCCAGGAACAACCTTTTCTTCTGCTAAGAGTTTGTCTTACAACATCAAAGGTTTCAGGTTTGATTCTTTTTCACCATTCTTTTTGCTTTTTTGATCGGCTCGTATTAGTCTGTGTTTGTTACAAGTTATTATTTTTATGTTGTTTAGACTTTTTTTTTAAAAGAATATCGATTGATTATGTCTGATTCTAAAAAATGATGTAGTTTTAAAGGATCAAGAAGAGTGATATAATATTTTTTAAGAGCCCTAGTAAAATTAAGTCATTCTTCATTTCCTTTAGTCTATTGGCTCTTTTTAAGAGTACATTTTTCTTAAATCCCGATCATGTCTTGTCTCCGATATGGTGAAAAAAGAATTGATCAAAAGATAGAAAAGTAGATGTGACAATAATAGGATGAAAAATCCCATATGAATAAATTAGGTGCATGTGAAAGGAGATTTAGGGCTCGAGTTTGAAGTTTAACGACTTTTATTGTTGACGAACAAACACCTACTATTTTTATAAAATTAAATTCTTTATTTTTCATTTTCATCAATTAAATAAATGTATTGTAACATTTTTTTCCCAATGAGAACAAATATAAGTGTAGTATTTATTGTACTCCTATGTTCTCTTGAAAAATTTTGTTTTACTTTTTCAGGTTTATTTGTTTGTTTAGTTTACTTTTTTTTCTTTTCTCATTTGTACTAGTACTAGTAAAACATACTAATAGAGATTAAGGAGTCATAATGAAAGCACACTAGATTATTAATATTGAGCATTTACTCTTTATATTTCACTATATGTGTCTTAGTTTGACTGAACATGAAATTTAAAAAAATACTAAAAACTAATTTGACTGAACATGAAGTTTGAAAAAGTATTGAAAACTTTTGCCTAAACTAAATAATAATTTTAACTTTTACCCTTAACTCAATTCAATAAATGTGGAGAGAAATTAGTATAGTGAAAAAGAGAAAAGTATGAAATTGAGATCAAAGAATAAATAAAGATATATAATTTAGTCAAATTACTCTTTTTTAATTAACGTTTTCTTAAAAAGCGTCAAAAAAATATAACAAGTAAAATGGACCAAAGTGAGTATATGAGTGATATATCAAAATATCAGCTTCCGTTCACTTTTGTTTGTCCAGTTTGAAAAAACAAGAGATAATTTCACTTATTTTTTTGTTTGCCTTTATTATTAACTATAGTCATTTTCAAAAACATTGAATTTATGTTATTCAAAGGTGATATAGTAAAAATATCGTTTTATTTATTGTTTCTCAAAAAGTGTGATAGGTCAATACTGATCAAATAAAAATGTACGAACGAAGTATATATATCGAAAGTGATATTTTTCTTGAAATGGACTAAAAATGACGTAAACAGACTGAAATGAAAAAAATAAATGAGATGAAAACTCAAATAAAACAAATTGGTTGTGAGGAATTTACAAGGATAGTTGATTGTTTTATTTTATTTTTCAACTTTATCTTATTGTTTGATTGATAATATGAACCACTAATATTCCAACAAACTAACACAACACTTTCTAAGATGTATCTAGCCTTTTCATTGGTTAATATACATCTAACTTTTCTATGCCTCATAATTCAATTAACCAACATGTCAACTAATCGATTACGATAAACTGAATCAATTTTTTGCTATTTTTTCCCAGTAGTACCTCGACGTGACATGAGCATAATGCCTTAAGGTTTATGCTAATGAACCTTAAGAATAACATTGTGAGATAGCTCAATCTTTTTGCCTCCCTCTAAATTGAGTTTTGAGTTTCTAGGTATCGATAATTTATTTGATCAACGAAAACCAGGTTGATCAAGAACGTCGTTTTGTTTCATCTTTGTTAGGCCATGGCAGAAGAAGAAGATGTCTATACCAAGGATGGAACTGTTGATTATCGGAATAAGCCTGCAAATAAGAAGAAAACAGGAACTTGGAAGGCTTGCCCTTACATACTTGGTAATAATATTCACTTATTGTCATTATGATCATTTCATAGTCTAGTGTTTTTTTGGAGTCGGGACAAACGTAGTTCTATACCATAATCTTCACGTATTATGTTTGTATCTTTTATTTGTGGGATAATGCACAAGTAGTCCCTCACCCTATGCTCGAAATCTTAGAGACACACTTATACTATGTAAGGTCCTATTACCCTTGAACTTATTTTATTGATAATTTTCTACTCTTTTTCTGCCTACGTGACACTATCTTGTGGGTTCAATGCTGGTTGACTTTTTTTTTCAAGTTAGTGTCACATAGGCCGAAAAGGGGTAGAAAATTTCTTATAAAATAAGTTCGGGGTAATAGGACCTTAGTATAGTATAAGTGTGTTTCTAGGATTTCAGGCATAGGTTAAGAAGATACTTGTACATTTTCCGTTTATTTGTCAAACTGTCTGCACATTGGTTCGTCTTCCAAGCAAACATTTACAATTTTATGCCAGACTATTGCGTGGTCACTCAACTAATTGTAGTTATTTCTGAAAGTCGTATTTCTTCTTGATTCTATTTGTTTTTCAACAAAGAAAGTGACTTTCTGAGATGCTAACTATTAGTTGAGTGACTATAACACGCAATTAGTTTGGCATAAAATTGTTGAGAAATCAACTTTCTGCGATTATAACTATTGTTGATATTAACTGTTGTCATTTTGACAGGGAATGAATGCTGTGAAAGATTGGCATATTATGGAATGAGCACCAATCTTGTGTATTATTTCAAGACTCAACTCAGTCAGGAAACTGTAACGGCGTCTAAAAATCAGTCGAATTGGTCAGGGACCTGTTATGTTATGCCTTTGCTTGGAGCATTTCTCGCCGACTCTTATCTTGGAAGATACTGGACTATAGCCATATTCTCAATCATCTATGTTTGTGTGAGTTTATTAATTTACTATCTGGTGTCTACAAGTGATTTAGCGACAGATGAGTAACGAAGTTCATAGCTAATTCTAGTTTCTTTTGTACTGATGTTTTAACTGATTTTTCTTATCATTATTCAAGGGGATGACACTATTGACAGTATCAGCATCAGTACCGGGGCTTAGGCCGATTTGTTATGAAAAGAATAAATGTCACTCGACGGATAGTCAAACAGCAGTGTTCTTTGTTGCACTTTACTTAGTAGCACTGGGAACCGGAGGGATCAAGCCGTGTGTCTCATCCTATGGTGCTGACCAGTTTGATGATGCTGATCCTATCGAGAGGAACTACAAAAATTCCTTCTTTAATTGGTTCTACTTCTCTATCAACATTGGGGCTCTCGTTGCTTCTTCGTTGATAGTCTGGATACAACAGGATATTAGTTGGGGATGGGGATTTGGTGTTCCTGCTGCAGCTATGGCCTTAGCTGTTGTATCGTTCTTTTCAGGATCTCGTCTCTATAGATACCAAAAGCCTGGAGGAAGCCCTTTGACGCGTATATGCCAGGTTGTTGTGGCTTCTCTTAGAAAATTTCATGTTACATTGCCTGCCGAAAAATCACTGTTATATGAGACTGCAGAAGCTGAATCTGCCATCAAAGGGAGTCGAAAACTTGCTCATACAAATGACTTGAGGTACGTTCAGAAATGACGTAATGATTTTCCATTTTCATATTGAAAAAGTAATTCATAAGAATGAAAGGTGTTAAGCTTTTGCTCAATTGATACATCTGAAAGAATCAATGCCTTGTGAGTCGAGCCTGTCACATAGATTTTTAACTAGCTTGATGTTTGTAGCATTTACGAGGTTCTGTCACTCGAATATGTTTGTTACTTTTACAGGTTCTTCGATAGAGCTGCTGTGAAAACAGGGTCGGATGAGAACAGAGGTTCAATAAACAGTTGGAAACTTTGCACAGTGACACAAGTTGAGGAGTTCAAGTCTGTTGTCAAGTTGCTACCTATTTGGGCTACTGGGATCATCTTCAGCACAGTGTATAACCAAATGAGCAATTATTTTGTGGTGCAAGCCATGTCTATGGATACATATTTAGGCAAAATGAAAATCCCCGAGGCTTCACTATCTGTTTTTGACACCATCGCGGTTATTCTATGGGTTCCTGTCTATGATAGAGTGCTTGTACCATTCGTACGAAAGTTCACAGGTCACAAGAATGGATTGACTCAACTCCAACGAATGGGAACGGGGCTTGTTATATCTGTCTTTGCTATGGTATCTGCTGCACTCGTAGAGGTAGTTAGGCTCGGGATAGTAAAAAGGCATAACCTTTATAACTCCAAGGACATCCCAATGTCAGTATTTTGGCAAATTCCTCAGTATATGATAATTGGTTGTGCTGAAGTTTTCACATTTATCGGTCAGTTGGAGTTCTTCTATGATCAAGCTCCTGATTCAATGCGGAGTTTGTGTGCTGCTCTCTCTTTGACAACCACCGCGCTTGGGAGTTATGTGAGCTCGTTGTTAGTAATCATTGTCACGGATATCAGCACGAGGAATGGGAAGATGGGATGGCTAACAGACAATCCAAATTACGGAAAGCTTCATTATTTCTTCTTCCTATTGTCCGTTCTAAGCGTGCTAAACTTCTTCATTTTTCTCATCGTTGCAAGGAGATACAAGTATAAGAAGGCAATCAACAAGGACGACCCTGTTCCAATGATGGCTAACGATGATGACAATAAGCTCGCTTATTGATTTATGATGTAACTTTGGTTTGCCTTGTGCTAATTAGTATATGTTAAAAAGTGTTATCTATTAGACACTTTTTACTCACATGACATAGCGTGTGAGATATATCTAAAAGTTTTGCATGTAAGGTTATAGCGCTAGCTACAAACTTACATCGTCTATAATCCGAACGTATTCTATAGACTTATCTCATGGCTACATTTTCTCTCTGATTGTTATATGTGGTGTTTGGAGCTAGAGTGTTCGCTACAGGTTCAATGCAATCTAGTAATTTTGGTCAAAATTATATTTATCTTATGAAATTCATTAAAAACATATACCAATTACTTAACTTACAGCCCAATAACTTAAAGAACAATAATATTATAGAATTGTTTGTTCAATTATAATAGAGAGTTAGATATATCATATATTCGTCTATTTGACTTATGATAATAGATATTTTAGGGGTCGTTTAGTAGAATGTATTAGGGAATTTGATACAAGTAGTTGTTATTGTATTATTCAATTCTTTGTTTGGTAAGATTTTTATCTTATGTGAATAATTATGCATAGTTATATTATACACTAGGTAAATTATTCGCGATTCGAGGTGGTTACTTCCCAAATTAGGTCATCTTTTATTTGAATTTATAGGGTAGCTATTAAAGATAGTATTAACACATAAGGGCAACTTATTATCATTTTATTTTTAAAATGTCTATATGGTTGTTGATGGATGTCTTAATCTTCATTGTTTGAGTCTGAGGAAGCCGGGTTAAGTATAATTCATTCCCTACAAAATTGTTTGCACGTACTAACAAATTTTATTTTTCATCTAACTCTTAGTGGGCATCTGTTATGTAACCTATTATATTATTGATCTAACAAACGGATTATAAGCCTAATTTCACTTCATTATATTTAGAGCTGTCAAAATAGGTTTGGCCTGCTAGGTCGGTCCAACTCAACCCTTGAATTAAATGGGGTTGAACTCAATTTTTCAGCTCATTTAGAAACGAGTTTTTTTTAACCAACCTCATTTATTCCGCTGGCCTCGTAGGCCAAACCCGCAAACCTCAGAGGTCAGCCTTCGGGTCGTGAATTTTAAAGATATCTATTATATATATTTTAGGTGGTGTTTTACTTGTTAAAATTTTGTCAATAAATATTTTTAAAATATCAACATAAAATCAAGACTATATTTTTTACATATCTTTTACATTTTAGGGTTATTAACCCACTAAATTTCTTATTAGCTTAAGTTCATTACTCCATTATAAGTATGAATTTTTGACCTCTTTTACTCTTTTTTTATGCCTAAATTTCCATTTCTCCTTTATTGTCTTGTTTATAAAAATAATGATCACGTGATGTTTTTTGCTCGAATGAATCTTATGAATATTGTATCTTGCCTATTATGTATTTGTTTTGTAAATTTTCACTGAAGTATGTGTAATTCATCAATGAATTTATGTATGTGTTGATATCGTATTCATCTGACATCAACGTTACGTATCTTTTCTAAGAGGAAAATGTTGTCCCTTTTTTGGTTGAAGGATCAACCCGTCCCAATCCATGGCCTCCTTTGGACTGCATTGAGCTGTTATTTTATAGGCTCTGTAATTAAAAAGATTAACCCGTTTCAACCCATTTAACTCTCTAGCCCTTTAGAATTGAATTGGATTGGATTGGGCCAATCCATTTTAATAGCTCTAATTGTATTGATGCAGCAACTGTGTAAGAGTATTCTTATATTTAAATAAAAGTGAACATCAAGAAATAACACATACAACATCAATTTTTAAAGCAATTTTCTGCAAACTATAAAATCGAACTTTGCTTTGTCTCCATTTCAACTGTCATTGAATTTATCGCTTCAACTAATACAATGAAAAACTTATTTTTTATTATAATTTGTAACTTATACATGTAGGTCAAGTTTGTTAGAGATACTATTATTGATTCTAGGTTGAAATTAAGTGTTTCAGATTTATGTATATTAAGTTAAAAGAACTATTTAGTTACGCTGTTTTAAATCTTACATATTGCAAGTATAAGATCTGTTTTGAATACTTCATGGGTGTTAAAATAATCAGATAGTATTTTCATTTAAGAATTGATTTAGTAGCACCTGTAATTCAGTTTTACAAACCGCGAGTAAAATTTCGCATGCATCCCAAACTTGACTGCAACTCTTTTTTCCCCAAGTTGCCACTTTTTTCAAAACGACAAAGATAATTGTCCATTAAATTGAGAGATGATAAGTGAATAGTGATATTTGTACATCAATACCATGAACTGACATATAAGTTGTGATAAGGACAAAGAAAATTAGAGTGAAACTTGCGTGTGATTATGGTCCAAATATTCTGATCCAGTTATCCATGTATATTTAAGAATGTGAGATTCATGGCTTTATGACCAATTACTTTTGCGTCTGGTGTTCTCTAAAGAAATGTTTTCAGTGATCACTAAAGTCTGGTATAGAACACATTATTCGAGGCTTTTGTTCCTCTTTGTGGTGCTCAAGAAAATTAGTAGCCTAAAGTCAAAAATAAGAATTATTTTTTTATGCTTGAGATTTAAGTTATTTTTTTTCTTTAATAAAAAAAGTTATATATATATATATTTAATCTTGTGGTCTTAAACATATCATGTGCAAGTTAAATTTAAAAGTTGATTTATAAAAAAAATATTCTTTAATATTTCGAAAGAAATTAAAACATTCTTTGTTTTTTTTTTAAAAAAAAAAAGAAGTTAAAGATAATTTTATTATTACTAAACAATTAGGCCTTCGATTTTGAAAGCCTAAGGCATATGTCTCATCTTTAAAGGCATTGAATTATCCCTACTATACATTTCTAGAGAGATTCTTAATACATAGTATCCTGCCACGGTACAGACTCGGGTTCGATTTCCAATGCATTTGATAAATGTTTTTACGACGCATAAATGAACTTTTTATGATGGCATGGTCACAAAAAACAGTATGATTATAACTTGGATAGGCAACAACCGGGTGAAATACTTTCATCAAAATCATTACCAAACATCAGGCCCAGAAGAAAAAATAAAGAGAACCCCATATATATATCATAATGATATTAGAAATACAAAGGTTATTACTTATTACTATATGGATAAGTATGCGAAAGATAGAATTGTCTGATACAGTAAATTAAACTGTGGATATATAGAAAATAGTTTAAGCATAACTAATTTCATTATTATAAATTTTAATATTATTAATACGATATAATTAATATTATTTTTATACATTCTATCAAATGAATCTTCAATGTATAGGGTTTAAATTTTACATATAAAATTAAATTATCAGTATAAAGTGTATGTTCACAATTAAGATGAAAGTTAGACAAACTATTACTATGAATCTATGATCATAACATAAAATTAAATATTATTTATCTTTAAGTGTAAAAATAATATAGTTCTAATTTTTTATGCTTGTACGTTTCTATATATATTGAACAAAACTGATTAAGTTGAGGTAGACGTTTTAATTTAGAAAAACATATGCTATAAACTATTAAATGTACAATTATTATGGGTTGTATATGTTAATTATCATTTTAATTTGTTAAATGGTAAGATTCAAGGGTAGATCAATATGCATAATAGATTGGATAGTAATGATGTATATTAAAAGTTTGTGTTTGAATATAAATATTGATTATATGCCTTTTGAGAAATATATAAATTTTTGTTGTGCAAACTTTGCAAGTGAATTTACTAACGAGTTTACGAATTCAACCAATTTAGTAATATTTTTTTAAAAAAATTACCTTTCCGCCGGAGCTTCATGGGCGTTGCCCCGTTCCCCAATCAGATGTTTGGATGTGAGCTATACTCCGCGAGGAGCCAAACGGGCGTATGGCCTTGCCTTGCCATTTGACCTCTTTTCCCGTGCCTCAATTTATATGGTACTTACTATTCATTTTTCGTGAGTCAGATAATTTAAGTTTAATTATGAATTTGGGCATAGGATGTTAAATTTTTTTAAAATAAAATTTATATATTTGTAAACTGCATAAAAAGTATTATAAATAACAATATTGTCAATTTAAAATATTTAAAAGATATTTAAAAAAATTATGATCAAAGATAATTTATTTGAATCTCAAAATTTGAAAGGTGTCACATAAATTAAAGGGAATAAGAAATTAAATTCACCAATAATTTATGGAGAAACTACCCAATTACACAAACATTCCTACTATCTTTACTAATTGTCTCCATAGTTTGAAATAAATACATTTTATCTCAATATTTAACAATTTCATATCAAATTTTAAGGCAAATACGCTTAATATCTGTTTTTTGATACCAAATACAGTGAATTAGGGAGAAAGGCGAACGAGAACAAGAGGTAGACAAGTGAAATTTGTCCACATAAAATAAATGAAAATCACGTTACACACATATCATGTATAAGTTGAACTTCACATGTATCTAGAATACCAAATATATCATAGAAATGGCAAGCGAGATACGAGAGAGGCAAACTACATTTATCTATATATATCAAATACAAATAAATTGACTTGAATAAATTACATCTAATTTTGATCATATATATTTTAAAATACAATATCTATACGTATCTAAATAAATCAAAATCTAAGAAAATTTATAATATTAGAAACTTGGTGTATCTAAATTATTAGAAATATGGCCTTCCAAGAACAGTGTGTTTCCAGTTAAACTCATCCAAGCAGATAAAACAGCATCACTCAGCTCAACAGTCAACACCCACAAAAATGGCCGCCGGTGCCGGTGCCATTAACTCCGGCCTACGTTCTCTTCTTCTCAATACTACCCTTAGACCTTTCACTTCATCTTTATTGAGAAAATTACCACTACCCACATACGTTTTTCTCCCCAATACCCCTTCTCGCCACAACTTCTCCCATCGACCCTTTTGCTCTATCTCACCATTGCCGGCATCCCAAGAAGACAGTTTTAGCAAACCGAACAGTAAATCACGACCCAATGTTTTACACATTCTTGAAGAAAGGGGGTTATTGGAATCAGTGACTAGCGAATCATTACGCTCCGTTTGTTCCGACCCGAATTTGGGTCCGTTGAAAGTGTATTGTGGGTTTGACCCGACTGCTGAAAGCTTACACCTTGGTAATCTTTTGGGTATAATTGTGCTTTCTTGGTTTTTACGTTGTGGGCATAATGCTGTGGGGCTTATTGGAGGTGCTACGGGTCGAATTGGTGACCCTTCTGGGAAGAGTTTGGAGCGACCAGAGCTTGATTTAGTGACTTTGGAGAAGAATATATCTGGAATTGCTGGTATTGTTAAGAAGATTTTGGTTTGCTCACCAGGTGTTTGTGAAAATGCTGGAGAGGTACAAATTTTGAATAATTATGATTGGTGGAAAGATGTGAAGTTTTTGGATTTTTTGAGGAATGTGGGGAGGTATGCTAGAGTTGGGACTATGATGTCGAAGGAAAGTGTGAAGAAAAGGTTGGAAAATGCAGAGCAAGGGATGAGTTATGCTGAGTTTACGTATCAGCTTTTACAAGGTTATGATTTTGTGCATTTGTATGAAAAGGAAGGTGTCAATGTGCAAATTGGTGGTAGTGATCAATGGGGTAATATCACTGCTGGTACTGATCTTATTCGTAGGCTTGTAGGAAAATCTTCCGATAATGGAGCTGTTGTTGGCAGCGTTCCGGTTGTTTTTGGGCTTACTTTTCCTTTGCTTCTCAAGAGTGATGGTACCAAGTTTGGAAAATCAGAGGATGGTGCAATTTGGCTATCCGCTTCACTTTTGTCGCCGTATAAGTTCTATCAATACTTTTTTACGGTCCCAGATGATGATGTAGTGAGGTTTCTTAAGATACTTACTTTTTTGAGCATTGAAGAGATTGCAGAGCTGGAGAAGGATATGGGAAAACCAGGATATGTTCCTAACACAGCTCAGCGTAGGCTGGCCGAGGAGGTTACACGGTTTGTTCATGGACAAGAGGGATTGGAAGAGGCTCTAAAGGCTACAGAGGCTTTGAAGCCTGGAAATGCTGATACCAAATTGGATTGGAAAACAATTGAAGGTATTGCAGCTGATGTACCATCTTGCTCCATGAATTATGAACAGGTGTTAGACATACCAATTTTAGATCTTTATGTTTCCAGTGGTTTGCTTGAAAGCAAATCAGCTGCACGACGAATGCTTAAGCAAGGGGGACTTTACTTGAACAATGCCAAAGTTGATAGCGAGAGTAAGAAGATTGAGGCAGATGACATTGTGGATGACAAAGTTATCCTTTTGTCTGCCGGGAAAAAGAACAAGATGGTTGTTAGAATTTCCTGAACTGTTGCTGTTCGTCTAAATTTCCATTTGTGTTCGTATGTAAGGATGAATGTGGCTATTCCCACTGGTTGAATTTGAGGAGTACTTGTTTTTGAATCATACTTGTAGATGACAGTTCCATATTAGCATTCTGAGTTGGCAAGATACACAGTTTTACATGATATGCATATGAATGATAGAATGAGAGGAAGACAGACAAGTGTTGAGAGGAAGTGAGAAGTTCTACATTACACAACGGAAAATTTTTCCTCTCCCCTTGGTATTTTTATGTAATTATTTTAAAAATAATGCTCCAGGAGGGAGACAAACATGAGTTATGCAAGCTTTAAGAGTTTCTTGGACTCTTGCAGAATTTCCTTTGATTGAAAAAGGTTCTGCTTGTTATTCTCCTTGGACAGACGTGATATCTTGTTGCAGTTAGGAGGACTCCTTATTTATGGTTCAACTTTAGTGATTGCATCTTTTGCCTCTTTTCTATTCAATTTTGCTATATATCTTTCATTCGACATGATTTTAGAAGCTAGTTCTATCACAGAGAATCTGCAATCTTGTTTTAGTTGAAAGCCAGATACAAAGTACAATTGGCTTAGCTAATACTATACTGATCCTGGGATACACATAATAATTTGTCTGGGTTGACGAGCATTATTTGTTGGTTTGGTGAGATGTGATCTGAAATAGACTCTACCTTTATCGGTTTCTGGAACTGTACCAAAAATTTTTATTTGTTGTGTTCAAATTATAAACTTGCCTGTCCACTTTCCTGTTTAATCGTTGGAGTAACATGTATAAGTTTTTGTTGGTTGCCAGTGTCCTTTGGGTATGTTGTGTACTTTTCTGAAAAGGGAGAATTGCATCAGCTTAGGTTTGTCTCTTCTGGTGACCAACACATTAGTTGGAAGTATTGAATATTTAATGTTGCTGGTATTGATGCAAAAGAAGACTATGAAGAAGAAAAATGACACTGATTAAAAAGAAGAATAGAAGGAGGATGATGATCTTGTTTATTTTGTTGTGGGAAAATAAAAAGGAATGTTGCTTCTATCGTTCTTGGTCTCTAGCCCTTGATTCATTATGAGTCTTCTTTATATGATTGATATGCGTAACTTTTTTCAAATGTAAAGGAGGGGTGGCCTTTGCGATGTTGCTTATATTTAGTATTGTCAAAGGCAAAAAAGCTTTAGAAAACGCTCCAAATATATTGAGGCTTTTGGCGCAAAGCGCAGTTAGATCGTGGGCTTTAGTAAGAAAAAGTTAAGAAAAATAATTGTAATGCAAGAAAAAAGTAGCAATTCATTCATAATAGTTTCCTTAACAATTAATACATCCCTTTGTTAATTACATTTATTGTTTAGTATTGCTTAATTCAAATAGCATTTGCAAGAAATGAGGCGCCCGCCTTAGTGTCTTCCCTACACTGGAGCAACATAAGCAAGGCGAAGCATCCTCATTGAGCTTTTTGAGCTTCAGGACTTGACCACGCCTTAATACACCTTTGAAGTTTGAGCACACTGCTTATGTCATTCTTGGTGGTTAGCTTTAGCTGTATCTCTTATAATTCAATGGCTTCTCTATTAAGTCTTATACTTAAATTGACATAATAAGACATGAGTTTTTACCAATGTGTTTGACCTACACAAAGGAAGGGTGTTAGAGGTACCTTCGTAGAAACACTAGCATGCTGAATGTGTATCATTAAACTTAATATGCTCAATGTGGTTACCTTTTTGAATTTGTGAAGGAGTGATTCTTTGGCCTTTTTTATTTCTGATGTACTTCTTTATTTGGTTGTAACTTACATGTGTGTTGGAAGAGAACATGTATTTGCTTAGTTTGGCAATGGGGTAGAGCAGGACAGAGCTGAGGCTGGGTAAAGCATAAATAGTGAAGTGAAGATGAGTTCTTACACGAAGATGAGGCTGGGTCTTTAAGCCTGAATGCCAAAGTGAAAACACAGTTTTGGGAGCCATTGTTGCTGGCAGGTGTTACCTTTTGCAAATCCATTGTCTACAGCTTCCTCGAAGTCATTCTTGACAGTAAAAGTGCTTCCTTTGGTTAATCTTTTTTTCCTCTCTCACTTCATTCTTCCTTTATTTTCTAATGTTGGTCTATGTTTATTTGACTTTAATCTAACTTAGCTTGACCTCAATATGATATATTATGATTTTGTGATATAGTTTCTCTTGTTTCCGTTTGATTTTTAGTGTTGTGGATTGAATATAATTTTGTCTTAGATGGGCACTTGTGGGTTTCAGATAGATAATTACCATAGCTCAATTTCAGAATTCGCTATATCAGTTTGAGCAGAGACAAGGAATTTTAACTTCTTGAAGCATAAGGTTGACGATTGAATGAACTATTTTCTAAAATATAGGTGAAAGAAGAAAACACTGAAGATAAGGAAAAAATGTGTACCTCCACTAATTAGAATGTACCAATCTTATCTTCTTATATAATTGAAGAAAGACTTGAACTACATTCAGGCAATGGTTGATGCAGTCCTCCATTATCTTTCCCCTTCCTAGGATGAATTTGACACCTTCCTGTTCCGGCTTACTCGTTCAGTTATTTTTATTTTTTATGATGGTGATGTCGAGGCCAACTTGCACGTATCTCTGACTATTTAACTGGCACCTACTACCTCTCGTAGCACAACTATTGGTAACACTGCTCACAATGCTAAGGCAGATGAGAAAAATCACCTAGTATATTTTTCGCCTCTGTTGGTATTGAACCTGAGACCTCATGGTTACTTTATTGACCTCTAGATCACACCCTTGGCTGCTTTACATATTTACTTTTAAGCAGTAACCGCCTCTAGAAGTAGGGTCAACTGAACAAATAGGGGTTAGTTGCTTCAATGTCTAGACTTAATTGTTTCAAAGTTCCTTCATCTTTGTAGAAGTCTTAATTTCCTATGGGACATTATCAAAGGTCAAGAAGAAAAAGTTAGTTTCATACAAGTGTAATTCTGTAGTGACAAAGAACATGAGATCAGGAAAAGTAGAAAAAGAGCTAAAGTGAGCTGCATATAAAGAAATAAGTGTGAAATTGCTAGTGTTACTTCGGAATGAATAAGACTACTTTACTTTGTCTATGTAGATCATCTAAACAATAAAGTCTAGAAGATATTATGTGTTGCTTCTTATTTGTGTGTGTGAATGCAATCTAAGCTACCCTTATCTGCTGGTACTTTGTAATCTGGAGGGTATTATCAGATCAATATTGCCAAAAACAGAAAAAGTGAAGATTCAAGGGTTTCTTCCCATCACAGATAACGGTAAACTCCATTTAGGTTCCACGTTCTTATATGGCTCTTGCAGCTCGGTGATTAGAAAGCTTAAGTCACCTCTGTAAGCATTTTAAATTCATAAATATAAGTTGCATATTGTATCAAGAAGATATCTCATAGAGATGATTACTCGGCCAAAGACACATTGCCATGCTTTTATCTGGGAGTTCATCTTGAGCTTGTTCAACTTCCTGTTAGTTCTCAACTTCTTTTCATTGTGTAGTATTCTTGCTATACTAAATTACTAATACTATTATATTTTTTCTTCTACGTTATCATTTTCTGTTCCTCTCTTTTCTGTGCTGATTGTTGAGCCACTTGTGCATTTAATACATCAGCAACATTGTAATGAACGTGTTGCCTTATAACACTATGAAGCATCACAACAGTTTGGTGACAAAAAATATTATGGGGCAGTATTAGCGATATTCAACTTCAACATATTGATACTAAATTGATGCTTTGAACTATCTATTTTCTTTTTAAGTGTGATTTCAGTTATTCATAGAGTTTCACACTCCACTTTGCTCAATGAAGAGTGGTCTATAACAGGTATTGTTGGGGTTGCTGGTTGTGATTTATGGCGGCTGTGGTGCTGCAAGTACGAAAAATGGTGTGGGTGGATATTGCAGCAGTTTAATTTGCTTTTGATTTTGGTGAAGACTGTGGCATAGCTGCACAATTTGTTTAGTTTTGCCGCTAGCCTGTTAGTATGCTGCAATATACTGAAGCGGGACAAATAAGCTCAAATTAAAGGAAATGCTTTCTACATTCAGAATCTGAAATCATCCAATGCTCTAACCTTGCTTTAGACTTCAGTGTTTTCTACTTTTGCTGTTTCATCTTGTTAGAGTGGCTAAAAGTCCCACAATGGTTGGGGAATGGACGGATGGTCTCCTTATACGGACTTGGGGAATCCTCCCCTCATGAGCTAGTTTTTGGGGTTGAGTTAGGCCGAGGTGTCATATCTTGAAATGGCATCAGAGCCAGGTCCGTTCCCGTTTGGACTCTCAGTCCACGCTCAGTTGGGTCTGAGCGTGAAGGGGGGTGTTAGAGTGGGTAAAAGTCTCACATTGGTTGAGGAATGGATTGGTGGTCTCCTTATATGGACTTGAACAATCCTCCTCTCATCATTTTCTAGTGTAATTCGTGTTTGTTACTTTATGATAATACAGAAGGGCTGGCTATTTGAGTTTGGTTCTCTTGTATTTGGAAAAAGCTCTCTAAGGATTTTTCATATGTACATGTAGGGTGACATGACCAGGTACGAGAGCGGCCTAATGAACTCCACTTGTGAAGAGTTGTCCTTGCAGCTATGTATTAGTTGTGGTTAAGTAGTAAGGGGTCGTTAGGTGTGAGGGATAGAAATAAATAGTGATGGGATAAGAAAATAAGGATAGGATAAAGTTTTTTGTATCTTGTTTAGTTGTCATATTTGAGATAACTTATCTCGCCATTTATATCATAGTGATGAGATAAGTTATCTCATATATACAATTATCCTGAGATTACTTGTTCTGAACCAAACGACCCCCAAGAGTGCAACTATTGATGTGAAGTTATGTTATGTAGTAGTGGCTATCAAGTAAAAGCCTTGCCATGTAGACAAAATCCTGGTGCTTAAAGTGATAGAATTCATTATTCACCGAGTTTTGAACCGCGTAAAAAGTACATTGTGGCAGTCATGTTGTCTATATGTACTTGTTTGGGGGTATTGGAATGTTGTACTGTTTCGTCACTATGGTGGCACAGTTACTGGTCTTTTGGGTTGTAGTTGGGGCCAGAAAAAGAGTGTACTATCAAAAGGTATTACTGAATAATGATGCATGTACTTGGAGCACTTCTTTGTCCAAAGTTAGAGTTGTATACATAAAAATATAGAAAATTGTGAGCATCTCTTTGTCTATTTTGGTTGTATCTTCCAAATGTACGTATATTTATCTAAGTTAGCGTTTGGCCATAAATTTTTAAATACTTTTGACAAATATTATTTGAGTGAAAATTTGGGCAAAATTTCACCATGCGTTTGGCCATATGATTTGGAAAATATATTTCATCTTTTTAGAAAAATATGATTTATACTCATAAGTAGTAAAAACTATCAAAACTAACTATAAGTTTGTATTACAAGTCAATTGAATGTTTGATACAACAATAAAGAAAATAGTGTCCATGATACTGGAGCAATGTGGTAAATTGGAATGAGTACAACAAGTATCATTCCATACATCGTGAAGTAGACGAAGCACGTGACTTTGTTAGCTTGAGCTAATTTTTTATCATTTTCATCAACAATCATATCATTATTTAATATTCACTAAATATTTCATCACTATTTTGGTGTTCACGTAAAAAATTATGTAATACAACGCAAACAACTACTCTACAGAGGGTGTTCTCGTAAAAGATAAAAGTTGATGATAAAATTTAATTTTCAAAAGATCTCAAATAATGAGATTTGATTCAAATACTAGAAAAAATTAGTATTTGAGAATTTGGGATATATTTGTCAAATAGTGACAAATTGTATGGACAAACATTATTTGCCGAATTTTTTCCCAAAATATTATTTGGAAAATCTATGGCCAAGCACTTGTGGAATCTATGGCCAAACAGGCCCTTAGGGTCCTCTTGAATTCATACAACTTATCGAAAAAAATATCTCATCGAGGAATTTTACTTTATCTTGAATGTAATTTGATGATTATTTCTTCCTTGACTATCCTATCTTGGTGATATGCAACCGAGTGGTTAGTGCTTCTTTATTGTAAAATGTCTAAAAGACTTGGCCGATTTTTGGCCTTTTTTGTTGTGGGCACACAAATGTTTACTACGGAAAAGGGTCGATGTGGGACTCTTCACAGTATCTGCTTTGGCTCGATGCGACTAGATGAGTGGTCTTGAAGTGAAGGAGAATTATACATAATTGTTCAGTATCAACATATTTCCTACTTCTAACTGTCCTTCTAACCGCGCTAAGATAATAAGTTTGGTACAATTAACAAGAAAAATGAAAAAAAGAAAAAAGGAACAAAACATAAAATGAGAAATAGAAATGTAACTATTCTGCTTCATATTCCTTGTTCTCTACTAGTCTATCTTCCTTGGTACTTTATTCTAAATATAAAAAGGAAGAATAACTTTTTAAAAAAAGAAAAAAGAAAAAAGAACAATGAAATAGAAGAAACAAAATTGCAAATACTCAAAAAAAATTCTAATAATTTTAGAAAAATCATCCTAGCTCATCCTCTGGTGAATTTGGGCTTTTGACAAACCTACCCTGCAATAATAATAATAAAAAAAAGAATATAAAACTTGAGGTCCAAAACATAATAAAGATAAAATCAAGGGATGCATAAAGAAATTGAAATATTTTGAAGAACATGTATAAGTACAAAATTTAGAGACTTTTTTTATTTATTATATGAAAATGGATTATATAATCAAATTTACTTGTTAGATATGTTAATTAAGTGGAGTTTTGATTCCCCCTTATAAATATATGACATATAAATGAGGATTTAAGAAGAAATTGTAAATCTATCCTTAAATATAAAATTTGGTTTTTTTTTCTTTAGAAATTTTCTACATTTCTACCTAGTATAGGAAATCAATTTTTTTCCTAAAATTTAAAAGTGATTATAAAAAAAAAAATCATTCACAACAAGAAAAACTAGTATAGAAATTCATCATTATATAGTGTAAAAATAAAAAGTATTATTTCCTAAAGTTTTAAAGTGCCTTTATTTGATTTATTAGATCCCCCACCATCTTATTTGTCTGCACAATGATTGAGTTACAAGAATTTAACATTGTCAATTTTTTAATAGTAATGATAAAAATAAAAGAAAAAATCATTTACCTTTATAAGATTTAGAACTTTTATAAATATTAAAAAAAAATTGGTCATATGTTCCATGTTTTACTTTTTCTTTTTACTCATTTCTCCTTGTTTCACATTAAGGATCAAATCTTTTTTATAATAAATATATATATAAAAAATATAGTGGAAAGATTTTTTTTTTAAAAAAAAATACACCTTTTTATTTCTTTCTCTATATTTCAAGCCCAAATAAAATCAAAATAATTAATTGAACACTTCAAGTATCCCAAAAACAAAAAAAAACTCACTAAAACTTACTATCAGATTACTCAAAAAATAATTATAATGTTGATAAAAAAACGAAATAAATAACCTTAAAAAATTATGGGAAACAACTAACAATGTCTAAAAAAAAACTCTTACATTGTCAACGTATATAAGTTGATTTTTCTTCTAATAATAATACCTTCATTCTGGGTCGTCGATCCGCGTTGACTTTTCTAACTTGGTATCTAATTTTTTTAGAAAATAATCGAGTACGTCGTTTTTCTTTGTAACGTAACACACTAGCCTCTCTAATTCCTCCATTTTCTGAGAATAAGTCTATTTGTGCTAATCTGGCCTGCATCCAAAAAAAATAAAATTAAAAATTAAAACAAAATGAAATAAAATAAATAAAAAGAAAAAATATATCTTATTACTATACATTCTTCAAATTTTAATAAACTAGTTCTAATTTCTTATGGTGAAAACAAACATGTATATAACAACATAAGGGTGAAAACAAAAATGTTGATTGTAACAACAAGACACTTAAATATTTTTTTATGAAATATATGATAATAAATATATATTCAGTAGAATCGTACAAATAAAATATTTCACTATTTTTTTTATGGATATTTCATTTTTAAAAAGTGAAAATTAAAATATCAATAAAAAATAACGATAACAAAATAACAGAATAAATGAACCAACAAATAATAATAAAACAAGTAGAGAAGAATTTTATAAAATATATCTTAACAAAATGAAGTCATAATAAATGATTTGATAATAAAACACTTTATTTTGGATGCATTATTAGTCTATTACGTCAACAACAACATTATTGAATAAACTATTAAAAAAAAGTAATATTTAAAATTATAACAATCATTGTGTGTGTTAAGGATGCATACACGTAGTATTAAACTAATTATTTATTAAATACTATATTTTATATCAACAATTATTAAACTTCGATGGCTTCAAATTTAACTTCAAACAAGTATATACTAAAAGTAATATAAAACAAATTGAACTTTTCAAAAATATTCTTAATAAACACATTAGTATTATCACATAAATTCAAACTATAAAAATAATTCTTTTTTCAAATTTTATTAACGTGAGAGATTTTATATATCGAACTACGATTTTATATATTAATGTGTCAAAAAGGTCCCACTTTCTAGCTGGAAAGAGGCAAGATTGTAACAGTCATTTGATGCCAACTACCAACTTGAATATTATGTCATGAAATTCAACAAAAAGAAAAAAAAAATAGAGTCAAATAAAAAGTGTATAAAAAAGCAAGAAAAGTTTTTTAAAGAAAAAAATAAAAATATTTCTTAATAATTAAAGAGAGAAAAAAAAGCATGAAATGCACGTGTCGTGGTCCAAAAATTATGTTGCAGTTTTATCTAGTATGCTTACTACTTTCAACTAAAAATAACAGAATCGAATAAATAAAATTCTTCCTATTATTTCAAATCATAAAAGATAAAAATAAAAATAAAAAACTTACTTGTACATCATTTCCTGCAGCATCCGAACCCTGAATGTCGTCGGAGAACGGTGATTCCTTATCGGACCACGCGTTCAAAACATCATCGAAGTTCAATTTTAGTAACAACCCCGATTTTGGTTTAGGAACGTCGATTACCTCTTCTTTAATCGAATGATTTGAATTCTCCTTATTCTTCTTCCTTGTAATCGAATTATCTTTAGCTGATGATGTTTCCGCGCCCACTCTCATCTCGACGAGTCTCTCGACTTTCTTTTTCTTTTTTTCGATAGGAGGTTTACTAAATTTCGGAGTAATGTCGGTAACGTTCACACTAGAAGTATACCTCCACCAATTATCACCATCATCAACATTTCTCAATGGTCTCACCCCACCTCTCATTGTACCAAAATCATAATATTGGTACCCATTTTCGAATCCTAATCCTATCGGAAAACCATAGCAAGTGCCACCAGAATTATTCTGGTGGCGCTTACTATGACTATAACTATAACTAAATATCGACTCATTCTTGAGTTCATTCTCATCTCTTATCTTTCCCATGATATTATCAATAACACCTTCTTCGATTTCCTCATCTAAAATCGATTCAGCATCGAAATCTTCATGAAATTCTTCACACACGTCTATCGAAGCACTCCCTTTAGAGTCGATTTCTCCAGGACTCAGGCATGGTTTTTCACAAGAACTAACAGATTTATGCTCAATTACGACGCAATCAGGTTTTTCAATCAATGGAGGATGAAGCAAAAACCCCGAATTTTCGACAATTTGGTAAGGGACAACAAGGTCTGAGGAGTCATATGAAAAGGGGTAATGTGGTTTAGTGAATTTGCAAGGCTTAGTGAGGTGTTTTTTTGAGAAAATTTTGGGATAAACTGTTGATAAAAGAGCAGCAGCTTCATTGTAGGTTTGATTAGGTCTTTTTCGAGGTGTTCGAGGTTTTCTAGTAGAGATTGCAATGGGAGAATTGCTCGATTCAGATAATGTTGAAGATGGCGAAGATGATTGGGAGATCCACGAAGTAGATGGAGATTTTATAATCTCTAAATCTAATTTATAAGCTGCTCTACCACCAGCTAAACAGGATGACATTTTCTTTTTTCTACTTTCAAATATCAAAAATAAACAGAGAAACAAAACAGAGAACAAAAATTTCAAAGCCCAATCATTTGGGTACTTTTAAAAAAACAAAGTAGTTGGTGCAATACAAACAACTTTCTAAAACCCTAAAAAGAAAAGAGTGAAAAATGAAATTACTCATTTCACACCATAAACCAAACCTTTTCGAAATACTTGTTATCTACTTAAAGATTTATCAAATAAATGAGTCAAGCAGTAGGAATAACCCTACCAAAAACATAAGAAAGAATTTTGACAAATTAGACAAATGAAGTAACTAATCCCAAGAGAATCTAACCTTAAACAAGAAGAAGGGGAGAATTATAGTTGGGCAAGAAGATGAAAGCACTGAATTCAAGAAATATCTAAGAATGGGAAAAGGGGTATTTAAATAAAGGAATTCACAAGGGTTTTGGGGTTTGGCATATATATATATAAATATAACAAAAAATATGAAAAAAAATTTAAATTGTTTTGAAGTATGATAGAAAGAAAAAGGGGGTCACGGGGGAAGATAAAAGGCTAAGATTTGTTGTAAGAGTTCACTAGAAGAGATTGGGGTGTTTTTGGGTGATGGAAAATCAGTAGTACAGAAAGAAAAAAACAAACAAAGCCTACAACTATTGGATGGACCACTTATTGCTTTGTGATTTACAATTTTTTTATTTTTTACTTTTTTTTTTTTAAGAAGTCCAATTTTTTATTTTACTAAAATATCCTCTTAACCCAATGTATTGTTTGTTTGAAATCTTGTATTAACCTTCTTGATAAGTTTTGAGTATTGGATTAAATTTCGAATACTCGACACTGATGTGACATATAAATGTTGGTGGTGTACAGATGATTATTTTATAATTTGGAGTATTGTTCAGCTGATACAGTGAAGATCTGTTATGCATCTTTAATATTAGAGTGTTTAATTATAAGTTGAGGTTAAGATGTATGTCTATGTGTATCATGCCTAGTTTAAAATAAGCTCAAGCAAGTTTTGGTTGTCACAAGAATTAATATCATTGTTTTAATTTGTTTGTTTGTCTTGACTTGGTTTGATACGGAATTTAAGTAAGTAAAAACCTTTCAAATTTTATGGTCTTGAACTAAATAAATGTATTAAAATATTATTTAATCTTATGATTTTAAATGTGTAATGTAGACCGTTGAAATTACGAAGTTTTCAAATTAGAAAGATGTTTTTTTCTAAAATGAACTAAAAAAAAAAAAGCAATACAAAGAAATTAAAACAAATAAGTATGAAAATATATTAACAATTTAATTTAATCCCATCAGTGAGGTTTAATGACGCTAAGATGTATCAAATTTTACTTCTATCTTTTTAGGGTAGAAAATGATTTCGACGCATTGCAAACAAGCTATAAAACAAAATAACAATAAATGAAAGAACACATAACATGCTACAAAATCTATCATTAAAAATTAATTATCAATCATTAATTTTGTTTAATATTAAATTAATCATAAGATTATCTAAAGATCTTGTCAGACTAGCTATTAGCAATGAACTTTTTAACCAATTCATATTCTTTTTGTAGTCTATGGCACTACATAATATAAATTAAAAAAAATTGTACACCATAAAAATTATAATCTACATTATTGAAAACCACTCTCATATATATTCATTTTGTTTTACTAGAGAAATACAAAAAAAAAAAAAAGATGAAATAATAAATAGTATCTGTCTAGATATCCTAGGTTACAATGAAACATTTCAAAAATTCCAATTCTGGAAAACTCAAGAAAATATCTTTCTTTTTCATAAATTATTTAATAATATCTTGAATACATCAATTTTGAACAAAAAAAAAAAAGGTTCAAAGAAATGGTTATCTTGTTGTTTTATTATAAAGTATGGGGCAATTTTGTAACAAAGAAAGATAAATGAAATAAAATTTTTAAAAATAGGTAGAAAATACCATCTAATCCTTATCATGGGCACTCATGGATTTTCTTTGTTCTATCATAAAAACTGCTAGTACCATACCTAAAAAAAAATTAAAAAAATATTAAAAAGTGTTTCTTATCTAATGACGTGGTGTGTTGTGATTGGTTAATTGAGATTTTCATGGATGACGTGGAGTGTCTTATATGGAGTTAGAGGATTTTCACATGTATCTAGAAAAGAAAAAGAAAAGGGGTGGGGGGTGGGTGGGGGGGGTATATTTTTGGATGTAAAATGAGTGCAATGATTAAAACCCTATTGGTGTATTGTGGTCCTATATGTGTGGCATATGGCAATCCAACGTATGCCTCTTTATGATCAATGGCTTCTAATCAATATTGCACTACTACTCCTCTATGTTCTTCAAAACTTCCACAACTCCCCCCCACCCCACCCCCACTCCCCACCCACCACCCACCCACACCCACACCCCCACACCCTAAACCCTAATTTTTTTCATCGATCATGTCACGTCGAGGTATTGCAGAAAAAACAGTAGAATATGATTTAGTTTGTTGTAATTGATTAGTTAACATGTTAATTAATTGTATTCTGCAACATGAGAAAAAATTATTGGCTTTTGAAGTAAAAATCGAATCAAACTTTTCTTATAACAATGTTGTTTGTTCAGATATTTTGAAAGTACTATAGGAAATGTTTGTTATATAGACATGACTATCCAAGCAAAATTCGACCTACTTCATTATAATTGATTAGTTAACATGTTGATTAAGTGTATTCTGAAACATGAAAAAAGTCATTAGCTTTTGAAGTAAAGATACAATCAACCAATATTGGGTTATGGTGCATTGGTAGGAGTGGTTCACCCTTAACTTAGAGGTCACGAGTTCGAACCCTGGATATGGACAAAATCCTGAGAGTGCTACCCCCGAATTGGGTTTTGCAATGTGCGATCCGAATTTAGTAAAAGTTTCAAGGTAGGCTTCGAACACCGGATAGAAAACCGAAAAAAAAGTTTCAGATATTATTGGACGATTCTACGAAAATGTTGTTATATAGACATAACATGACTCTCCTTACAAATTCAATTCAATTTATCATAATTGATTAGTTAACATGTTGGTTAATCGTATTCTAAAACAGGAAAAAAAAAGTCATTGAATTTTGAAGTAATTAAAGTGCAATCTAGCTTTTTTCATAACAACGTTATTCGTTCAAATATTTTGAATTGCTATAGAAAAATATTGTTATATAAACATAACATGACAAATCAATTATTCAAAAAAAAGAAAAACTTAATCATCGTAATAAAATGTTTTATTATAAAACATGACTTCTAATTGTAGTTAAGAAAAGAATAGAAATTGAAGAACACCATATGAACAATGCCACAAAGGTAGAAACTATAATCATCATTAGAATTATTAATTTATTGATAAGCATATGAGTATAATTTCAAGTATTCCGTAATAAAATTTTGTGCCTTTTCTATTACGAGACAATTAAATGATCGAAAAAATCTAATAATCGCTTTGAATTAAAAAGTTTGATATTATGGAAATTTAAAGTTTTATTTTATTTCTAAAGATAAAATGAAAATTAATAAATTTTATTCGGGGAAAAAGTTAAAATAAATTTTTCTATCTAATAAAGTCTTGACGAGTAAAATTACTCTATTGGTAATATCAACGAAATAGTCCAAATATGCTATGTTATAAAATGAATACCATCATTGATAATTATTAAAAATAATAAATAACTTTGATATAATGTAAGCTACAATATAAGCTCACCTCAATTAACTTTTACAACTTGTTCTGCCTATAGGCCAAGACTATATATTTCAAATTGCATTTGGACTAATGAGGATGGATGTGCATTTTGTTGAAATTTGATCTCAGGTCTAACTTAAATCCCAAAAGTTAGCTTAAAGGGAGGAGAATTTCTCAAACCTTATAGCATCTGGTGCGTGGGTAATTTTTGATTTTGGGGGACTCAATATCGGGTTAGACGGACTCTGCTCTGGTACCATGTTGAAATTACGATTTAGGTCTGACTCACACCCCAAAAGTTAGCTCAAAGAGGAAGATTGTCCAAACCTTATAAGGAATCCACCATTCTCATTAACTATCGATGTGAGACTTTTTTAATTCTTTAACACATTTACCCCTTCTTTTAGGTCCTTTTTGTGCAAATACTAATTGCTAAATTACTTATTTTGTATTTTTTTTTCTTACAAATCTTCTTTTCTTTGGTCTAGGAATTTCAATTTTATAAAATTCAAAAAAACTATTATATTATATTCAGTTCTATCTATAGGGTCTACTAGAGATCCTTTTTAATTTTTTTTATGCTTGGTACTATATATATATATACACACACCGCTACGCCAAGAAAAATAAGTTGAGAACAAAGAGAATAAACAATTCAAAAGTGAACAAGTGTTTTAAAATTGGATAATTTTAAAAAAATGAAAAAGTACAATAAAATATTATATAATATTTTTTCATAGAAAATCATTTTCCATTTTATTTACATGACCTATTTATCTCAAAAAGCAAAGAGAACCATTAAGTTTAAACATGATTTGCTTTAGAAATATCATAATAGATGACCTTAGAAATATAAAGTTAATAATCAGCTTAATTAGGATGAGATTAAATTTTGTCTATGTAGGGACAAAAACAAATTGCAGAAAAAATAGAAAAGATATTAAAATGAGGTCCCAATTTTATTTGTTTAATTTTTTTTTTCTTCTTGCCTTATTTGAAATACAGTTTATTGATTGAAGAGACCTCTCTGTACAGAGTTTTCCCTTTTACAGCCTTTAAGGATTCTTTATCATAAGATATTTTCATAATATCTCAATGAGGATTGAATATTTTAATTAGGAAAAAGTCAGGTATATTTCTTTTTAGAGTTAATATATTTTTCGTTATTAAAGTAATTTATATATATTCTCAATGTTATACAAATGACTTGTATATTTTTTTTTTAATGAAAGTGAAAAATTAATTTTAATTTATATAAATTTTAGATTAGATGTGTATATTCTATTGGTTTTTCATTACCCTTTTTTAAAATTTACACCGTTAGTTTTTAAATAACATAATAACTATAATATATGCAGTGTAATTTCATAAGAAAGATATGAAAAGAGTGATTTTTATTCAGATTTTATTTTTACTTTGTGAAGATAAAATTATTTCTTTCAAAAAACAAAATAAAATTACCGCTCAAATATAAAAGCAAGCTTAAAAAAACATAATAATAAAGAAGTCATATTGAAAAAGGGAATAAAATGAGAAATGAATAGTATCAACAATAAATAAAGGGAATAAAATGAGAAATGAATCGTATCAACAATAAATAATACATTAGTTCAAGTAAAGGAAATTACTAATAATGATAACATTTAATAAAATAGTAGGATAGTAATAAATAAAATAATATTGGTAAAGGAAACTAAAATGCTTAACTCACTGTTAATCTTTTATTTTAATCCTCAATCTTTAAGTCCTTTTATTTATGATTATGTTCTTGGTAAGTTGATATAGCGTCATGTCTCCTCATATCAAACTTGAAATATTGCCTTAATATTATTATTTTTAAATTGATCTAGTTACAAATTACATTGCTAATTTGTTGATAAATTACACATATTTATATTTAATTAATTATTGGTAAATATAATTTGTGCCTAATTTTTGTTACTATCTAGACCGTCGTGATTGACACCCACACTAACTCTAAGGTAGGAGAACGGTTACTACAACCAAAACAAACAACTAAACAAAAAACTAAGGCATTTAAAAATACAAAAGCAATTTTAAATAACTAAATTATTTATTTAGGGACTAAACAACTAAACAATGTGAAAATACAACCCCTAGATCTTGAAAGTCATTGTACCAAAACTCTACTAACGACAAGCCTAAGAACAAGGGGTACAACCCAAAACTAAGCTACACCTTAACGAATAGTCTGAGTCCGAAGACAGTGGACTTAAACAAAAGAGAACTCAAGGCAGCCCGGAAGAACTAGCTCACCCTTGAATTCGACACGGTCACTAATCTTCTAAACGAAGTCTGTCAATAGCCGCTGAAAGAAACCTTGTACATAACAAAAATAAGGTACACAACCATAGTGTACTAGTAGAATCACACAGTTATCCCACTAAGTGAAACATATATAAGTAATCTCAACATTATAAAGAAGGCATATACCAAACATATACAATATCATTATCATTCACATTAACGAACAATTTCACAATTCTCAAAAATATACCATTAGATCATTTTAGAGCAACGATTAGTCCTTCAAGTTCAATCATCATTAGATATGAACATAATCATCACAAGTAGATACACAACACAATTCAATGGTCCTCTCATGGAACCCAAACCCAAACTATTAGTTTGCAGG
Source organism: Solanum lycopersicum (assembly GCF_036512215.1). Lineage (NCBI taxonomy): Eukaryota > Viridiplantae > Streptophyta > Magnoliopsida > Solanales > Solanaceae > Solanum > Solanum lycopersicum. The sequence goes on from NC_090806.1 coordinate 5,188,529, forward strand.
AATGTGGAATTCGATCCTATAATTATGTCGGAATGTGGCAATCGATCCCAAAATTGTGCCGGAAATCAGAATGGGCAACCCAATTCAATAGTTGTACCGGAACGTAGCAACCAATCCAAATTAGCTTGCTGGAACGTGACAAACCAATCCCCAATCACACACCACAATCACAAGTACACCATTAAGATCATACAACAAGAGGTGATTCATGTCATACAATTATTCAATTATCCTCAATTACGATTAGGGTGATCAATAATGCAACATTTACATACATACGTGCATTATAACGAAGCAATTACAAACATACATCACACCAATATAAAATCACAATCATCACCTACCTCGAATCTAAGCTTGAAACCCCTAAGACACTTGAATCTTCACTGTCCGAATTATTTCCGCATGTTCTAGGTCTACAACAATTAATATACGCGAGAATCAACAATCAAAGGTCTAAATATTCGAATTATAACAAACCTAATAACCCTAGACCAACCCAAGATCCTAATAACCAAATTAGAATTTTTTCCGCCATAATTCTTAGATCAAAACCCTTTCCCCATCGATAATAACCCAAGAAAATAGGTTCTACGGATCGAAAAAATGGATTTGGGATGTTAAAACCTTACTTTTAGCCTTAAGAATGGTGAAATATTGTCAAGAACTCGTCTGGGGTCGCCTCCTTAGCCCTAAAAGTCGAGCATACAAAATATGGTCGATCGTTTAGGGGTTTATTAGCGCCTTTAATTTGCGTCTGGCCCGCTCCAGCGCGCAGAATTCTGTTCCAGCGGCCTCGACGGAGACAACACGTACCCCATTCACGGAAGATCATTTTCGGGAGTTTTATTCGCTCAAATTTAATTTCGTAAAGTGGTACGAATTTCTTATCTTCTTAGCTATCCACTTATGCAATAAAATTTCTCAATCATTACTAGATTTTTCTACACCTTGATACCTCCGATTTCATTCAAATCTGAACTAGGTTGAAAAATTTCAAGTTACTACTAGAAAGTTTTCTAACTCCAATTCTTTCTTCATTAACTTTTCCATAACAACAGAATCATATCGTTACAATTTTTTCTTTTTATTGTTTAGCCGAAGAATTTATCAGTCGCTAATTTTAGATATTCACAGTTGCTAGGACGTCATTTTTATATTCAAAATGAAAGAAGTGGATTCTTGATGAGTATACCAATTTTTAAAAATTATTAGTTATTAACTTTATATTGCAAATAAAAATTATCATAAGAATGGCTTGAAAATTGAAAAAAAAAAAGTGAACTAGATATAAATATTTTTTTGTGACATTTTCTGTTGGAAATATATGCTTATAATAATAGTGAAAATTAATCACGAAACTAATAAAGGTAATAGTGGAAACATGCATGTGATGACTAATAGATTCCAGGTATTAATAAGTAGTTAAAAACATGAAGTTGTTCGATGATAGGTCTGTTTCTCACTGAGGTTATTTATTAAAAAAAATTATTAAAAAAATTCGTTATATATTTTTCGAAATTTAATTTTGTTAAATTTATTTATTTTCTATGTGGATAGGGGAAAAGAAGCTTGGCGACAAGAGGAATGAATCATAAGAGAAGCACTAAGGTCTATTGTTTTGAGTTGTGATTTCAATTTATATCTTAAAATAAAAGACAGTTTTATCTATGAACAATAAAGTTATAAGTAATGCATGAATTTCATAAAAAGTAATTTGATTGTGTTTCGGAATGAATATTGACGATATTGCATAATACATATAAGTCAAATAAAATGTTATGTTTACAATGACAGGTACATGAGTAACACATAAAAACCTTCAATCATAAGGAATTAAGGATAGCAACGATTAGAAACGATCGTTAATTCAGTAGGTTGCGGAGAAAAGAGAGAAATCCAATCAATCAAAAAAATAAAAAGTTAACTAAGTGCACTAGTTTAAACCCTACACTTCTCCTCACGAGGGAAATATTAATAACTCAGTTGATTGACTATCTAAAATCTCACCTTGTTGTTACGGGTTCACTTTCATATACTGTGATCCCCTCCTATTTCCCATTCCCTACCCCACAATTTTTTTTTTCAAAAAAAAAAAAAGGAAAAAAAGTAATACAAACAATATTAACTTTCCATGGCGATGATTAGTAGTTGATATGATAAGATGATTAGTCACACTGGATTAAAATACGATAAAGACTCTTATTAGTCAGGGACGGACCCACATAGAGTTCACTGGGTGCTCGAGCACCCATTAATCTCGTCTCGAAATACATGTACCTATATAGAAATTAAGTGGTATTTGTATACAATTGACATAGAGCATCTAATGAACAAATGATTTGACTGGTCCATTGAATTTTTTGGTGGATGGTTGGGTGTTAAAGGCTCTTTTAGTGTTGTTGAGCTCGGGTTTGAATCTCACTATTAATAAGTTCTTTTATTTTTTTATTTTACCACTTTCAGAGCACCCACAATCTTAAAATTTTAGATCCCCACTGTTAGTAATAGAGAAATTCTTCAGTATGAGCTAAAGCTTGAGGACAATGTTGTGCAAAAGTAGAAGACACATGGTCATGAACTTCTTTATTCAAAAAACAGAGAAAAAAAATAACGATATCTGGAGAATAAGTATCAGCTAGTTTTGTGTCAATAACCATATAATTTAGTTTAATTATTAGTAAGCCTGGCTTGTAAAGTATGAGCAACCCCAAAGCCTTCTAGATTCAAACATTTATTTTTACTAACAAGCATGTGTTCATGTATGCTATTTGATATAAATTTGACATAACCTAATAGCATTGACCCTGACTTGTCTACGATTAAGAGAATTTATTAGAAATGTGATGAGGTAGGGCACGAAAAAGGTAAAAAGAAGGGCCGTCATGTGTGCATAACAAAAGTTTTCCTAATAATGATCTTTTTTGGTGTATAAACGAGACTTAGCTTTCGGAGTATCACATAAATAAAAAAGTCAATAGATCTTGAATAGCCTGTAAGAAAAGACTTATGAAGAGGATTTTACTTGATATATGTATTAAGAATTTCTCTAAATATGAACAAAAATGAAATTCAATTTTCAATTCTTATCACTCGGTTATTATTCTAGAATTTAGAACTCATAAAGAAAGATTAATGAATCTTTGATCCACCTATGTGTAACTATGAATAGTAAAAACATTCTTAACATGGTTAGAAACTAGTGTTTTCAATAGCAAATGAGTAAATAACGCATAAAAACCTATCATTTTTTGTGTTGATATACTCTCATTCCTTTAATTTTACTATCTTTTGCCACTCACATAACCTAATTGTTTTCCCTCTTAAGATAAATACCAATTTAGATTATTTTATTTTTTTTGAAAAAAAAGAAGAAGAAGAAATAGAGTAAATTTAGACAATTTAACTAAGGAGATGTTTAACCATTGGATTTTGGGTTCAAATTCGAAGTTTTAATATAAAATTAATATTTGTTTATGAAATTTGAACAAAATTTCAACTTCATTTTAAATCATAATTTGAAATTCCAAATTATTCAAAAGTAGAATTTCAAGTTCCAAGTTGTAATTTCATTTTTTTTTTTTTGATTGTCGGGTTATTATTAATTTTTTTAAAAAAAATAAGAAATCTAAATTGCATTAAAAAAAAATATCAAATCAACTTAATTTCAAACCAATAATTTATTTCCCCCCAAAAAAGTTTTACTTGAGAGAAAAGTGAATTGTGTTTATTTAAGGAACTTTACATACCAACATTCTTGAATTATTAAACAACAAAATTTCATTAATTTTTGACCTGTTATCTTGCAACAAAAGATCATATGTCAATTTGTAAATATATATGAAATATTATTTGTCATAATCTCTTTAACTTGAGGTCTAAAATTGAAATGTGTTGATAATTTCCAAAGCATTAATTAATAGCTTTAACTGTCTAATCTTTTAACAAAGAAAAGACAAGTACAAAATCTATGACTTTATACTCCTAGCTAGTTGATAAAGAGAGAATTTTCATCAAAAATATTGAAGGGCTAAAAAATCATCACAAGTATATCTTGATTAAATCTTGACCACAAATGTATATTTCATCAAATTTTCATGACCTATAGGTGGACTATACCTTATCTTGTGAGTTGGAATATTTGTAGCCCTATACTTTGGATAGCTATAATAGTAAGAAGAAAGGTTTGAAACTTTTTGAATTTAGAGTTTATAATGATTATACATAATTTATCGAGGATCTACTGAAATAATTTTTTTATCTTTCAAGATAGAAGTAAAATTTGTAACTTTGTGTAACTCTTCATCAGATTCGATTTGTGGGATTATATTAAATAACTTATTATTATATTTAATTTAGAAAACTGTTAAAATCAATAAGAGTTGTGGTACAGTGATAAATACACTTTCGTTCTCTATCAGAGGTTTGAGACTGAGCTTCAGTCTTGTTAAGTACGATATCACCTTTGTTAGGACTAATTTACCTTTTAATGTTAAACTTTTCGATGTAAATTTAAAATATAATCGAGTTCCAAATTAAATATGTGACGGAAATTTTACAAAAAGTAAGTGCATATTTTTTTGATTGAATGTAAAGGTTTATTTGTCTTTTGTTGAGATAGAAATTTGAATGCAAAAGTTTAGAGATGTGTAATTAGTGGAACACATTTTGACACCAATAAAACCTTTTGTCATTTGAGGCCATAAGTCATCCTTGAATTACAACCGTTCTAGCTAATCTTCAGACAATATATAATTGATTAATCATAATTCAAAGATTTTAAAATCAACAAAAACCAAAATAAAATATTCTTGACAATTTTCTGTGATAATGAGGGGGGGATATATGATTATTTGGTTGAATATATAAATTTATTTTGGATATTTTATCTTGTTTCATTAATAAACTTGGTATTGTTTATCCTATTTTTAGTGGGACAAATTAATTTAAGAATTACAGTCTCGGGATAATTTAGTCTTCGAATCAAATAATTCATAAATATATATTATCTGCTTATAAAAAATTTCAACTATATAAAGCTCTCATTAAAGGTAATTATAAATAATTTTGCGGAGTTAGGTTTGATAAGGGGTTTAATTAATTTTTTTTGTATGAAAAATATTATACTGTGTAAAGAGGATATAATTTTTTAAAGGGATAATTATATATAATAGCAAACTAATAACCTAAAATAAATGGAGTAGCTACTGTTTGATTTAATTGTGTCCCATAGTAAACGCTTGCTAAAGTTTGCCAGTCACCTCTCTCCCAAAACTCTCGCTCGCCACTCTCCCTCTGCTCGCCTCTCTCGCTTTATACAGCAGAAGTGTATAAATTGTGTTTCCTTTTTGTAAGCGAGAGAAAATTGTATATACACATGCAAAAACATATATATCTTCGTGCTATATACTTAATTATACAATTTACAAATATTTTTAATTTGATTCAATTGTATACAAATACAATTTTACATAAATATTGCAGCGAAAAAGGCCAAGGAATTATACAATTGCAGTGAAATAGGCCAGCGAATTATACAATTGCAGCGAAATAGGCCAGCAAATTATACAATTTAGGCCAGTGATATTATATAGTTGTATATGTATAACGAATTATACAGTTATATGTTTGCTATGGAGCGCAGTTATGCAAACTTTGTTATAGCATACAGATATAAATTTTCTGTTTGTTACATGAGAAAGTTGCCCTTTTTAAAAATATGTACGTACTTATGGAATTTCGTATCCTTGACATAAGAGAGGAGATATTCTAATTTCGAGATTAAGGGTCTCAAAAGTATTTTAGGTCTCAAATTCAAATTCTAAATATAATATTCAAGTATTTTTTTAATTTTCTTATATGTATTTTTTACTCGCTCTATTATAAAGAAATTTCTACTAATATATTTATTTTTGCCAAAATCATGTAGGAATTTTCCTTTAACACATAGCAACAAAGCTAGATAGAAGAAAGGGAGTTCAATTGAATCTTGTTAGATATTATCCAAATACATTGTGTAAAATTTTACACAAATCTCTATAACATTTTGTATTCTTAAGATAGAAGATTGGGAGATTCGGTAAAATTTCATTTTTCTCTATTCTTAAGATACTATCCAATTACATTTCACAAAAAGAAAAATTACTTGGATCGAGACCTTTTAATAAATAATCATTGATTTTAGCAATATTTTTTATTGATTATCATTTATAGCAACACTATGTTAAATCAACAATATGTATTAAAAGTGAATTATGTATGCAATAAATATGTATTATAACTGTTTATTAAAAATATATTATGCTTGTTTTGTAAGAAATTGACGCATTGATATTATAGGTGTATTAAAATGTGTGATAAATGTATTGATCATCAATAAAACTTTTATTATATGTGAATAGTAAATTATTTTTTGTAATATATATTAAAATTGTATTATAAATGTATTACAAATAATCAAGTGAAAAAGATGTTATTGCTATAAATGGTAAATACTTTCTTAATATAGTATATTTATGTAATTTCTCTTTCACAAATCTCTTTAATATTCTCCCCAAATCTCTCCATCATATACTTACTATAACTTATAAGAATGAGATATACATAAAGTGAAGCTTTATATTGAAAATTCGAGGACTAAGAAAGCTCTATTTGTGTATCCCACTCTGTATCCTGTGTATATCCCAATGTATTAGTGCGTATCACATTGTATATATCATAAATATCATGTATATATGTATGAAAATCTGTGTTTTATACACTGATATTACGTGATATACAAGTGGAACAATGTTATATGAGAAAATATAGGTGGGCTATACACATATTACAAATGATTTTCTAGGTCAGGTTTCTTACTTGAAACAATAAATATCAGTTGATCAAAAATATGTTTATATAAGTGTCAATATCCAAAATTTAGAAGTCCACTACTTGGGCTAGTTTATCTAGTTGGACTATAAATGATGACATGCCCAAATATAATTTCACAAGTAAATAATATTATAATCAAACTATATAAAATAACGACACTACAAAAAAATCTCAATTTGTCAACAGATTTTACTAACAACTTAAGTTGATTAGTATTCTACTAACAAATTACCAACATATTTTTAATCGAATAATCTTTTAAAACTTAACAACGAAATTCTAACAGATTACCAACATAAATCTTACTAACTAAGTATTTTTGTTGGAAAATATGGAGGGAAAAAATGGCGCCAAATTTAGCAACCTTCTATCAATGGATTACAAAAAAAAAAATATTACTAACGCACACCTTTTGTTGGTAATATTACCAACAAAGTATATATCGGTTGGTAAATATGACAAAAAGTTGTTTATATAATTTATTAACATATCACCGATGAATTACTAATCAAACATTTATCAACAACAAGATTGTGATGCTAAATTTACCAACCAAATATAAATGTATTGGTAAATTAGGAACGAAATGTAATTTGTTGGTAAACTTGCTAACCAATATCAAATTAGTTGAAAATTTTGCCCACGAATAAAGATTGGTAAAACTTCTATAAATTAATACTCGATTAATTAATAATTTCTCTATATTAATATATGATCCTATTAATATCATAAATTAATAATTCTTAAAAAGTACAAATATATCTAAGACAATTAGTGAAATATGATTCTATTGTGTTCTGTTTTTTCTTAAAATTTAAATCTAGTTGAAACTCTTCTCTAACTTTTTTTATTGCATCCAAGAATTTCGATGTTGTCTTTTCAACTTCACCATAAAATGTGAAGAGTTCTAAATGTGATAAGCGTTTCCTTATGCGTAATTGGTTCCAAAGATATAGTATCATCTTCAACTTCATCATCAACATGGATTTTTCTGATGGTATCCCTAGTTTCTCAAAACTGCTTTTAAATGGAGCAGAAGCAGTTTTTCTGTTGTTGGGAAGAATCTAAAAATTTCTGCTTCATAAAAAAAGTAGAAGCAGAAAATTATATATATATATATATATACACATACATATTTACCAATATATCTCTTATTAATTATTTAACATATATCATAGATTTGGTTACGTTTCATACAAGAATTTTATTTTTATTTTATGTAATAATTTTTTTTTATTTTTATATACTATTATTATTTTATATTTTGTATATTATTTTATGTCTTATTTTAGAGAATCATAAATAAATGAAACAACAACATTTTTGTAAGATTAAAAATATGAAGGATTTTATTGATTTTTGTGGCGAATTTTTGTATATATAGTGATTTAATTTATGGAATAGTTTTTAAATTTATTTTTTGATATTTTGAATTATATTTAGGTCATTATGCTAATATTATATTAATATTTAATTAATTAATTTATTTATATATAATATTGATTGAAAGTTTGGATATGATATTTTTATTAAATTTCTAATAGATATTTAAAATGGTTTTTCTCTATAAAATTATCTTAGTATTAAAAGTATATTACTATTTACCCTTTTCGTAATTTGACTCTCAAAAACACTTTTTAAAAAATATTTAGTCCAACATGATTTGCTTATCAAAAGCACTTTTTAAAAAATTATTTGAAAAAAGTATTTCTAAAAATAGGCAGTTTTTTACCGCAATGCGCTTTAATTCTGTAATTGCTAAACTTGAAAAACAATGTGATAAATCAATTAATTCATATTTATTTTCAATTTACTATATTTTATCTTGGAATTTATATATCTCATATTTATTACTTTCGTTATTTTAAATTTGTTTGTTTCATTTTGATTTGACACATAATTTAATAAAGTACATAATTTAGATATATTTATTTTCAATTTGTTATCTTTTATGTTGGCATTCCTTTTCGCAATTATTAATATCTCAATTTTACTTTTTTTTTTACCTTGTTTTGGTTTAACAAAGTACTCCCTTCGTCCCTATTTAGTTCATACTTTCTCTTTTAGCTATTCCTATTTACTTGTCTATTTTAACAAATCAAGAAATGACAATTTTTTTTCTATCATACCCTCATTTAAATTTCTTGAAAATTTTCAAGTTTTAATTCATTCTTTTTGAAACCATAATTAATAAGGGTAAAATTGTAACTTCACTATGCTAATTATTGTTATCTTAATATGTGTGTCATTTCTAAAGTAGACAACTAAATAGGGATAGAGGGATCTTCTAGTCTTACTTATATCAGGTAAGAAGTTCGAACTAAAAAATTACTTTAAATGATTTTTTTAAACAAACCATAAAAATTATTGAACAATTAAATTAAAGAAAAACAACTATTATTGATGCAGGTAGGGATGATCAAGGTTTGGTTTAGATCGTTTGTTGGTTAAAATCAAAATTAAATTAATTTAGTCAATTTTTAAATTTTTAAAATCAAACCAAATGGAAAAAAAAATTATCGTCGATTTTGTTTGATTTTTTAATTTGAAAGTAACAAATATTTTTGGGACATAGGTAGCTCGATAAAAAAAAAGACACATAGTACACATGGAAGTTGTCGACTCAATCGAGCAATTATTCATATTATTACACAAACAAAATGGTTCAATTAAGAGAAAATTTAATTATCTTATGTGAGGTAGAGAAGGTAAAACTTAAAGTAATGGATTTTGATGGACTTGGACTTAGGATTGTAATAGTTGCGCTTAAATTTAACTTTTGAGCTCGAGAAAATGCTAAAATTAAAGATTTAAGTTAATTACAATTTAACAAAATATTTATATTTTATTTATGAATAATATATTAATAATTATAAAATTTACATATATCATTATCGGTTCGGCTTAATTATTTTGCGATTTTTTTAGTAACAACAAATCATACCAAATAATTTCAGTAATCAAAATTTAAAACTAAATCAAATAAAATATCATTTTTCAATCAATGTGCTTCAAATTGCAATTCAATTTAATTTTTTAATCATAACCATTACAACCCCACATACATGTCACTCTTCATTGTTCATACCATCTCGACAAATTCATTGAAATTTTCAATTATACTTCTATTAAATATTTGATTAAATATAATATTAAAACAGGGAGACGAAGAGGTTTTTAAGGACATTTAGTAGTAATTTTATTTTTTAGTCTCAAATTATATGTAATTTTTAAAACTATTTGCTTACTTTAGAAGTTTATGATTTTTTTTTCATAAAAGATTACAAATACCTCAATAGAATAAATATTTTATGAAGAAATATTATGCATATACTTAAGACATAAATATGGATAAAGTTAATGTTTTAAAAAAACAAGTAAAAGAAAATGAGATAAATAATTTAAAACGATAGAATTGATTAGGTAAACATTTTGAATGGTTGTATCAAGAAAATGAATCTTTATATTGTCAAATTAAATAATGTCATGTTAATTAATAATTTACCTTTTAAATAATGCATGAGGTCAAGTTGCCTACCCTTTATTAATTAATAAATTAGTACTCACGCAGATCATGTTTCAGTTTTAAATTTTGATTTTTCCAAAGCTGGATCAGACGATGTAAAAAAAAACAAAAACATAATACATGACATAATACACGTAAGATAAAAATTGATATGTAGGATGATATGTAAGATATATGTGTCTATTTGTTCAACTTTGTCCAAGTTTAAGTGTTTATAAGTCATCTCCAGCCATTCAAAGTTGTCCGCATAATTCATTTAGACACCTCAACTAATCCTTGTGCCAATTGAACACTTTATTTGTTCAAAAGTCATTCCTATTAGACACAAAATGTTGACATGGCAAAAAACGTGTAATTCACTTTCCTTGAGCGCGTTAATTTATTAAAAATAATATTTTTTTTCCTCTTAATTTATATTCCTAAGTTAATTTTTTTAAAAAAAATTAACAAAAAAGAAGAAGAACAGTTGTCTTCTTCTTCTTCTTCCCTATTTCTATCAACCCCACCCCACCCCACCCCAATCCCCATACCCATACACCAGTGGTTATCTTCTTCCCCCATCACTCTAATGATTTCAAAATTTTTAGTATCAGTGGTTATCTTCTTCCCCCACCATTCTAATGGTTTCAAAATTCTTAGCATTTTGTTTCATTTATAAATTTTTCGAAGAGATTCTTTTCCCCATCTTTCTCTACCTAAAGAACGAGATGAAGTAAAAAGTTATAATTAATAAAAAAGCTAATGAAAAAAAATTTGTCGGGTTAAAGATGGAACTGTACAGGGAGGGGAGGGTAGTAATTAATGGAGTTAGAGGAAATTTATGTTTTGTTCTAGTTGAAGACAGGGAAGTTTAGGTTTTACTTTTTTTTTTTCATTTTTTTTACTTTAAAATAATTTTTATTTTTTTTACTTTATAATATAATGTTTAAATAATTTTTTGGATTAAAAAATAACACATGTCATTATTTAATTGGTCAAATTGACATGTCAGCGCGAGTGTATTTCACACATCCTCTTTTTTTTGTTTATTCTCGAAAAAATGTTCAAATGGTTCAAATTCAGAATGGTTGAAGTGTTCAACAGGTAGTACGTCTAGTTGAGGTGTCTAAATGAATAATCGGGACAAGTTTGAGTGGCCGCATATGACTTTGGCCTAAATATAATTTTGAAATCAAGTTATAAAGCACATTTATGTATTATGCCAAAAAAAAAAGAATTATGCCAAAAAAAAAAAGAATGTCCCAAATACCCTTTGTCTATTTTGAATGTTTGTAAATGAGTAGAAAAATATTTGGTGTTTTACTTCATAAAATATATTATATATATATATATATAGAAACGGATGGAGTATTTAACTCAATATTATATTCTGCCCATGTTAATCATTTTATGAACAAAATTGATCTACATTTTTAAATTTAATTGATTTATGCAAGTTGATCTAGCTAGTCACTTTCCCCATATATGTTTCTTTTTCTTGTATAGAGATTACATCCTGTTTATCTTATAAATATTTTTAAATTTTCAATTATTTTGACTTATAATATTTTTTACGTGATTTTCATATATAAATATTTCAATAAATTTAAATAACTTAAATGATTTTATCAATTCACAAACTCTCGGAATCTAAATAATGCCACATATGACATATATAAGTTGACCCCGCAGGGGCGGAGCCAACCTTCTGTCTAGGTTCATCCAAATTTTCTTTGGCGAAAAATATTATTATTTATACATTGTAATTTGTATATATAATTAAAATTATTTTTTATGTATATATAATACATGTCGAATTCCTTTTGATTAATTCGTATATTTAGTTCTTCAGATATTGAACCCCTCGTAAAATCCTATCTCCGCCACCTAACCCCTTTCCAACCCCTCTTTCATTCTTTCTATATATATATATATATAACTCTGTAAAATTAGTACTTAAGCAAAGAGAGAAAATGAGGAAGAAATTTTACTTGTTATTAGTTTTGTTGAGTTTAACTAATAGTGTTTCATGTGAAGAAAAATATATTAGATTGGGAGCCCATGAACATGGACAAATGGAACATCCATTATCTGGAATTAAAATTCATAATATTGTTGTTGCTCTATCTAAATCTGCATCCATTGAAGTTGATGGACCTACTCTTCTTGGCTCTAAGGTAAAAAAAAATATTATATTCATATTCTTCTTTTCTAATTTAGAACGAGTTCTGTGAGTTCAATTGAATATTATGTTGTTTTTGCATCGGAATCTTATTTTCTTGTTCCTCTTCCCTATGCATATTATTGGATTTAATTAAGAGGTTTCTGTTAGTTCAACTAAATGTTTCATAATCTTTTTCAAATGTTAGTGTTGAATTTAAGATTTTATCTATGAATTCAACCTTTTTATGTTAGGCATAATACATAAATATGTCCTTTAACTTGGTTTTAAATTATATTTATGCGTTTTAATTTTGGGTGTGCACAAATAGACACTTAAACTTGTATAAAATTGAACAAATAGACACACATGTTCTACATGTCATCATACGTGTCATTTTTTGTCCTACGTGATCTCTTACGTGTACTGTGTCATGTAGGACTCATGTGCTTATTTATTTAAAAGTTAGATAATTAAATTGCATGTTTGTGCATTATAAAAGTTGGAGATCAAAATTAAGATTTGAAATATTCAAGTTTAGTGTTCAATATATTTATTAGTACCTTATGTTATGTTAGAATTAAAGATGTATTTTGTGAGCTCTAACTGAATGTGTTTTTGCCTTGGAATTTTCTTTTTCTATTCTATTCCTATCTATACAACTGGATTATATTAATTTAAGATGGATTTTGACTTTGAAATATAAATATTTGATGGCCGGCTAGTCATTTTCCCATAATTAATAAGATTTCCCTCTTTAATCTATCGATTCTAAATCTTAGTGTGAAATTAATTTTTTCTAGATTATTTTTTTCTTCTTAATTTAGTTTATAATTTTTCTAAGTAAGAAGAACTTTTCAAACTGCACAAAGTTTCTTTCAATGATATAATGTAACTACATATTTGGCAAATGTATTGGACAAGGTATATATCAATGCTATTATTTGTAATTTCATTGTAAATAATGTTCTTAGCCATATAAAAATATTTAGTAATAGGGTGGTTAGATGAATATCTTAAATTATATGAAGTATATTAGGTTAAAAAATTGCTTTACATATTTATGTTAAAGGCATAATACATATATTGGATTGTAAACTTGACTTCAAATTTTAACTTTAACCTTTAACTTCCATAATGTACAAACAAACATTATAACTATCCAGCTTTTAAATAATTAACACATGAGTCCTACATGACACAATACACGTAGGATATCATGTATAACAAAAAATGACATGTAGAATGATATGTAGGACATGTGTGTCTATTTATTCAACTCTATACAAGTTTAGGGGGTGGGGGGAATAATGAAAGGAATGAAGTAACAATCTTTTATGTTAATAACCGTATTATATATTTAGAATTTACTGATTCGATTAATTGTAACGAATCTCTTCTTTTCTTCATTGGAAAAATATTTTAATGCAAGTTTTTCATATATAATAGGGTGAAGATTTTGAATGGGTTACAATAAACCTAAGGAATGCAGAGCCCTCACAAGATGACTGGGTTGGAGTTTTTTCTCCTGCAAACTTCAAGTAAGTAATCTTTTTTACAATTTTTATAATTTAGTGACTATACATTATTTATTCATAGTTATACAATAAATATATGAGATAATGCACAAGTATTCCCTCAACTTAAGTTCGAAATCTCAGAGATAAATTTATACTATACTAAGGTTCTATTACCCCTGAACTTATTTTATAAGTAATTTTCTTCCCCTTTTCGACCTATGTGACACTAGTTTGAAAAAAAAGTCAACCAACGTTGCACCCACAAAATAGTGCCACGTAAGCCGAAAAGGGGTAAAAAATTAATAATAAAATAAGTTCAGGAAATAATAGGATCTTAGTATAGTATAAGTGTGTCTCTAAAATAACGTGTATAAATTAAGAAAGTACTTGTGCATTATCCCTAAATATATTAGTATATAAATTGTACTATATAACTATAATAATAACCAAAACTGAAAGGCTAATAGAATGGCATAAATCACGTTTATAATATCTGTACCTCTTTCAAAAAAATTAAAATATATATTACACACCCACCCACTCAAATGAAAAAACAGAGGAAATGACAAAAAATACTTTTTTATGCTTAAGTTTAAAATAAACTCTCAGATATTTTTTAAAAATTTCTTAAAATATTTAAACAAACTTTATTATTTACTCCGGATATGTTTTGGTTATTGATTTAAATATTATTTAGTAAATTTATTTTTATTTGATTTTAAGAAAATAATTTTTCTACTTAAAACAAACAAAATATTTTATAAAACTTCCTTTCAATCTTACCACTTGACTCGGATCCTACATGAGACCAAATTATCGATCTTCATTCATGACCCCAACGCCTGACCTCAATTCCAATTGAGGACCCAACTCTAACCTCCACCAAGGATTAGAGTTGTGTCGGGTTCTGGGTTGAGGATCAAGTTCTGAGGGGAGGTTTAGGTTAGTATTCGAGTCAGGTCCCTTGTTGAGGGTGGGGTCAGGATAGGAGACTAGGAGACTTGACTATGTGTTTGATGTTAATTGTCTCACTTTTTGCTAATATTATACCTAAATATTCTCGAAATAATATTTTTTTTCTTATTAATCAAATATCAGAAAATAAGTAATTATCCTTCCGCCACATAAATGGGTACCATAAATTAATTAGATATTTGTTGCTTTGACTCCATATTCTAAAGGAACAATACATAAAAAAAAATGTCTGAACTTGTCTGCTAAACTTACTTTAGTACTATACCTTACAAATAATTATATACCCCCTAATCTCATTTCAAGTGAATTAAAATTCACCCAAAAAGCTGATGTGGCAAATAAAATAAAAAAGCGAGTGAAAACGTAAGAAATCAAAAAAATAAAATAAATAGGCCCCTTTGTTTCTTTCCAACCAATAAGATTTGATCTTCCTCACACCCCACCACCTTTATCCACCAACAACCCCACCCTTTCATTCCTCAAACCCTCCACCCACACCTTTCTTTCTCCTATTTCGAACCCCGCAACCATCCATATTTGCCTCACCCCTTTCTTCTTCGACGAGCTTCCCTCCCCACCACCTTCTTTCTTCTTCTTCAAAACACCTTCACTTATTTTTTCATTTCAAATTATTCTTGCTTATTCTTAGAAGTGATGAATAAGAAATAAAAAACCCAACAACTTGTTGCTTCAATATCTTACATATGAAATGACTTGTTGATTATGATGAACTTGAAATTTTTTTTAATAAAAAATTTATAATTTCTTCATCTCAAATTAGTTAACCCCTCCCATTAAAAAAGAATGACCTCATTTTTTTTAGTCTGTTTAAAAACAATTACTTCTTTCTTATTTTTGGTAACATTTTAATTTCAGCTTTCAACATATGACATGTTTAAAGCAACAAAATTAAAGAACAATTTTATACATTTGAGATAACTTTAATTTAGGACCACAAGATTCAAAAGACTTCTTTATTTACTTCAACTCCGTGTTCAAACCAGGTCATTCTTTGTGAGATAGAAAGAGTATTTAATTTGTATTATTTATTTATTTTGATAATGTGTTTTAAGTATTGAAGGTTTTCTAGTCTTTAATATGTTAGAGTTTGATTTTATTTTTATAATTTTAGATTAATTCCCAATTTTATTTCTATTTTACCTTCCTAAAATTGTATAAATAAAAATAAAAAAAAAAATTAAAAACTCAAAATGTATAATTTTCAATATGGCGCTGACGTGACAATGAAACGACGCGTGTGTAATACACTTGTCACTGTGAGACTGGTATTATAGTATTAGGGTTGAAAAAAATCACTTCAAAGATATTAAATGGGGTAATTTAAACGCGTGTGTAGTTTAAGTGCTAAAGTCAATTTTGCTCTCAAATTCTAATAGTTTTTTTCCCTATTCTATATGATTTTGTTTTAAATTGTTTGGTTAATTAATTTAATATTTAACTGTTTGAATTGCAGTGAATCCATTTGTCCTCCACAAACCAGTAAAGAAAAACAATCTGGAGCACCATTTATTTGTACTGCGCCCTTAAAGGTACGTCTAACAACTTGTACTTCCAAAATAATATATAATAAACACGTAAAAATTGTGTATACAAACATATATAGTTATTAACCGAAGCGGATCCACACTTGCAAGTGAGGTTTTACGTGCACTCGTTAATTTAAATTTTTTTTATATATATACATGTATATCTATCTTGAGAAAATTGACCAAAATGAGTATATAATTAGGCGTGCACCCAAGAGAAGCATATGAGACCAGGTAGGGTTTGAATCCAACCAAAGCCCGTTTTCAATATTTTTTATTTTAAGTTTAACTAGGTGATGACATTGGTGCATCTAAAATATCTTCAAATCGTGAGTTCGCTTTGATTTGGTTATTAGTTATGTGTATTATGCACTTGATCCCTCCTAATTTATATAGTAACACTTAACCAAAAAATGTTTGATTTTTCTTTGTTCTTATTACAGTTCAAATTTGCAAATTACAGCAATGTCAAGTACACAAAGACTGGGAAAACTTCACTTAAGTTCCGGTTAATTAACCAACGTGGCGATTTCTCCTTCGCCTTCTTCTCTGGTGGTTTGCAAAATGTAATTATATTTTCAAATTCCGCAAATTATATGATGTCTTCTTACTATACGTTGTTTTCTCTGCTTCAGTTATCGCATTATTTAATTGTTTTCTCTGTGTTTACATAACATAAACTCATTTTTTCCTTAACACTTGAATTACTTGAGAGTGACTAGCTATGATTTTACACATTAGCAATGAAACTTAAACCATAATTGTATGAAATAAAATTACTTGAGCTTTGTAGGTTAGTTTACTTCATGTCAATGATTATTATGATTTCTGTTTGTATTATTTTTATGAAGTAACTTTGATGAGACATGAATATGAAGTAACAGATTCATGTATTTTACAGCCTAAGTTGATATCCGTCTCAAAATATGTCACATTTTTCAATCCAAAAGCGCCTCTTTATCCACGTCTTGCTCTGGGCAAGTCATGGGATATAGTAAGTTTTTTCTTTTGCTATAGTCATGTTTTATGGAGTTTAGTACCAATTATATCGAATTAATTCTTCTCGTAGATGACTGTTACTTGGACAAGTGGTTACAACATTGATGAGGCTGTTCCATTCGTCGAATGGGGTTGGAAGGGCCAAGAGCAAAAGCGTTCCCCTGCAGGGACACTCACATTTCATCGGAACAGCATGTGTGGTACGTTACGTGTTTATAAGCAGAGAACAGAGGTGTATTTTGGTTTTGCATTCATACTGAATAATGTTATGGACGCATTTGTAGGATCTCCGGCTAGAACTGTGGGATGGCGTGATCCTGGATTCATACATACAAGTTTCCTCAAGGATTTGTGGCCAAACGTCGAGTAAGTTTTGCTGATGCTACAGTTTTGTTAGTTCCGTTAACATGTACATCCGTTTTTTAGCTCATATTTGTGAACTTTCAGGTACACATACAAATTGGGTCACTTATTAAGCAATGGTTCAGTTGTTATGAGCAAACAATATTCATTTAAATCTCCTCCATTTCCAGGACAAGAGTCATTGCAACGAATCGTGATATTTGGAGACATGGGGAAGGTATATATAATCTACTAGTACTATCTTCTCTTATAATCGTGATATTTGGAGTCATTTCTCTTAATTCTGTTTGTTCTTCTAGCAAGAGCGCGATGGTTCAAATGAATATGCTGATTATCAGCCAGGTTCACTTATGACAACTGACACCCTTGTTAAGGACCTTGATAACATTGACGCGGTTTACCTTATTGGAGATCTCCCCTATGCCAACGGATATATCTCACAATGGGATCAATTTACTGCGCAAGTAGAGCCAATAGCATCGAGAGTACCTTTCATGATTGCAAGGTCTGTTCATCATTACTCAAAAAGGGCCTTTTTGATTGTAGATAGACAGATTGCTTTTGATTATTTGATAATGTATATTAGTTTTTTCGTTTTCGTGGCAGACACAGTTATTGTTATTCTAACTCTCCACAATTTGTTTTGTAGTGGTAATCATGAAAGAACTTGGGAGAACAGTGGATCAATATACAACGGTCTAGACTCGGGTGGAGAATGTGGTGTACCAGCTGAAACGTTGTACTATGTTCCCGCAGAAAATAGAGCTAAGTTCTGGTATGCAGCTGATTATGGGATGTTCCACTTCTGTATAGGAGATACTGAACATGACTGGAGAGAGGGATCTGAACAGTACAAGTTTATTGAGCAATGCTTTGCTTCAGCCAATAGACATAAACAACCTTGGTTGATTTTCGCTGCTCATCGTGTTCTTGGTTACTCATCTAATGACTGGTACGCTAAGGAGGGATCATTTGAAGAGCCCATGGGAAGGGAGCATTTGCAAAAACTCTGGCAAAAGTATAAGGTTGATATGGCGTTCTACGGGCATGTTCATAACTATGAAAGAGTTTGCCCTATTTACCAGGTACATACATACACATTTTATTTCTATTTCACTTAGATATATATATATATATTTGAAAACCATTCATATTATTGTTTGTATGGACAGAACCAATGTGTGAACAAGGAGACATCACACTACTCTGGCGTAGTGAACGGAACGATTCATGTGGTTGTTGGTGGAGGAGGAAGTCATTTGTCACAATTCACAAGTCTTAACACTAGATGGAGTGTGTTCAAAGATTACGACTGGGGATTTGTGAAACTCACAGCATTTAACCAATCTTCCCTTTTGTTTGAGTACAAGAAGAGCAAAGATGGTAAAGTGTATGATTCTTTTACAATCTCAAGAGACTATAAGGATGTTTTAGCTTGTGTCCATGATGCTTGTGAACCAACTACTTTGGCTAATTAAACTCAAGACGTTATTTCTTATTCTATATACCTTGTCAACAAATTACAAAGTAAATATCTCAAAAGGTCACTCAAGTATTTGAAAAAAGTCATTCAACTTTGTTCTGCATCAAGAAATGGTGATGGCCAATAACCATATTATGACTTTTGTTGTTTTGCATCTTGCTCATTATTTTAGTTGAACATAGCAATGGATAACTGGAATATGTGAAGAGTGGGGAGAAAATTTAATAAGAGTGATTGAATTCTATGATTTATAGCCTCTATCTATAATATTTGATTCGTACATGTGATTGATTATTGTTATCTACTTAATTAATGAATGCAAGAAAGATATTAAATAGACTTATGGAGAAATAATAATTCTCATTTCTCTCTTACTGGTCTTGGTATTACACTATCGCGGAGGAAAAAAAGACTCCAAAGAACTGAACTAAAGTAATCTCTAAATAAATAATGACGACATCCCTAATAAGCAAGGATTATTGAAAGGGGGAATTTTCACGTATAGCAACTTAAAAATAATTAATTACTCTCCATAGCTATAATTTGATAATTACAATTTGTAGATACATGTTATATGAAGGAGAGAGACGAAAGAGAGGGGGGAAAAGAGTGAGAGAAAGGTGAATTGTATACGTTTATTTGTTAGATAATTGTATATTGTCCATATGTATCTGTATAAATGGCTAGAGAGATTGGAAGAGGGAGGAGAGAGGCGAGAGAGAGGGCAGAGAGTAGGAGAGAAGTGAATTGTATATGTATATAAGTTAAATAATTGTATACTATACATATGTATTTGTATATCCTGGCGAATTATACATATACAAACGTGACTAATTACACAAACTCGAAGTCAACCCACGTAATTAATGTACAATATTAGTCGCGAGTGATAATTATAGCAAACTATAGCTACGATCAGTAATTAAATAATATAAGTTTACTTAGTTGCGTAATTTTATTCGATATGATTTTTAATTTCATACCACAAGTCTAACAATATTGGCCACGCCCATCTAGTATATATATGTATATAGGCATGTGCACAACGCATAATAAACTATCTTAGCCAAATTAAAAATATATTAAAATAACACCATGATAGGCACTTATCAAACACGTGAATTGTCACAAACTAGTCCATTCTTTCTATTTTTCACAAAGAAGAAAATCTTTAATTTTTTGTACAGAGAAGTTTATAATATAATATATCAACTTGTATAAAAATAATGGAGTACTACTATGCAATACTCAATATTAAACTAAACTTATATGCAAAAAATTGTTGAATGTGCGCTGGACAAGTGGGGCTGCTTATAGCAACAGCCGCCATTAAGATATTATCTAATTCATATTTTTGTTTAGCTACAATTTTTTTTCAAGTACTTCATATTTTAATGAGGAGAAGAGATGTGTCTCCCCTCACGTAGAGTGTCAAACAAGCGGATTGAGCTGAGATTATAGAGCTGAAACAAATTGAACTAAGAATGGAATTGAATCATTGATTTGTTTAAAATTACTTATGTTAAATTGCGATAAAATTTGGGTTGGATCATGAAACACTTAATCTAAACAATATTAATGTACTAATGTAATTCATTTACGAAAAGAAGATCCAAAAAATAAGGCTCGAAACCTGACTTGAGACTCGAGACCTAAGACTTGAGCCAAGATCGCAACAGATGACCCGACCCCAACACGAGACCCAACTTAGAATCCAATCCCAACCCGAGGGCGCCCCAGCCTCGAATCCCACCCAAGAACCATCCCGTAATTAGCTTTGAGCCGAGACCTGAACTTGACCCCAATCTAAGACCTAAGCCAAACTTGAGACCTGACCCCAACTTGAGATTCAACCCCGATCAAAGACTCGAGATTCCATGCCCTTACCCAATCCGAGATCCAAGACCTTGATCTAGGAAGATCCAATCTCAATTGCAACCCTAATCTAGGATCCAAGATTTGATCCCCCCCTGAAATTCCAACACATGGCGGGGACTCGAGACCTTACGCTACCATGACCTTAATATGGGACCCTGAGATGTGGTGTCAACCCTAGTTTGGGACCCAAGAACCAATCTTGATATTCAAGACTCGCCCCTGACCTGAGACTCGAGATCGGAAATCGAGATCCCTGACCCTTACTTGGGGCATACGACCCGACCTTGACCTGGGACTGTCCCTCTCCAGTCTGAGATCCGATATTTTATCCTATTAGACAGATATTATGGGTTCAATCGACCCGTTAACTTTTATATAAATTATGTATTCAATTTTAAATAAATTATTAATTTCAAACCAAAAAACTATTTCCCTTCGTTTAAAAAAGAATATCCTTATTTCCTCTTTAATTTGTTTAAAAAAGAATGACCCCTTTCCTTTTTTGGCAACAATTTAATTTTAACTTTTCACGTGACATGTGTAAGACCACAAGATTAAAGGGCACTTTGCTACATTTGACATAATTTTAATTTAAAACCACAAGATTAAAAAATCTTCTTTCTTTTCTAAAACTCAGTTCCAAATCAAAGTAAATCATTCTTTTTTAAACGAAAGGAGTAAAAGACTAGAGTAGCAAATCTTGACTTTGGCCTACAACATATATAAAAATATATTAATAGTACAAAAATTCTTCAAACTTGTCCTACAACATATATAAAAAATATATTAATAGTACAAAAATTCTTCAACCATTCTCTCTCTACTTCTCTTTCTTTCTTGTATATGTCTATAAAATCACAACATTCCATAAAACCAACTCCTGCCTCACCCTCAAACAAAGAAAGATAGAAAAATAATGAGGAACCAATTGTATTTGTTACTTTTAGGTATTTTTGTATTGGTCACTTTGAATAAAAGTGTTCATGTCTCAGCTCAAAATTACATTAGTTTTGGAAAACAAAAACATAGACATGATGATATGCAACAAATGGAACAACCATTATCTGGAATTCAAATCCATAAGACTGTTCTTGCACTAACTAAATCTGCCTCCATTCATGTTGTAGGACCTATGTTTCTTGGCTCTAAGGTAATATTTTGATCTTGTTTCTCTTGTTGCACTATCAAATTAAGCCAGAAATTTCGTTAATGATATTCAAAATTTGATATATATACTTAGTTAGCGTTTGATTATTGATTTTGAAAGTAATTTTTGAAAATTTGTTGTCTATACTTAATTCACCCAAACAATCCAAAACAAAAATAGTAGTACAAAAAACAGTGTAGAAAGTTGACTAGCATAGTAGATATATCGTTTATTTAGCTAAACTTCTAAAATCAGCTTATTTTTTAAAAAAATAGATTTTTTAAATTGCTTTTCAGAAAAGATATTTTTAATAAAATCAGCTTATTTTTTAAAAAAAATATATTTTTTAAATTGCTTTTCAGAAAAGATATTTTTGATAAGAAACAATTTGTGTTTAATCAATAAATTTAAAAAAAAGCCTTTTGAGCAGTAATTAATATTTGACCAAACTTTTCAAAAATACCTTTTCTAAAAATACATTTTTTTTTAAAAAAAAAAATAACTTGTGAAATATAACTTCCTTTACTACTTTTTTCCCCCAAAAGTTTAGCCTAACACTACACTTTTAAATAAATATTATTTTTTTTTGAAAAAAAAAAAAAGCACTTTCAATCCTCTAAATTCTTTGTCAAACATATCTTATGAAAAATCTTCTTTACTTGTCCTTGGAATCTACCTTTAGTCTCTCTAAAATTTAACACCTTTAAAATTTTCTAACATATTTTTTAAAAAAGAATTATAATTAATCACTCTAGTAGTATATTATTAACTTTTATATCTATAATAGTAAATGTTTTGCTAAAAATGTTCACTACGTGTTATATTTGAAACTCAGTAAGACAAAATTTTCAAACTGCACAAGTTTTTTTTTTTTTCAATAATAACATGAGATGTTCAACAAATATTACTGGACATAGTAATATACGAGTATTATTTTAAGTTATTCAATTGTCCAAAAACAAATAAAATAACTCTATGCTATTTTTTTTAATTGGAATTATAATATGTGATATTTGTATGATGATATAATAGGGTGAAGATTTTGAATGGGTTACAATAAACCTGAGAAATGCAAATCCCACAAATGATGATTGGGTTGGAGTTTTTTCTCCTGCAAAGTTCAAGTAAATCTTCTTTATCCCTTATAAAAATTCTATATTATTATTATTATTTTAAAAGAAGGAATTCTTTGAGTTTTTTATTTTCTTATGTTTGAAATGTCAAAATTTTAAGTCAACGTGAGGAAACAAAGATAATATACAACTCATTATATTGAAAAAAGATCGAATTCATATCTCACCTGATGTGGAATAATCGTTTTTTAAATGGTAATGTTTTATCATTCTTTCGTATAAAACTATCAAATATATATTTAAATTTAATTAACTTTTTAAATATAAATTAAAATTTAATTAAATTTCGATGCTATTGACAGGAGGAAATAACCAAAAAGTAACTTAGGATGGTGACTTGTAAAGCATAATTGTTAGAATTTTATAAGGTCCCTAGGTCCACTATAATTTTATTTTCTAGGCTACAATACCTACCAAATATTTCTATTTTTTTAACAAGAATTTAGCAAAAAGATAGGTAAATCTCGATATGATTGTGACTTGTTAAGAATTTTAAATTATTATTATGTTAATTGATTATATTTTATATGACCATTCAACTTTTTGCTATATTATTCTTGGGATATATTTGGCCTTACTACACAAGTAAATATTCGGTTTAATTCGACTTCTTCTTCTTATTATTTTTTTTAAAAAAAAATAGAATTTAAAAATTATATTTAGAAGTTACAATTATATATACTTGGACTTGAAAGAATTCTATAAATGGTTACATAATCTACCAAAATTAGTGACAAACTTTTTCCTTGTATTTTAGGGCAACTTTCACACATAGTAAATAAAAAATTCATATTTGTATGTTATAGTAAAGTTTGCATAATTGCATTCCATAGCAAACATAGAAACCGTATAATTCGCTATACTTATACAGTTGAAGCAAATTGTATAAAACAAAGTGTATAAAACAAGAAAGAAAAGACGCTTAAACAAAGAACTATATAAAAACGAATTGTATTATTATAAGTATATAGAACGATTATATACAATTTGAATTTGTATAAAATGAGAAAGAGAGAAAGACAAAAGAAACGTGACAAAGAATATACAACTGAATCGAATTGTATAAAACAAGAAAGAGAGAAATTATATACAATTTGAAAATTGTATAAAACGAGAAAGAGAGAAAGACAAAAGAAACTATGCAGGGGAATATTTTTATTGTATAATTATAAGTGTATAGGACGAAAATATATGTACTTGTATGTGTATGTACAATTTTCTCACGCTTTATACAAACAGAAACAAAATTTATACATTTCGCTTCTATTTGCATAAGTGAGAAAGGCGAGGGTGGCGAACGAGATTTGGGAGAGTGGCGAGCGAGATCTAGAAAAGGGTAACAAAAATATATGTATTTATACAATTTTCTCTGCTTTATACAATTAGAAACAATTTTTATACACTTGTGTTTGTATAAAAAGTGAGCGAGAGATTGAAGGAGAGTGGCGAGCGAGATATTTGGGAGAGAGGCGTCTGACATTTTTTGCAAACGTTTGCTATGAAGCACAATTAAATCAAACCCTAGCTACTCTATTTATTTTAGGATATTAATTTGTTATTATATACGATTTTCCATTTCTATGAGTGGTTACATAATCCACCAAAATTAGTGACAATTTTTTTCCTTATATTTTAACCCTTTTTTATTTAATATATTTAATAAATACAAACTAAGTAAAATAAGACCGACCCAACTCAATTTTTTTAGATGAGTGGTGGTGATCCACCAACTTTATTAATTTCAACATATTCAATGGATGTACTGTTTTTTTTTTTCCTTAAAAAAAGG